>NC_064634.1:330891409-331199528 GCF_023864275.1 Schistocerca cancellata
CGGAGGGAAATTCCATTGAAGTAGCTCAGGTTTATATACACTGAAGAGCCAAAGAAATTGGCACACCTGCCTAATATCGTGTAAGGCCCCCGCGAGCACGCAGAAGTGCCGCAACACGACGTTGCATGGACTCTACTAATGACTGAAGTGAAGTGCTTGAGGGAATTGACATCATCAATCCTGCAGGGTTGTCCATACATCCGTAAGAGTACTAGGGGATGGAGATCTCTTCTGAAAAGCACGTTGCAAGGCAACCCAGATATGCTCAACAATTTTCATGTCTGGGGAGTTTGGTGGCCAGCGCAAGTGTTTAAACTCAGAAGAGTGTTCCTGGAGACACTCTGTAGCTGTTCTAACGTTTGGACTGTTCCATAGTCGTCCTGGAATTGCCCAAGTCCGTCGGAATGCACAATGGACATGAATGGATGCGGGTAATCATCTGTCACAGTCGTATCTAGAAGCATCAGGGGTCCCACATCACTCCAACTGCACACGACCACACAATTACAGATCTGCAACAGCTTGAACAGTCTCCTGATTACGTGCAGGGCCCACGGATTCATGAGGTTGTCTCCATACTCTTACACGTCCATCATGTGCATACCATTTGAAACGAGACTTGACCGACCAGGCAGCGTTTCTAGTCATCAGCAGTATAATATCGGTGGTGATTGGCCCAGACGAGGCGTAAAGCTTTGTGTCGTGATGTCACCAAGGGTACACGAGTGGGCATTTGTCTGCGAAAGCCAATATCGATGAAGTTTCGTTGAATGGCTCGCACACTGATACTTGTCGATGGCCCTGCGTCTGAATCTGCAGCAATTTGCGGAAGGGTTGCACTTCTGGCACCCTGAACTAGTCTCTTCATTCATCGTTGGTCCCGTTCTTGTAGGATCTTTTTGCGTCCGCAGCGGCGTCAGAGATTTGATGTTTTATCGGATTCATGATATTCACGGTTCACTCACTCAATAATCTTACGGGAAAGTCCCCACCTCACCGCTATCTCGGAAATTGTGTGTCCCATCGCCAGTGCGCCGGCTATAACACCAAGTTCAAACTCACTTAAATCTTGATAACCTGCCACTGTAGCAGCAGTAATCGATCTAACAACTGCGCGAGACAATTGTCTTATAAATGCCTTGCCGACCCCAGTGCTTTCTTCTGCCTGTTTACATATCCCTTTATTTGAATACGCATGCCTATACCAGCTTCTTTGCCGCTTCATTGTAGATCACTGTGTACTGCATATTTGTTGGAGTCCACAGCTTCAATGTGTTTTGCGAATGAAAATATGGTCCAAGTAGGCTGTATTTTTTTATATTATCTGTGAGATCGGCCTTTCTCAACCTTGGGTCATTTTCAAGCACGTATCTTAGGCTTCCAACGATGTATTACAATGTAAAATGAAGCTGGAAATTTAAGTATCATTTCACACTTGTTCGGCTGCCGTGTAAATGGCGCCGGTACCTGGTTGTTTAGAGGTGCATTGACTGAGACATTTCATAGTTGCCGTGTGCCGGCTAAATGGCAAACGGCTGCCTAGCTGCTGCTGAGGGAATCCGGCGTACCACACTGCCGCGACAGGCTGCCGGAACGACACATCAAACCGACCAACGGGGAGCAGCCGGGGGACATTATTGGCGTTCACGTCTGGCGGTATTTGTTCTAATCTTCAGCGCTTGTGTATTCTTTCGTTTGATATTACGCTTGTTTTAATAGTTCTTAATTGTTTTATGACGGTGGAAGTAGATCTAGAAGTACTAATCACATTAGATAAAATGGAAATTCCTTGAAACGAAATGATCCAGATGAACAAAGAAGTGGCGTGAAGCAAGAGCAGATCGGTGTGGAGTTCAAAATGTTCAAATGTGTGTGACAATCTTATGGGACTTAACTGCTAAGGTCATCAGTCCCTAAGCTTACACACTACTTGACGTAAATTATCCTAGGGAGAAACACACACACCCATGCCCGAGTTCCGCTACTGAGACCTGACAGGGACGCTCTACACGTTCGCTACTGTCTCGAGTCACTCCGAGGCCTCGACAATTCATTTATCCTTTTTCTATATTAAATATTTTAGTTTTTTCTTCTGAAGAGTAGTTATGAATTTGAGATTATTCTCTGTCAGGACGTATGTCTTCGGTTGTTATAATATTATTACTGTCCTATGAGATAGGAACAATACTTCCAAAAAAATTAAAATGCTTCATGTTTTCCAATTACTTTTTACTGCCAAGGCTGCACAGAGTCTCCGAAGGATGTATTTCGGAGTTGTATTATATCCTTTTTTATACCCGTACCTCGTCAAAAATTTTCATACTCGTACTAAAATAGTTGAAGGAATTATCACCTTTATTTCTGAAGTCCCTAAAAATATAAAGAATAGACCAACATCGTCTTTCCGCATGTTGATTCGATTAACTCATTGCATCCTGTTTATTTTTGTCCTGTTTCCATTATTCAGTCATCTTCCTTTGATCTTATTTCAAATTTGTTATTCCCATGTAGGCACTGCAGATAACAGGAGAGCATATTATAGCATAACGATGCGATTGTCGCGAAGCACAGTCGCAGATGAACCTATTGCACAACCCTTTTTTTAAATTGATCGAGAAAAAATCTGATTCCTGCGACTTTCTTTATTTTCATGGAATTATAACAGATGTTCCTATGAAATATGATCTTAAGGCCTGTATAAGTATGTTCCACGCCAGTAGGGATTTTCTGGATCCAGCCAGTCGGTTTTATTATGATATCTACCTGTTTTGGTTCACACACGTTCTCAACAAATGTAATGCAAACACGAAGGAGGTAGCTTGAAGGACCCTAGTTTGACCGATACTGGATTATTAATCAGTCTGCGACCCGAGCTCATCGAGCAGATAATATAAGAAAGAAAAGCAGAGCGTTCTGTAACGTTGATTTAGTGGTCGTGAAAGTCTCCCAGCGAGGCTCCGCCGATTCCGTTGACAGAGGTCGTGTGATTTACTTTCACTGTTTCGTAAGTCAGTTTTGGTACAATATTTAACCAGTATATTGCTTCCTCCTAAGTATATCTTGCCAACGGCCTTGTCGCAGTGGTAACACCTGTTCCCGTCAGTTCACCTAAGTTAAGCTCTGTCCGGCTGGGCTAGCACTTGGATGTGCTGCCGAGCGCTGTTGGCAAGCGGGGTGCACTTAGCCTTTGTGAGGCAAACTGAGGAGCTGCGTTACTGAGAAGTAGCGGCTCCGGTCTCGTATACTGACATACGGCCGGGAGAACGGTGTGCTGACCGCATGCTCCTCCATATCCACATCCAGTGACACCTATGGTGTGAGGATGACACGGCGGCCGGTCGGTACCGTTGGGCCTTCACGGCGGGATGCGTTTGGTTTTTAAGTATATATTGCGGAAAGGCTATGGATGATAGATTAGCGAGATTAAAGGTCTTACGGAGGCTCATAATTTTTTTTTTCTCTCTTCCACCATTCGGGACTGCAATAGGAAAGGGGAGAGTGATAATGTAATACAAAATACTCTCCGCCACATGCCGGAAGGGGGCTTGCGAAGAATCGACATATGTGTAAAGGGGTTGGACAGAAACATGGAACCATAGCGAGAAATGCATAACATAAATCCAGATGGATCGTAAGTTGGCAATACGATAGAAGACTAACTACGCAACCCACAGCGCCCTCTGGCCGACGCCGTAGAGCTCAGGGAGCGCCGTCATGATTTAAGCCCCTTTCATCAAGAGCAGACGGGCTGGAAAAATCACTTCGACTACCGAGTGGGCTAGCTTGCTATTGAGACTTTGATCCGAATGGACTACGGCTTGTGTTTTTAGACTCTAGTAAAAAAGTGTTAAGGTTACATGTAGTACCGAAGTGTTTCACCTCTCCTGCTCCTACTCGCTTCCTTCACTCTCGGCCTATATTACAGAAGCAGTTCACAGGAGCAGGTTAGTTGGTTGGTTTGGGGAAGGAGACCAGACAGCGTGGTCATCGGTGTCATCGGATTATGGAAGGATTGGGAAGGAAGTCGGCCGTGCCCTTTCAGAGGAACCATCCCGGCATTTGCCTGGAGTGATTTAGGGAAATCACGGAAAACCTAAATCAGGATGGCCGGACGCGGGATTGAACCGTCGTCCTCGCGAATGCGTCCAGTGTCTAACCACTACAGGAGCAGGCCCACGCGCCACCTATCCAGGCGGGATACAAAAGTAGCTAAACCAGCAAGTTTCACTGTTATATTTGACCACTGAACAGCACCTGCGCAATGCCCTCAGTTCATTGAAAGTGTCAATCGTGGACAGAACAGTGTTCTATGTAGCTACGATTGCATTATGTTCCAGTTTTGAGCGTTCGGACGTAGATTGTTAGTGCTCTTATGGTAAGTGCTTCCGCAGCCAAGGTAGCAATAGTGCTTCGTGTTTCAAGAGTACCGTATCGAAGATTTATACCTCATAAGGGGATAGTAGAGAAACATGATCCGCTATGTCACAACCCGGACGAAAGTGTTTGTTGAGTGCTAGTAAATGGTTCAAATGGTTCAAATGGCTCTAAGCACTATGGGACTTAACAGCTATGGTCATCAGTCCCCTAGAACTTAGAACTACTTAAACCTAACTAACCTAAGGACAGCACACAACACCCAGTCATCACGAGGCAGAGAAAATCCCTGACCCCGCCGGGAATCGAACCCGGGAACCCGGGCGTGGGAAGCGAGAACGCTACCGCACGGTAACGAGCTGCAGACAGTAAATGGTTCAAATGGCTATAAGCACTATGGGACTTAACAACTGAGGTCATCAGTCCCCTAGCCGGCCGGTGTGGCCGTGCGGTTCTAGGCGCTTCAGTCTGGAACCGCGTGACTGCTACGATCGCAGGTTCGAATCCTGCCTCGGGCATGGATGTGTGTGAAGTCCATAGGTTAGTTAGGTTTAAGTAGTTCTAAATTCTAGGGGAGTGATGACCACAGGTGTTAAGTCCCATAGTGCTCAGAGCCATTTGAACCATTTAAACCTCATCAATCCCCCAGACTTAGAACTACGTAAACCTAACTAACCTAAGGACATCACACACATCCATGCCCGAGGCAGGATTCGAACCTGCGACAGTACCAGCAGCGCTGTTCCGGACTGAAACGACTAGAACCACTCTGCCACAGCGGCCGGAGAATAATGGTAGCAGACAGTCATTAAGATTATTGCGAAGAACAATAAGAGGCCGACAACTGGAGAAGTCGCTGCAGAAATGAATGTTGCACTCGCAAACGTCAGCAGCAGAACAACCCGAAGGAAAATGCGTAGGCAGCGGATTACAGGGTGAGGTGGAGTTCAAAATCACTTCGCTGTGTTGCAAATGCCCTTGACAGAAAAACGTGATCCTGAGGCCATAAAACCTCGCAGCTGAGGCAGTCGAAGAAAATTTGGTTGGATGAGTTTGGTTTCACACTATTTCCTACTGCCGGTCGGGTTCACTTCCTAACAGTCAAGCATGGATGGGTTTCGGTAGTGATTGGGCACCCATGTGGTGGGTGGCCGCCGAAGTCGTCAGACCGCAATATTATTTATCCTTTGTGATCTACTTTGGAAAGATGGATGCATAACCGCTATGCATCTCGTATTACCTGAACTTGCCACTATTTTGGAGGAATAATGGTATAAGAACCCTTTAAAAGCGTGCAGTGCCTGCATCTACCCATTCCGAGACGGCTGGAAACTGTTTTGAATGTCATCGGCTTCCCTGCACTGTATTGTGCATGGTAATGTGTTGTGTTTTATGCTTTTCCATGATTTTGTCCACCGTGTGTAGGTGAACCGCTCTTAGTTTAGTGTGTCATAGGGTGTTACAAAATTAAACGACGACACATGCTGGCTGGGGAGAATTTGTGCGCATAACGTGCGGCTTTACGGTTTCGTGATAGTGTTTACGCTTCCGTGACTCACACAGGCCGGCGGCCTCTTGTCAACAGCGCAGTAATTACCGCTTACGGGCTCGCATGCGCAGTTGCGGCACGCACATGGGCGTGACATGTGAGCACGCATGTACTGCTCGCCATTCCTCTATGTTTATGCTTACCTGGAACTGTTTTGTACCACGCGGGAAGCATAATGCAAGATGCGGCTCTCGGTGTTGCGATGCAATGACGTCTGCTATCAGTCTAGTCTGACGTTCTGGTTTTCCGGCGACTTAGGCTGTCACTATGACTAACGAAGGGAGTTCTGCTTATTGACAGGACAGGATGTTATTTTTAGTTTTGTTATATCATGTAATGTGTCAGAAGTAGCATGTACACCCCATCTACAACCGACTTGATTTAAAAAAATTGAAATTTCTTTCCCAAATTTTATGAAATGGCCGCACTGAAAGAGGTCTATATGTATCAGAAATAACCGTAACTCGAGGAAACATCTTCTGAGAGTATACTCCTGTAGCGCACCATGGTATGGAGGGAGAATCAAAACGTGTAAGATGTAGTGCTTTATAAGAATGTTGAATGTTAGGTGGGCTGCTAAGAATGGGGCGAAAAAAGAAATATATGGAGAACACTGGCAATAAGGGACACGACGATAAAAACGTCAGGGAATAACTTTGTGGTACCTGACGAGGGTGAAAATTATACGGATAGTTAGAGGTTTGAGTGTATCCAACAACAAATAACTGAGGTTGTTGGGTTGTGACACAGACCAGTCAGAAGATTGGTGAAGCAAAACAACTGTTGAAATACAAATGTTTTCATTTCTTTTACTTTAAGAACGAATAAAAGAGTTTGAGTAAAGCCTGATTAACCTACCAGAGCAATGACTGCAGACTCTCTCTCAGATCGGACCAGGATCTCGCACAAGCAAAACTTTTTGCGTAAGAGTTAGATGAAATAATATTGATAATTCTATTAATACACTGTAAGACATGGAAACTGGCGCGCCAGAAGGAATTATCCATATGAGACGGAAATAGCTAGATTTTATGTGTATGTAGAGACAAACAGATGATTATAATTTCAGAGAAGTTGGGTGATTTATTCAAGAGAAAGAGCTTCACAAATTGAGCAAGTCAAGAACGTGTTGGTCCACCTCTGGCCCTTACTCAAGCAGCTATTCGGCTTAGCATTGATTGACAGAGTTATTGGATATCCTCCTGAGGAATATCTTGCCAGATTCTGTCCAATTGGCGCGTCAGATCGTCCAAGTCTTGAGTTGGTTGGAGGCCCCTGGTCACGTTACCCCTGGACGCATTACTGGCCAAGATAACGTTTGTAAGTAGGCTGTTTAGGTTTTTATATTGGTAACGCCATGTAGCGCTCTGTATGAAAATCACTGACTGTGCTGTGTGCAGTCTGAGGGTGGTCGGCATTGTTGTAATATTCGCCATTGTAGTGTTGGGCAATTGGCTGTTAAAAGCGCGTAGCGTTGCGCAGTTGGAGGTGAGCCGCCAGCAGTGGTGGATGTGGGGAAGAGAGATGGCGGAGTTTTGAGAGCGGATGATCTGGACGTGTGTCCATCAGAGACAGTAAATTTGGATGTCACGAACTGATATATATATTATGACTTTTGAACACTATTAAGGTAAATACATTCCTTGTTATCTATCAAAATCTTTCATTTGCTAACTATACCTATCAGTAGTTAGTGCCTTCAGTAGTTTGCATCTTTTATTTAGCTGGCAGTATTGGCGCTCGCTGTATTGCAGTAGTTCGAGTAACTAAGATTTTTGAGAGGTAAGTGATTTGTGAAACGTATAGGTTAATGTTAGTCAGGGCCATTCTTTTGTAGGGATTTTTGAAAGTCAGATTGCGTTGCGCCAAAAATATTGTGTGTCAGTTTAAGCACAGTCATGTATAATTGTTCAAAGGGGAGGTTTCATATATGCCGAGAATATCACTTTTTAGGCACTGCCTATCACCAAAGAAAACGCAATGGCAGACGGCCTTCCCTTAACGACCGAGAGCAGCGGCGTTTGCGTAGAGTTGCCACGCTGAAAGGCAAGCTGCCCACCCAGTTAGCCATGTGGTCTAACGCACTGCTTTCCGGGAGGGAAGGCGTGCCGGTCCCCGGTACAAATCGACCTAATGGACTTTTGTCGAGGTCTGGTGTGCCGGCCAGTCTGTGGATAGGTTCTAAGGCGGTTTTCCATGTGTCTCGGCGAATGGGGGCTCGTTCCCCTTATTCCGCTCCAGTTACACTATGTCGGCGATTACTGTGCAAGCACTGTCTCCACTTATGCGTACACCATAATTACTCTGCACACAAACATCGGTATTACACTCGTCTGGGCTGAGAAGGGGGGTGGGGGGTGGTGGTTCACTGGGGGACGAACCCGCACGATAACCCTGGGTTCAGTGTGGGTGGCGGTGGGGTGAGTGGACTGCTGTGGGGTTGTGTACCACTGGAAGCTACGGCGGGGGCGAAGCCTCTCCATCGTTTCTACGTCCCCAGTTCAATACAATACAAAGGACATGCAACAATGAGTGAAATAAACGTAGAAATCAATGAGGGACATGCAACCAACGTATCCGTTATTACGTTGCGGCGAAGTTTGGCGTTTGTGTGTTATGGCAGCTGACGACCGACTCGTTTGCCTCTACTAACAGCACGGCATCGCCTGCTCGTGACCATATCGGTTGGACACCAGACGACTGGAAAACCTTGACCTGGTCAGATGAGTCCCGGTGTCAAATGGTTCGAATGGCTCTGAACACTATGGGATTTAGCTTCTAAGGTCATCTGTCCCCTATAACTTAGAACTACTTAAACCTAACTAACCTAAGGACATCAAACACATCCATGCCCGAGGCAGAATATGAACCTGCGACCGTAGCGGTCACGCGGTTCCAGACTGTAGCGCCTTTAACCGCTTGGCCACTCCCGGTGTCAGTTGATAAGAGACGATGGTAGTGTTTATTGTGACGCAGACCTCACAAAGCCATACACCCAACTTCTCAGCAAGGCGCTGCGCAAGTTTATGGTGTTTCCATAATGGTGAGGGTTGTGTTTAAATGGAATGGACAGTGTGTTCTGGCCCAATTGAACAGTCAATTAATTTGAACTGCTGTATTACGCTTCTTGTTCCCATCAACGGTGGAATTTTTATGGATGACAGTGGGCCATATCTGCTGGCCAGAATTGTTTGCGATTCGTTTGACTAACATTCTGGACAATTCGTCCTAATGGTTAGGCCATCCAAATAGCACGACATGAGTTTCATCGAAGATTTACGGAACGTAATCGAAAGGTCAGGTCGTGCTCAACATCTTCCATCGGCAACACTTTCGCAATTACGGACGCCTGCTGAGACACCATGAATCAGTATTTCGGCAGGGGACTTCCAACGACTTGATGAGTCCATACCACGTCGAGTTGCTGAGCTATGCCGGGCGAAATAGAAAGGAGGTCTGACACGATATTATTAGGTATCCCATGAATTTTATCATCTCAGTGTATGCTAAATGCGCAAAGATAATTTACATGACTTGTATCATAAAACAAATGAAGAAAAAAATCGCCTTCAAGTCTATCACCGGTCAGATAAAATGTATGTCAGCTTTTAAAAAAACTGTCAACAAATATTTCGTTTGACATTAACTGAACCATTAATCGTTCTACATCTACATCTATAGCCTGGAGACCACCGTAAAGGCCGCATCTCGTGGTCGTGCGGTAGCGTTCTCGCTTCCCACGCTCGGGTTCCCGGGTTCGATTCCCGGCGGGGTCAGGGATTTTCTCTGCCTCGTGATGGCTGGGTGTTTTGTGCTGTCCTTAGGTTAGTTAGGTTTAAGTAGTTCTAAGTTCTAGGGGACTGATGACCATAGATGTTAAGTCCCATAGTGCTCAGAGCCAGAGCCACCGTAAAGTACATGGCAGACGGTAGTTCCCGTTCTTGCAAGTTTTAGAATTTCCTTGTACTATTCGTGTACGGAGTGCGAGAAGAAAAACTGATTAAATGTTTCTGTATGCACTGTAACCAGTTTAATACTTTCTTCACGGTCCCTATAGGAGCGACAGGTACGGTTCTGTAGTGTATTTATGAAATCTTCACGTGTCATTTATTCTTAAAGATTTTTAATTATTCTTTTGCCGGATAACTGACGTCTGTCTTCTAGCGTCTGCCTGATCAGGTTTTTCAGCAACTCTGTGATGCTTTCCTATGGGTCAGTCCCCTAAAACATGTTAGGCATCCACAGAATATTTAAATTTTTATAGCAACACGGGGATATGAAGCGTCACTCTCTCGAATGAAAGACCATTGTCTTATTCCTGGGCGCTTTCGCTCGTTGGTTGTACGAATCAGTTGCGCGTAAAAAGTAAGCAGAAACCAAGCTTTATCTCCTCCATACCCACATCGTCAACAACAGCAACAACAAGACACTACATAATAGGAGCTCATCAGTTCTCTGAAGAGTGAAGTTAGATATACAGGCTGCGTCCGTGATAATGTTGCGGAATTTCAGGGATGGTGGAGAACAGTAAAAGTATTAATTTGGGATAAAGGACTATGGTCCGGAAACGACCGAGTCGAATGCTAGAGTCGAAAATCGACTACCTCTGACAACGTAACTGTTGCCACCTCTTTGTTCTCCAAATTTTGTGAGGCGGTAGTAAGGATTCCAAAGCACATATCTTAAGAGATATGACACCTGGTGAGTAGAAAAGGTGCGTTTCAGAATAGCGAAGTTGAACACCTGCTCTTAGCTCTTAAGATATGCACTTTTGAGTCCGAGTTTCTGGAAGTTCTTTGCTTCTTTGATTCGCACAAAGTCCTCCAAAAACATGGATAGCAGAGAGGTTTACAACTGGAAAGATCCACAGTCAGAGATATCAGAACGTATTCGCTTATAACCCTCGGTCGTTTCCGCGTCAGGTTTACGTACCTCATATTGATACATTTACCTTTTTCCACCACCCCTCAAAATTTATAACATTGTCACGGAATGAACCTGTATAACACGTCGAACACCAAAATTGCAGAACGGGCCTCAAGCTGCTAGACATGCTCCTGGCAAGGTGACGAATAGAAAACGAAGTATCACTTCCTTTTATTGTGTTCGCTGTTTATTTATCATTTCACGTAGGAGAGAAAGCCCACTGACCGCCAAGTCCACGACAAATACGATAAGCACTGTCCATTGTCATTCTGAGTTTTCATTTCCTTTTTTAATACCAATGGCCAACGTTTCGCTGTTGGAATGGTTGCGACAGTAAGCACATGAGCCCAGCAGTAGTTCTACAGAGGGGCCGAGCGGATGACGCCTCTGCACGATGTCAGGAATCGTCTGGAAGAGTTCGCGGCGCTAAGAAAATATGATTATTATGATGAACTGTTTATCTTGATAATTTTTACAAAGGATGGTGCACTGTTGGCCGTAGTTGCCTCCTGCCTGAGTCGCGGACAGACTCTCGGTGTCGGACGCTGCGCCGATCCTTGCGCCTGCAGCCTAGCGAGACGTCGATACGGATGCTTAGCCCAGCCTGGTACAGCATGGATGGCTGCTACCGGCAGAGGGTGTGTACTCGATCCTACTCCGTGCCTCTTCCTCCTCGGACCACCCCATCCGCGGTGTGGTGCAAGCGGCAGGCGCTGACCCAGTACTGCCAGCCTTGTGGACCACGCAACTGGAGGACCTTAGGCGTACCGGCCGGTGATCCACCAGGAACCCTGGTCGTCGTCTTCCGTCTCACACTCAGAGTGTACAGCACCTGCTACTGCACTGCTGCTGGTAGTTCATCTGCCCTCCCGTCAGTAGTGATTGGTGTGACACAGCATGAATTTCGTTTGTGGAGTTCAGCTCTGCGGCACTCAACGGCTGGCGGGTACTGCGCTGGTTGATCTCAGACGAGACTTACTAAAACAACACCCTCATGGAACGGAATGTCGTCCATACGGACTACATCGTTCCCATTGACCTGAACCGTTCTCCTCTACTTGGAGCCGGGACTCCGGTATTTAAAGAGCTCTCCTTAGTTGTGTGAAGTACTGCTTACTAGCATGACCGCATGTAGCCTCGTTATTATGCTACCCTTGCTTTAATTCTGTCTTAGCAGCTAGTTAAATTGTTCTATGTTTTCCCCACCCTGTCTATTGCTTCTTGCGGCATCCCGTCGCGTGAACGAGTGTTGCTTAGTCGCTTTCATTTTCTGTATTCCCGCTGTGTGTGCTCTCTCTCTGACTCAGCTACTGAAGAGTAGTAGACAGTGCTGCCCGTCTGGTCCGCTGCTAATCGTGGCGTAGCCAGCCTATCTTGCGTCAAGGGTTGTTGAACTCCGTTAAGAATTTTATAACATGGAACCCGTTTGTGTGGTAACCTTCCTTCTCTGTGACAGCTCCTCATTAGGTTTACCAGTGAGCACCTTACCTTACAAAGAAGTATATTACTCTTTTCGTTTTCAGAATAAGAACCTCTGCTGAAAGGGTTTTTTCCACAGTGTCAGTGATATTAAGCGGTAATGACGGGAACTGAAAAAAACTAAAAATAGTTTCCTGAAGTGCACTGCGAAATGCAAAGACCACGTGACGTGTATGAATAAGCGAAAGTCTGCATGGCCGCTGAAGTGTCGGAGCATCAATGCTGCCGATGATCTCCTGAATGGCTGTTTTCGACTCAGTAATTGTTTTGGGGTTACTGCTGTACACCTTGTCTTTAATACAGCCTCACAAAAAGGAGTCGCATGTGTTCATATCCGGAGAATATGGCGGGCAATCGAGGCACATGCCAGTGGCCTCTGTGTACCCAGAGCCACAGTGCAGTCCACAAAGTGCTCCTCTAGGACATCAGACCCTCTCCTTTTACTATGAGGTCAAGCTCTGTCTTTCTTGACTCACATCTTGTCGAAATTAGCGTCACTTTGGACAATGGGAATGAATTCATCTTCCTAAACCTTCACGTACCGTTCGGTAATCACCGTGCCATCAAGGAATATTGCACCGATCTTTCTGTGACTGGACATTACACAGCATACAGTCACCCGTGGATGGTGAAGAGACTTCTCGATTTCGAAATGCAGATTCTCAGTCCCCTAAATGAGCCAGTTTTGCTTATTGACGAACCCATCCAAATGAAAGTGGGTCACGACGCTACACCAAACCGTGCGCATACGTATACTATTTCCAACCATGCTCCGTGGCCATTCGTGCAGTTTCAAGGTCCTAAAGCAAACCGTTCTGAACTTATGAGAATTTTATTTCGTGTAGTTCAGTAATTGTCACTGTAAGTCCGCTTCGTGCATCGCACTTTACTTCGTTTCCAACGTAGCCGAATGTCTTCATGAATAAGAGAGAATACTTTGGGCGAGGCAAACACTAATCATCCATAAAAACTAAAGTTTTGCTTATTGACGAACCCATCCAAATGAAAGTGGGTCACGACGCTACACCAAACCGTGCGCATACGTATACTATTTCCAACCATGCTCCGTGGCCATTCGTGCAGTTTCAAGGTCCTAAAGCAAACCGTTCTGAACTTATGAGAATTTTATTTCGTGTAGTTCAGTAATTGTCACTGTAAGTCCGCTTCGTGCATCGCACTTTACTTCGTTTCCAACGTAGCCGAATGTCTTCATGAATAAGAGAGAATACTTTGGGCGAGGCAAACACTAATCATCCATAAAAACTAAACTCCGTCGGAACAAGCCTCGGAATACCCAAATGTACTGACCAACCGCCGTGTCATCATCAGCCTATAGGCGTCACAGGATGCTGATATGGAGGGGCATGTGGTCACACACCGCTCTCCCGCCCGTTGTCAGTTTTCGTGACCGGAGTCACTGAGTATAGCAATATAATCAGCGATTCTTATTATTCACACTATTTCAGCATGAATTTTTATACCACTGCTGAAGGTTTTCATTATTTCCTCGTTTGCTGATACAGTAATCGATGGAATTGCGACGAAATTCGTGTGCTTATACACCTTATACACAGTCATGCATGTTTTTCATACGCACAGCTCGCCGCATATCACAGGTGGAGTCCTTTGTGCCTTGAACTAAAATAACAGCCCAGAGTATTTTGTTACAAGAGTTTCAGAGGTAACGGCGCAAAAGGATAAATAAAAGAGCAGCTGCAGACACAAGTAGACGAGTGTATTTGTGCGGTTTAATAAAGGGAAAAAAGCTATTCAGAACTTATACTAGCGTTTATAGAGTTTCGAATTACTACACGGCAGGAAACAGTCGCGGCGAAGTTCAACGCTGCACGCACGACATGACGTTACTGCAGGGGGCCTATTGGCTTCCCAGCAGGGGATCGGTTGGACGACATGTTGAGAAATATGATCCAGGCAGATTGCCGTGCAGAGAGAGAGAGAAAGGAGGGGAGAGGGAGTTAGCTATCATTGGCTACCGCATTATTCATGTAGTACAGTTTCGTTTTAAGAGAAGCTAGCTTCACACGCACCTCAATGTTTATTACTCTTCTCAACTATGAGGCGTCAATTGCATAATACTCCAGCTGCATTGAATGGTATATGTGGATCCTGTCTACAAAAGGGATTTAGTAATAAAGAAGCAATAAATTAAAATGTCATGCCTGTTGCTAAAGTTTTAGCAAGAAAAATTTTCGGAAATGTTTGAAATTATGTGTAAACTTTGTTGGAAGTAGCTAAGTGCCCTCGTTCTCAAATATTGGATGAATAGTCTGGGTAATTTGTGCACCACGATTTTCGCTTCCTCGTGACACATACTGAGTCTCTAACTTCAATACCTCTTACTGTGCTTAATCTTCAAGGTAAGAATATACCTCTTAGTAAGCAGATAATGTCAGCATTTCAAAAGGTTAAATTCGGTCAAAAAAATGAACGAAATAGTGAAACATCAAATTTTTGTTGCCACCGAACTGTTTCATTAGTACATACATTCCCTCACTTCTTCGCAAAAACTCAGAGTTTCGTAAACCTTTCCAACACCGACAAGAGTACAAGTGGCGGAAATGAATATAATACTATAGATTACATTTACGACAACATGTGACACTACATTTAATTTATAACAGAATTAAGTTGGGAACTAAAATAAAAAAGTCTTAGCTCCCGTTTTTCTGTATGTCGCTAACACGGGCAAGGCGGAAAACATGTCGTTTCGTCGCTGCTCAGTTTCGATGACTAGTGGCTCGTCATCAGCAAGCCATATGATGCTGATCCTTTGTCCATAACAATGCACTACCAACTCGCGTAGTCCTATAGTTCCCTCGACGCCTCCTCTGCACGTAAGTGATGACAATGACCAACCCTGTTTAACATCTGTCCTGATTTTTGTCTCTCTTGTCATGTCATCCCATGAGTGCTGACCAGACTGCTTCGCGCTAAAAGAGTGGATTACCCATGTATCGAGAGGATCGTATGGTAATTTGTTTCAGTTTAACTTATTTAATTACATGTTCTTCATTGCAACTTGAGTTTTACAATTTTAGTACACTTCATTACTGTAATCTAAAGCTTCATGCTGATAATTTATATGATTATCGGTGGCCCCTCCTCCTTTTTTTCAAATTCATACGTCATGCACACTACTGGCCATTAAAAATACTACACCAAGAAGAAATGCAGATGATAAACGGGTATTCATTGGACAAATATATTATACTAGATCTGACATGTGATTACATTTTCACGCAATGTGGGTGCATAGACCCTGAGAAATCAATACCCAAAACAACCACCTATGGCCATGATACCCGGCCCTGATACGCCTGGGCATTGAGTCAGACCAGAGCTTGGATGGTGTGTACAGGTACAGCTGCCCATGCAGCTTCAACACGATATCACAGTTCATCAAGAGTAGTGACTGGCGTATTGCGACGAGCCAGTTGCTCGGCCACCATTGACCAGACGTTTTCAGTTAGTGAGAGATCTGGAGAATGTGCTGGCAAGGGCAGCAGCCGAACATTTCTTGTATCCAGAAAGGCCCGTACAGGACCTGAAACATGCGGTCGTGCATTATCCTGCTGAAATGTAGGGTTTCGCAGAGACCGAATGAAGGGTGGAACCACGGTCCGTAACACATCTGAAAGGTAACGTCCATTGTTCAATGTGCCGTCAATGCTAGCAAGATGTGACCGAGACGTGTAACCAGTGACACCCCATACCATCACGCCCGGTGATACGCCAGTTTGGCGTTGACGAATACACGCTTCCAATGAGTGTTCACCGCGATGTCGCCAAACACGGATGCGACCATCATGATGCTATAAACAGAACCTGGATTCATCCGAAAAAATGACGTCTTGCCATTCGTGCACCCAGGTTCGTCGTTGAGTATACCATCGCAGGCGATCCTGTCTCTGGTGAAGCGTCAAGGGTAACCGCAGCCATGGTCTCCGAGCTAATAGTCCATGCCGCTGCAAACGTCGTCGAACTGTTCGTGCAGATGGTTGTTGTCTTGCAAACTTCCCCATCTCTTGACTCAGGGATCAAGACGTGGCTGCACGATCCGTTACAGCCATGAGGATAAGATGCCTGTCATCTCTTCTGCTAGTGATACGAGGCCGTTGGGATCCAGCACGGAGTTCCGTATTACCCTCCTGAACACACCGATTCCATATTCTGCTAACAGTCGTTGGATCTCGACCAACGCAAGCAGCAATATAGCGATACGATAAACCGCAATTGCGTTGGGCTACAATCCGACCTTTATCAAAGTTGGAAACGTGATGGTACGCATTTCTCCTCCTTACACGAGGCATCACAGCAACGTTTCACCAGGCAAGGCCGGTTAACTGCTGTTTGTGTATGAGAAATCGGTTGGAAACTTTCCTGATGTCAGCACGTTGTAGGTGTCGCCACCGGCGCCAGCCTTGTGTGAATGCTCTGAAAAGATAATCATTTGCATATCAGAGCATCTTCTTCCTGTCGGTTAAATTTCACGTCTGTAGCACGTCATCTTCATTTTGTAGCAAATTTAATGGCCTGTAGTGTGTGTTTAAGTTTAATATATCTCTCTCCCTCTTTCACAAACTCACACACACACACACACACACACACACACACACACACTCTGTCTGCGTGTTACGTTAACTTTACTATCGTTACATCAGTGCGTAGCTGTTCAAAAATTTTTATCGCTGAATACCTCACTCCTTTCTGTGCCACGCCAAGACTGATGAATGTATAGTATAAGTCATTTCGCCTTCTAATGTTGTGCAGAATCTACACAATGAGGTGAGAAAAGTCTTGGCACAGTGATATGCACTTATAGAGATTGCGGTATTATCGCGTGCACAAGATATAAAACACTAGTGGATTGATGGAGCTGTTATTCGTACTCAGGTGATTTTTCTGAAAACGTGTCCGACGTGATTGTGGCCGTACGACGGGAATTAACTGAGTTTGGACACGGAACCGTAGTTCGAGCTAGACGTATGGCACATTCCATTTCGGAAATCGTTAGGGAATTCAATATTCCGAGATCCACAATGTCAATAATGAGTTGAGAATACCACATTTCAGGCATCACCTCTCACCACGGAAAACGCAGTGGCCTACAGCCTTCACTTAACAACCGAGAATAACTGCGTTTGGTTAGAGTTTTCCAGTGCTCAAACACAAGCAATACTGCGTGGAATACCGCAGATATCAATGTAGGACGTACGACGAATGTATCCGTTAGGAGAGTGGGGTGAAACCAGGCGTTAATGGGAAATGACAGCAGACGATCGACGTGGGTGCTTTTGCTAACAGCAGAACGTCGAATGCAGAGCCTCACCTAGCTCGTGACCATAGCGGCAGGACCATAGACGATTAAAAAACCTAGGCCTGGTCAGATGAGTCCCGTCGTTAAGTGGTAAAAGCATATGATATGGTTCGAGTGTGGTGCAGACCCCACAAAGCCATTGAGGCATATGGCACTGTGCATGCCGGTGAGGGCTCCAAATGGAATCGACAGGGTCCTCTGGTCCAACTGAAGCGATCGTTGACTCGGAATGGTTCTTTTCTGCTACTTGGAGACGATATGTAGCCTTCTTGAGCTTCATGTTCCCAAACAACGATGGGAATTTTTATAGATAACAGTTCAGTATGTTATCGACTATGTTGCTCGTACCTGATTTGAAATAAATTTTGGACAGTTCGAGTAAATGATTTGGCCACCCAGATCGCGTGACTTGGACACAATCAAGAGGTCAGTTCTTGCACAAAATTTTACACCGGCAACACTTTTCCAGTTATGGACTGTTATAGAGGCTTAGTATTTCTGCTAGGGACTTCCAATAACTTGTTGAGTCCATGCTACGCCGAGTTGCTGCACTACGCCGGGCAACAGGGGGTCCGACACGATTATAGGAGGTAGCCCTTGATTTTTTTTCATCGCAGTGTAAAAGTTACTGTTATTTTCGAAATATGACGGATTGTGGACAACCAGACAAATATATGGGTAGATTTCCTCTGATCCTATAGTCAGCCTGCCGCATAAAGAACTGTCTACGTGGCATTGTAGAGTCGACGACATCATCATTACACTTTTCTGTCGAACCAACACTTTTTTCTTCAATTACGCATTTAAGACGTTCATAAATGGAATAAGCAAAACAAATTAAGTCAAGTTTTTTATAGTTCCATCTCGAGAATCCTTAAAACTGCAGACCTGACGTTTTTTTGATATTTAACGTGTTTATTTTATAAGAGGCAATCAAAAAGTTTCCATTAGAAGGTCTTACAATCCAGAACGTAAATGCGAAGCAGGAAAAATTGCCCTGAGCATTCAGGAAATATTCCCACGGACGCACCAGGCTGAAGATTCTCCTTTAGTACAACACTGTATCCTACTGCGTGATGGAGTCCCTCGTCCGACAGGAATCTTCGAGTTTCAAGGCCTTTCTTAAGGAATAGAAGCGTGTTAATGGCATGGGGATCGATTAGGAGTATAAGGCCAAAGCTCGAGTGCCTCCTACTTGAGTTGACGTAAGTTATGTGTTGCGACATTTTCGATATGTGAACGTCTTGAGTCGGAACGCGACCAGAAGGGAACTTCGTTCACCGTTCCCCAACGTTAGTTGTCAGGTATGCTGCCCTATGCACAGCTTCATTCTCCTATGGATATCTATCGGTGCCTGTCCTTCATCAGCCAAAGGAAGAACGACAGGTGTTGCTTGGAAGTATTTTGTAATAACTCGCTATAGTTCACGTCTCCGTGGTTACCGCACGCACCTCGGAAAGACACCAATGTCACACTAATCCCTTGCATAGATGGCGGTGCTTATATACAAGCACCGGGGTCGCGCTAAATTTCGTATGTGCTGCAGAGGCGCCCTCAGACGGAAACTTTTTGATCGTCTTTACAAATGATTTTCGCTTCATTCAACCTGGCAAGATAGGGGCTATCTTACATTTAGCAAAACGATCTACATATTTTGCATGACTTGTTAGAAGTTACACCTAGTATACAATATTATAAGACATTTAGGATGTGAGTGGAGAGGCGGGAGAGAGGGAGGGAAAAAAACTAATGCGATAAAATATAATATTACAATGACGGGAAAAGGAAGTGACTAGAATAATTAAGAAATCGAAAGAGAAGTAAGAGGAATTTGGAGACTATGAGATCACATGTTTTATCATTTGACAGAGAAAAACTGCTTGCACGTTAATATTGGGCAGTTCTTGTTAAAAGCAACAGGAAATTCAGCTTCTTTGATTTGTTCATTTACGCTATCCCATTGTTGCTACTGGTGTGATCAAGCTCTGTGCAATACAGATTAAATGCATTCCTTAGAGTGGTAGAGACGCCGCAGGGCTCTCCGGGGCTTAAGTCAAAGGTAGCTCAGCCTGTTGGTGGGATTGCGTCGTGCGTGTGACACGCCATTAGCCCGCGGCGGGAAGCGTTTCACAGAGGGCCACTGGACCTTCCGTTACGATCAGGTGGATTAAAGCCAACTTCCTGCAGAGGTGCCATTAGGGTTACTAAAGTCCACAGAACATACATGGTCGGCGCGAGGCACTCCCTTCTCCCCCCTCTCCACCCTCCCCCCTCATCTACCTCACCACACCACCGCCATCCCGCCCAGCTCGTAACGCGTTTTGAATAAGCTCCGGCAGTTTGGGGCAGACTTGCTGCCGCGGTCATGGACTGGAACGCTGGCGTTCCCCTCCTAAACCCCCACCCCTACCTCCCTGCCCAGCAGACTTTTCACTCACGCTTCGTTCTCCTGGGGCCGGTAGAGTTTCGCTAACTTAATAATTTGTTTCCTGTCCCTGCTCCGCTTCCTAACTGCCAGGTGACACAGATTTCATTTTTTCCTCCGCCAGCCGTCAAACCTGGCAAACTACGTTTACTACATCCTAACAAAAGCGTTTTTCAGTGGAAATAATGGGGGACAGACTCGTAAACAACCCCTTCGCAATAGCCCTCAAATGAATCACGTGGTTTATTGATGTAGATTTGTTAATATATTTTGGACTATTGTTTTCCAATTTTCTTCATACCTGTTTGCTTCTATGATCCATACATTTTTTCTAATATTATTTTTGTTATTAATTTTTCCCTCTGGTTCACACGTATTCCTTCACCGCTAATCCATACAACTATGCCATCTAGTGCCATACAGTGATAATTTTTGAAATGGTACTGATGTCGAGAAACTAATTACGTAAGACATTATTAAGGCATCTTATATAGCAAATGAATAGTGAATGATTTTACACATATTGACATCCAAGCGTTGTGCTTGGGCATTCATTGCAATTATGTTTAAGTTCTGACGACGGACTACTTCCCGAATGTGTCAGAAGACACAGTTCCTTGAAACAAGTGATCTGTTGCCATTAGCCTCCTACTAAGCAGTCATATAAGACATGCTGAGAGTTTACATAATGCCCACAGGGCTCCTACGCTATTTTATGTCACCGTTTAAGCACGTATAAGTGCCGAATATACCACTCTACAATTTACGAAAATTACCTCAATAAGAAAGCAAACAAAAACGTTTTACGTGATTTTAATAGAGTTGTGCAACGCACGTCATACTGACATCCTCTGTGAATCTGTACAAGGATTCAAAGAAATGAAAGGTCTACTGACCACAGAACTTGGACTGAGAATAAAGCCGAAGGATGACAAAAGTTTTCAGGTGAGGACCAAAAATGAGGTTGGTGAGAAATTTATCAACAAAAGTGGATACCACATATTCAACGAAGTGAAGGAATTCTGTTACCTTTGACGAAAACATAATACTACAGACAAAGTGGTATTCCTCAACCAAAAAATCTACTGATATATATCATTTCCCATATTCCAGGACGACATATCTCCCAAAGTTTATCTTGAGCACAATATTGTGGGGAAATGACTCACGGCCAGCCACCAAACCCGTCAACCAGAGAACGTTAACATTTAAAATATGATTTTAGAGCAAGAAGTTGTAAATTTTAGGGATTGATAACGAAAGTGCAGGATCTCTGCAGAATCGTCGAGGAAATGCAGCCGCGTGGGATTAGCCGAGCTGTTTAGGGCGCTGCAGTCACGGACTGTGTGGCTGATCCTGGCGGAGGTTCGAGTCCTCCCTCGGGCATGGGTGTGTGTGTTTGTCCTTAGGATAATTTAGGTTAAGTAGTGTGTAAGCTTAGGGACTGATGACCTTAGCAGTTAAGTCCCATAAGATGTCACACACTTTTGAACATTTTTAAGGAAATGCGTATTCGATAAAATCAAGACAAGAAGAAGGGTCAGAATGACAGAAAATGCATGGTCTTTCCGTAAGAGCGTGCAAAAATTTAACAGGAAAAGGAGGGTGATCCACCGGACAATTGCAAGTAGGAAATCTGGGGTTGGAGCACACAACTTAAGCAGATAATAGGAATAAAATCACATTAATGGGTACTTTTTCATTTATATTAGTTAACTGCAAATACCACCATTGACGCAATAAACGTACCATTCGTACTGTATCTTACAAAATGTGCTGAAACTGACGGCTATCAACCTCAATGCAAGCATGACGTCGACAAACAAGATTCTGACTTATCCTGGCAAATACCTCTTGAGTGTTTCGAATCACACCACAGACAGCTACAATTCTGGAAACCTTTTCTATCCTCGTGTCCTCTGGGGTCTCATACACAGGCGACTTAAGATATTCCCACAGGAAATAATTCAGTGGATTCAGGTCAGGTGACCTCGCAGGCCATGGAATAGGACCTCCTCTTCCAATCCAGCGACCAGGAAATACGACATTGAGATTGTTGCGGACATCCACACTGAATTAAAACTGTGTGCCGGGCTGAGACTCGAACTCGGGGCCTTTGCCGTGAGGACGGGGCGTGAGTCGTGCTTGGGTAGCTCAGTTGGTAGAGCACTTGCCCGCGAAAGGTAAAGGTCTCGAGATCGAGTCTCGGCCCGGCACACAGTTTTAATCTGCCAGGAAGTTTCGTATCAGCACACACTCCGCTGTAGAGTGCAAATTTCATTCTAGAATCCACACTGAAGTCGGGCAGTGCACCACCATGTTGCATCCACATCCTCTGACGAAAAGCCAAGGTTCTTTTCAGGAACCTGAAGTACAGGTGGCCATTCAGACGGCCACATGTATCATGACTTCCTAGTAATCAGGCTCGTCGTCCTTGTTTCCTTGCAGAAAAAAGAATGTAAATGTAAATAAACAGCACAATGCGTGCTCATGTTGGTTGTAAATAAGCTGGAATTCAGTAATGTTAGTCAAAGCGGTAGACAAATTTACTTCCATATCTCCTAAAGCTGGCTTCTCCGACCCCAGGTACCGTAACTCAAATTGTTCAGTGGAGCATCCTCAATGTCCTGTTACATTTTTGCACGCTCTTATGGAAACACCCTGTATTTTAAGACATTTATGAATAGAGCCTTGCTACTCGAGGGAGATGCAAAGGGTAAAAACAGTACAAAGTTTGGAATTAATGCAGCTATTAACTAACGACTGTGCATGCAAGTGCTACTTTGAGATGAAGAGGTTGGCACAGGCAAAGATATGGTGGCGGACCGTGGTATGTCGGACCAGTTCGTTTATACAATCACTGTAGAATGTGTGAATTTGTTTACGGAGCCACAACTTCACTTTTCCGTGGACCGCTTCATAACTATCAAAGTTAAGTGCCTCGAAGGTGTTCTTTAAGTTTTGGCAACATGAAAATCGAATGGGGCCAAGTCGGTGCTGTATGATGGATGATCGATGACAGAGAACCAAAGGCGTCTGACTGTTCCAGATGCCGCAGCGCTCGTGTGTGGTCTGCCGTAGTCATGGTTGCACACCGCCACGCTAAACTCGGCGGTTCAGTGCCCTCTAGAAGTAGGGGATGCAACTTGCGTAAGCGGTGAGGATAAGTTGATTTACACCACTGGCCATTAAAATTGCTACTCCTCGAAGATGACGCGCTGCAGACGCGAAATTTAATCGACAGGAAGACGATGCAAATTATTAGCTTTTCAGAGCATCCACACAAGGTTGGCGCCGGTGGTGACACCTACAACGTGCAGGCATAAGGAAATTTTCCAACCGATTTCTCATACACAAACAGCAGTTGACTGGCGTTGCCTGGTGAAACGTTGCTGTGATGCCTCGTGTAAGGAGGAGAAATGCGTACCATCACGTTTCCAACTTTGATAAAGGTCGGATTGTAGCCTATCGCGATCATCGCGACATTGCTGCTCGCGTGGGTCGAGATCCAATGACTGTTAGCAGAATATGGAATCGGTGGGTTCAGAAGCTAATACGGTACGCCGTGCTGGATCCCAACTGCCTCTTATCACTAGCAGTCGAGATGACAGGCAGCTACGTCTCGATCCCTGAGTCAACAGATGGGGACTTTTGCAAGACAACAACCATCTGCTCGAACAATTAGACGACGTTGGCAGCAGCATGGACTATCAACTCGGAGACCTTGGCTGCGGTTACCCGTGACGCTGCATCACTGACACGAGCGCCTGCGATGGTGTACTCAATGGCGAACCTCGGTGCACGAATGGCAAAGCGTCGTTTTTTCGGATAAATCCAGGTTCTGTTGACAGCATCATGATGATCGCATCCGTATTTGGTGACATTGCGGTGAACGCACATCGGAAGCGTGTATTCGCCGTCACCATACTGGTGTATCACTCGGCGTGATGGTATGGGGTGCCATTGGTTACACGTCTCGGTCACCTCTTGTTCGCATTCGCGGCACTTTAAACAGTGGACGTTACATTTCAAATGTGTTACGACCCGTGGCTCTACCCTTCATTCGATCCTTGCGAAACCCTACATTTCAGCAGGATACTGCAGGACCCCATTTGCAGGTCCTGCACGGGCCTTTCTGGATGCAGAAAATGTCCGACTGCTGTCCTGGCCAGCACATTCTCCAGATCTCTCACCAATTGAAAACGTCTGGTCAATGGTGGCCGAGCAACTATCTCGTCACAATACGCCAGTCACTACTCTTGATGAACTGTGGTATCGTGTTGAAGCTGCATGGGCAGCTGTACCTGTACGCGCTATCCAAGCTCTGTTTGACACAATGCCCAGGCGTATCACGACCGTTATTACGGCCTGAGGTGGTTGTTCTGGGTACTGATTTCTCAGGATCTATGCACCCAAATTGCGTGAAAATGAAATCACATGTCAGTTCTAGTATAATATATTTGTCCAATGAATACCCGTTTATCATCTGCATTTCTTCTTTGTGTTGCAATTTTAATGGCCAGTAGTGTAGTAGAATGCTTGACATGTAATACTTTAACTGATTGATATCGGAATAAAAAAATTTATACGGTATTACTGTCCAACAAGTAATGATACATGGCAATCGGCGTAGGCGCTGTGATTTCTGTACGTTGACATCAGCTTACATGATATCACTGATAGGCCTGAGCCAACAGGCCCGTTGCTGCCAAGCAGAAGTTCAGGCACGTACACATATAAATAATACAACTACGGAAATAACTACAAATTTATATGCCCACTGATTTATTCAGTACTGTACTCACATTACAGGTGCTCATTGTAAAAGTAGTCCAAGCACTGCTATTGTCCCTGTAAGAGACCAAAGTCCATGTCGGTGGATAGAATTATCTTCTTCCCAGCATAGACACGGCTTCGTGGTTATGTGCTGCAACACCACTGTGCTGCTGTTCTCACGCCGGACTCGTCGTCAGCGAACGTGACGATACTTTCGGTGAACACGTTGTTGCGGCACTTGATCTGCCCGTTAAACCGTAAACCACAGGTTGTATACTGCCGTGCGCAGTGATATGAAACAGCAAGCTACGTGTTCCGCGTCATTGCTGAGGTGCAACGCAGGTGCTGTTACGCTCGAATTGCTAGCGGTCGCGATGCGCCTGAATAGACGGCAGCCCCGTGCAACCTGCGTTGTTGGAGGGAAGGCTACGTTGCAGAACAGTTGCGACCGCGCTGTATATCCTGCGCCATAGCTATGGAGAAAACAAAGTACAACGCAGTTGTCACCTCAGAGTGCCTTTTTGTGGCTGAAACCACTCTTTTAATCACAAAGAGAAACACACTAAATAAATCCAAAACAGGAAGCGAAGATAGGGAGATATACCAACGTTAGTTCGATATGAAAATAGATTAAAATTCTTCTGTCATATTATGACACATGAAACACACAGACTGTGGAATTACATGAAACTCTTAGTAAAATGCACTAAAATGAAAACTATGAAATGGGTCGTTAAAGTGTAGGAGGATCTTAAGAAAGAAGGCATAATAATACTTCACATATCAGATGGTAACATGTTAACGCCGAAAATTTACGAGTAGAAAGTTGGCCTGTAAGAAATAATACCAAAACGACTTGGCCTTACAAGCGGAAAAATGCCCATTCTAAGAGAATGAGAGTACACTTCTTTGCTGTATTTAGGGGCGAAAGTAATTTCGACATGATGTTTCACTGACTAACACTGCCCGGTGAAAACTCAACCATAAGTAGAAATAACTGCTACAAAATCGTAGACAAGGTGCCTGAAAGTAACACAGGATGAGACGAACAGAAATGACAGTGATCTGCCTTGTGCTGCGTCGTCTTGCCGCAACATTTCAATGATTTTCGTACCCATCATCTTCAGGCGAAGTGTCACAATGGTCGTCGTCTACTGCATTCAACTGTTTCTCGTACGAGACTGTTTTTCTGAAGTCGGTGTCTTGTGACATTCCCTTCAAATTTACAGGGTGATGGTTTGTACTGGGTGGCATTTGGCAGATCTAATGTGTTCGTAGTTTTGCTGTGGCTTCATTATAGTAACCTAATAGTGATTTTGGTCTTTCGTACATACCTTGTGCAGTTTCATATTGTCGTAGGTTTTTGATGAAGTAGTTGTCGAACTCCGCAGCACTTGTATAAAGTACGAGAGCTTTTCGGAAAGTAAGGAACGATAGGTCGCGAAATGGAAACCACAGTGAAAATCAAAACTGTTTTATTTGCAACAGTTAGCTACCACTTCCTGCGACTTATCTCCATAGTTCCCGATCCGACTTAGACGTTTGTCATAGCGTTGTATCAACTTTCATATATTCTCTTTATAGAAGGCAGCCGTCAGTGCTTTCCGCCAATTCTCTACGCTGGCCTACAGCTCGTAGTCTGTGCCAAAATGTTGTCTTCATAGTCAGCGGTTTATGTGAGCAGAGATGAAACTCAAGAGGGAGACACTTACGGGCAGTATTGAAAACGATGCAGGAGTATCTTCATTGCCACTGCAGATTGCGGCTGAGAATTGTCTTGATGAAGAAAACGATCTACAGTTATGTAATGTTGGCTGCATAGCTACTGGCGACATTTGTCACGAGGCCCTCGTACTTGTCGGGAGACACTATTGTTCTAGGTATCTTTATGTGCTCCCTGTGTGCTCAGAACTAAAAGGAACAACGTGACGCGATCGAGGGGCATACTAGAGACACTGCTCAACACACCTGTGCAAAACTTCATCAGATTTTCACTGTGGTTTCCATTTAGCGAACTATCGTTCCTTACTTTCCGAATAACCCTTGTATACGAGCCAGTTTGCGAAATCTAGCTCTCAGAGAACGGTATGCAGGCCTCCTGTTGGTAATGGCTCTGAGTACTATGGGACTTAACATCTGTGGTCATCAGTCCCCTAGAACTTAGAAGTACTTAAACCTAACTAACCTAAGGACATCACACAAATCCATGCCCGAGGCAGGATTCGAACCTGCGACCGTAGCAGTCGCGCGGTTCCGGACTGCGCACCTAGAACCGCTAGACCACCGCGGCCGGCCCTGTTGGTAATCTTTCGGGCAGATGTACAGCATGGCAAAGAGCCCGTGCACCCTTGACCCTGCGGTGTACGACCTCATTGGGAAGGCGTACTTCAAAATCGGACATATTCGACTGACTCCAGTCGATATCGATAGCCAGCTGTCGACATTTTGAACGGAGTACAGCATCTTCATCTTACCACTGGCTTTCTGTCTGAGTTTCTCAATGTGGTTTTTCTACGTGAGTCTCGTAAGGAGTTACCCCTAAGTATCTGCCCGTGGAGTCTATGTAGTTGTACGGATCATCGCAAGGGGCGTCCTTTTCCAAGGCGTTTGGTAATCAAAGTGGCTTGTGTCTTATTTGAGTATATTGTAATGCACAATTTTTTACTCAATATTCCGTTTTATTTACATTTTGTAGGCGCCTTGTGACCGAGAGGAGAAGAAAGTGGTGTCATCCGCAAATTCCACTGTGTCTAACTAGGGTTCCGTGGATCTGTCGACAACGTACAGATTACAGAGTACCGGACTTAATAGCGGCCCTTGCGTAATACTCTTATGGACCTTCTGCTGGACTTAGAGGATCCTTTTTCCACAGTGAAGCTCCTACATGAGACACAGATCTGTACAATTTATACTATTTTCAGAAATTAAGGAAATCAGGCTTAAGTTGCAAGGTAAAATTTTAATAGTTTACCTAGGATTCGATGCCAATAATGGTATCTTCTTCAGAACAAAAATTAAATTATTTTGAGGGCCAAAGGTTGGCCATGTCAGAAAATAAAATAAAAACAGGATAAAGACGCATAGTCATAAGGTTATGTCTGTCAAAACTAAAAACATTAAGACAAAAGTATACGGAGCTGCGCTGGCCAGCAATAAGAGTCACACGCAAGCAACAAGGAGTATCACCGCGTACGCAGATCAGCGGCCTGCCATTTACCCGAATGACATGACCTGTTGGTAGACATCAAACACTAAATACCACCACTAACAAACTTTGGATCTCTGATACGCAGAGTCAGCTACGGATTTCGTTCCAAAGGCGGACAAACAAGTTGTTAAGCAGGTAGTCATAAAGTTTTGGCTCATTATGTTTTACTCTTTCCGCTCATCAGACGCTAGCACAAGCTTTGTGTTTGACAATGGAGGCGACCTGTTGCCACCACGGCAATACATATCTGTGCTTAGTCGCTTCTGATGACAAAAATTAGTTGACAGTTAAATAACAGAGATATGTAGCTGTTTACCTGTACGTTAATAGAAAACTGTGTACGTTGCTTTATGAAAATTTCCCTCTGACGTGACGTCGCTGGCGTGACTGAGCTGGCTGAAACTTGTTGGGCACCCGGTGTGCGCCGGCACGTGGGTCTTCGCCCGTGGCTATTGAAGAGGCCCCAGCGCTACCTTATTCGCCCCCAAAGTTCCCGAGTAAATCCCCTGCGCAGCCAGCACATGCCGGCGGAGTTCTTAAACTGAGAAAGTTCGGCGCAGACTTAGTGGAGCCACCTATCATGTTCCAAACGAGGAAACGGCCCAGTTCCGCCCGTCACACCCGTCGGCCTCCGCAGTTCACCATCTCGTCAGTAACTCCTCGAGATCCTGGGTAGCAGATGCTTCAAAATGATTCAAATGGCTCTGAGCACAATGGGACTTAACATCTGAGGTCATCAGTCCCCTAGAACTACTTAAACCTAGCTAACATAAGGACATAACACACATCCATGCCCGAGGCAGGATTCGAACCTGCGACCGTAGCGGTTGAGTGGTTCCAGACTGAAGCACCTAGAACCGCTCGGCTACACCGGCCGGCCAGCAGATGCTTCAGATTCACTGGAAGCTCACAGAAACTACAGCACGTATTCGCCTACTTCAAATAACATCGGTGCACGAATTTACACACTGAAAATGCTGGTGAATCTGAGAACTTCAAAGTCGCCGCATGCCAATTTATGAGTACACCTCCTCTCAATGACTTGCCTTATCTATTACACTGTTGGTCATTAAATTTGCTACACCACGTAGATGACGTGCTACAGACGCGAAATTTAACCGTCAGGAAAATAATGTTGTGATTCGCTTTTCAGAGCATTCACACAAGGGTGGCGCCGGTGGTGACACCTATAACGTGCAGACATAAGGCAAGTTTCCAACCGATTTCTCATACACAAACAGGAGTTGACCGGCGTTGCCTGGTGAAACGTTGCTGTGATGCCTCGTGTAAGGAGGAAAAATTCGTACCATCACGTTTCCAACTTTGATAAAGGTCCGATTGTAGCCTATCGCGATTGCGGTTTATCGTATCGCGACATTGCTGCTCGCGTTGGTCGAGATCCAATGACTGTTAGCAGTATATGAAATCGGTGGGTTCAGGAAGGTAATACAGAACGCCGTCCTGGATCCCAACGGCATCTTATCACTAGCAGTCGAGAGGACAGGCATCTTATCCGCACGGCTGTAACGGATCGTGCAGCCACGTCTCGATCCCTGAGTCGACAGATGGGGACGTTTGCAAGAAAACAACCATCTGCACGAACAGTTCGACGAAGTTTGCAGCAGCATGGACTATCAGCTCAAACACCATGACTGAGGTTACCCTTGACGCTGCATTACAGACAGGAGCGCCGGCGATGGTGTACTCAACGTGTTTGGTGACATCGCAGTGAATGCACTTTGGAAGTGTGTATTCGTCATCACCATACTGACGTATCACCCGGCGTGATAGTATGGAGTGCCATTGGTTACACGTCTCGGTCACCTCTTGTTCACATTGACGGCACTTTGAACAGTGGACGTTACATTTCAAAAGTGTTACGACCCGTGGCGCTACCCTTCATTCGATCCCTGCGAAACACGGGCCTTTCTAGATACAGAAAGTGTTCAATGGTGCCCTGGCAAGCACATTCTCCAGATCTCTCACCAACTGAATACGTCTGGTCAATGGTGGCAGAGCAACTGGCTCGTCACAATACGGTAGTCACTACTCTTCATAAACTGTGGTATCGTGTTGAAGCTGCATGGGCACCTGTACCTGTACTTGCCGTCCAAGCTCTGTTTGACTAAATGCCCAGGCATATCAAGGTCGTTACTACGGCCAGAGTTGATCGTTCTGGGTACTGATTTCTCAGGTTCTATGCGCCCAAATTGCGTGAAAATGTAATCATATGTCAGTTCTAGTATAATATATTTGTCCAATGAATACCCGTTTATCATCTGCATTTGTTCTTGGTGTAACAATTTTAATGAGCAGTAGTGTATTACATACATAATTTAATTGTATGTCTCTCTTCAAATATCTGCCTTTATGTTAATTTCTTATCGTATTCCGGCCGCTAATAATCTAGTACATAGTGGAATCTGCTTTTAGTCTTCTGTTCTTCATGAAATAATATAAATCCTTTTTCCACTATAGCTATTGCTGATTTCCACGAATTATGCTCTTTCTAAAAAGGTAGTGTCATCAACTTCTTTACTTTGAGGATAAAGAAGCATACTTAAAAGACGCCAGTCGCAGCAGTCGATCCCGTTCGAAAATTTGGGCCGTAATTCTGATAGTAGGCAGTTAAAGCTTTTAACCATTCGCACGCGTCGCTCGCGTGTCGCTAGCTCCGCCCGTCTGTAGCCGCTTTATGCCCGAGCGCGAAATACTGTACAACGACTAAGAGGTCTGTGAAATAATGTTTTTTTTTTGTCATAAATCCAGTCATGGTTCACAAAAGTTCTATTAATCTGGTAATAAGTAGCTGTGGTTATCTTCGGACCTATGTGAATCCAGCACTTTACATAATTCATGTCATGTCGTTATAGGTGCTTTGGTAGCAATGTGACATTTTAACCCTTGAGTCTTCCAGGGGTAATGAGTCTTGCGCGGCTCGTGTTCATGCCGTTTATTGTTTGTCATCTTCTCTTACGGTACTGCCGCCGCGTTTCCTTATTCCATTTACTGGCATCACTAACTTCCTGCCTGACCCGCCGGTGAGTGGCAGCAGCAGCGCTTATCGATAACTGCACTGTCCTACCATCTCTGGAGCGACCTCTAGTATTTCCGGGTCGTCATGTGTCTGGAGTTCAGTTGCAGACGGACCAGCAGTGCAGTCACTCGGGGGACGGAACGCCAGTGAGGTGGGGACAGCCATTGCTCGCCGACCGCTGGCGACACACATGAACTGTCCGACGGAAGGAGATTGGAGCTGGACGACCGTTGGTTGGTTGTTCGGTTGGTCGCCTCATCGGTGACGTGTATCTGGTCTTTTGACCGTTTCTGAGCCTTGTCAGTTGGTCATCTTTCCGGACGTGGCTCGCTTCCTTGCTTGTGCAGAGATGTCATGGCCAATGGGCAAGAGTTACCTCTGCATGGTTGGGCCCGAGCCAGTGTGCCCGGGTCACCGTGTCTCCGAGTTTCGAACGGACATCATGTTGAGTCGCGTTGGAGCTGTAGTCAGCTTCGGACGACCAAGACCCGCCCGACCGTTGCCGACACACGTAACTGGCAACGACCTGCGTTGGTCGTTCGGTCGGTTGTCTCATCAGACGAAGTGTATTTGTACGCCGACCGCTTGTGAAAACTCTCTGTTAATCAAATTGATTCGTCATTGTTGTTCCATAGTGATTGCTTTTACAATGGCTCGAGTTTTTGTGGAAGTGTGTTTAGGTGGAACTGTGTGCTTATTCTGTGATTTCCACTGAGCAGATGAATGCTGTCTGCGTACTGGAGTAGGCAGTTCGTCGGTTGCGACAGAGGGAATTGATTAGGTTGTTGGTTGGTTCCTGTGCCGTCCCTAGGTCGTGTTTCCACCCGATTATTTATTTAGTGTTACGCTTGGCTGCCTGTCTCACCTAAACTGTTGTTAGAGTTTCCTCCCCAGGCCGACCCTTGAGGCACTTCTGAGCACCACTGTTTGTTGTTTGTGATTGTTATTTTCTTTGGTCGCAGGTACTGTGCCAGGCCTTCAGCCTTCAAATTCTTGTTTCTCTGTACATAGGCCTTCAGCCATGTTTGTTTCAGAATCTGGTGCTTGTCTTTGAAGGTTTAGCTTGAATCATTGAGAAGGCCTTCAGTCGTGTTCTGTAAATGTTTATCTTAAGGTGTTGTTCAATTATTCTTTAGTAATTGTTTGGCCCTTCAGCCGACAAGATACTTCAAGTTATCTTAAGTTGTTTTTGTTGTATTGTGTAAAAGCTTATCTTTAAAGCCTCTCTTTTATCATGTAAGAAAGTTTTTATTGGGGTTTCAGCGTAAGAGTTTATTTGAATTTTCCTTAATATGGCCTTTAGCCGAAAATTGTAAATGCTTGGCTTGTAAAAAATTTCATTAACTGATCTGAAATATCATTTCGGCCTTTAGCTCGGAAGATATTGGCATTTTACTTAAATAAGGCCTTCAGCCGGTACTCTAAATCCTGCTGTTTTAGAAGCAATCATTTAAACTTATTCTGGATAAGTTACTTGAGCCCTCAGCAGTGAATTGATCTTTGTTGTTTTAAAGAGAAAACTGTGCATTGGCTTGAGGAATAAAGTTGTGTGTGTTCTTGTATAACTAACAGTAATCCGCACCTTTCCCCAACGTGATCCGCTCTGTCCTGCGAAACCAGCATTTCAGGTAACATCGCTATTGTGCGTTATTTTCACTGGATTTTAAGTATTCCCAGCTGTCAATGATCACTTTCAGTACCGCGGCCTGCTGCAAGACGTGCAGGAAGAGTGTCAGTGAAGTTCTGGAAGGTACGTCAGGGGTGTGCGTGCCATGGTAAATCCAGTGCGTTGGCTTCCTCGATTGAGAGTCCACGTGCGAACACCCCGATCGAGAGGGTCCTACAGATTCCAGACTGGGTTATAATCTGGGGAATTTGGTGTCCAGGAGACTACTATAAAGTCATCCTGCTGCTCTTCGAACCACGCGCTCACAGTGCGAGCAGTGTGACTCCTTTCATTGTCGTGCTGACACATGCTGTCGTGCAGACGAAAAACAAACTGCATGTGGCGATGAACATTGTCCTTAAAGAAAGATGCATAGTTATACTGATCCACTGCGCCTTCCAGAAGGCTAACTTTATTAGAGCGTAAGGTTTTAGGTTATATTCAGATTCGAAAGGGTCCAAATAAAGTAGGATTTGTAGGAATTCCACAACCCTTTAGTGATGCTATTAAGTTAATTTGTAAGGAGCAGCCAATTCCCATTATATCTAATTATTTACTTTATTATTTTTCTCCTGTTTTTAATTTCATAATTTCTTTGGCTGTTTGAGTAATTTTCCCTTACCTAACTTATATATGTTCTTTTTCTTGTGGATTTTTTATTTTCTCTAGATTGTCGCACAGATGACAAAATGGTAGATATCGAAATAGACGACAGAGGGATAGAGAAACAATTAAAATCGCTCAAAAGAGGAAAGGCCTCTGGACCTGATGGGATACCAGTTCGATTTTACACAGAGTACGCGAAGGAACTTGCCCCCCTTCTTGCAGCGGTGTACTGTAGGTCTCTAGAAGAGCGTAGCGTTCCAAAGGATTGGAAAAGGGCACAGGTCATCCCCGTTTTCAAGAAGGGACGTCGAACAGATGTGCAGAACTATAGACCTATATCTCTAACGTCGATCAGTTGTAGTTTTGGAACACGTATTGTGTTCGAGTATAATGACTTTTCTGGAGACTAGAAATCTACTCTGTAGGAATCAGCATGGGTTTCGAAAAAGACGGTCATGCGAAACCCAGTTCGCGCTATTCGTCCGCGAGACTCAGAGGGCCATAGACACGGGTTCACAGGTAGATGCCGTGTTTCTTGACTTCCGCAAGGCGTTCGATACAGTTCCCCACAGTCGTTTAATGAACAAAGTAAGAGCATATGGACTATCAGACCAATTGTGTGATTGGATTGAGGAGTTCCTAGATAACAGGATGCAGCATGTCATTCTCAATGGATGGAAGTCTTCCGAAGTAAGAGTGATTTCAGGTGTGCCGCAGGGGAGTGTCATAGGACCGTTGCTATTCACAATATACATAAATGACCTGGTGGATGACATCAGAAGTTCACTGAGGCTTTTTGCAGATGATGCTGTGGTGTATCGAGAGGTTGTAACAATGGAAAATTGTACTGAAATGCAGGAGGATCTGCAGCGAATTGACGCATGGTGCAAGGAATGGCAATTGAATCTCAATGTAGGCAAGTGTAATGTGCTGCGAATACACAGAAAGATATATCCTTTATCATTTAGCTACAAAATAGCAGATCAGCAACTGGAAGCAGTTAATACCATAAATTATCTGGGAGTACGCATTAGGACTGATTTAAAATGGAATGATCATATAATGTTGATCGTCGGTAAAGCAGATGCCAGACTGAGATTCATTGGAAGAATCCTAAGGAAATGCAATCCGAAAACAAAGGAAGTAGGTTACAGTACGCTTGTTCGCTCACTGCTTGAATATTGCTCAGCAGTGTGGGATCCGTACCAGATAGGGTTGATAGAAGATATAGAGAAGATCCAACGGAGAGCAGCGCGCTTCGTTGCAGGATCATTTAGTAATCGCGAAAGCGTTACGGAGATGATAGATAAACTCCAGTGGAAGACTCTGCAGGAGAGACGCTCAGTAGCTCGGTACGGGCTTTTGTTAAAGTTTCGAGAACATACCTTAACCGATGAGTCAAGCAGTATATTGCTCCCTCCTACGTATATCTCGCGAAGAGACCATGAGGATAAAATCAGAGAGATTAGAGCCCACACAGAAGCATACCGAGAATCCTTCTTTCCACGAACAATACGAGACTGGAATAGAAGGGAGAACCGATAGAGGTACTCAAGGTATCCTCCGCCACACACCGTCAGGTGGCTTGCGGAGTATGGATGTAGATGTAGATGAGATAGCCCAGGAATACCACGAAAACATTCCCCATATCATAATACTCCCTCCTCCTGCAGTGTTTGCTTTCAGACGTTACACGCCGCACACTCCAACGACCATGTGCCAGAGAGACATGAAACGTGAGTCTTCTGAGAAGGCCATATGTCGCCATACAGTGGACGTCCGTTTACAGTACTGGCGTGCAGTTCTGGCCTTCCTCGACGAAGAACAGCAGACAACTTGGGTACATGAACCAAGATCCTGCTGCGGTGGTCCATATACAGCAATGTTCGCTGAGCGTTCGTTAAAAGGACGCTGCTGATAGCTCATTGGTTCATCTGGACTGTCAGTTGTTCAACGGTTGCACGCTGATTCGCCCGAACACATGTCGCCAGCCATCGTCAACCCTTGTGATGTATGGCCCGTAGTTCGCCATACTTGCCTCGGAAATGGTGTTAGATACAATTTAACCAGGGCAGTACGTGAATAGTTTAAAAACAGGGCCTCTTCAGAAATATTTCCACCCTTGGCCCGAAAGCCAATGATCATGCCCTTTTGGACGTCAGATAAATCGCTCTGTTTCCGCACTACGACAATGACCGCACTGTTTTCGGTATTCCCCGATACGCTTTATATACCCTCCGCTGCTAAAACTGTCTGTCACCTACAGTTTTTCGCGCTTATTGCACTTTGAAGTCTAACTTAGGCCGTCGTCATATCAATGTGAATGGTCCGTACAACTGTAGAATAACAATAAGATAATGTTGTTAAAAAGATATTCAACGTATACGTGCGTGAGATTGTCACATTGCAACGTAATCGTATAACTTAACTCTCGCTCGTTTAAAATAGCATGTCGGGCAGGATTGACGCCCTCACCATTCCCTTTTTCTCACCATCAAAATCCTGTGAATAGTAGGGATTTGGTTTTCCGTCCGCTGTTTGAGCTCTGCCTTTAGGCGGCTGTAGTGGTATGCGGAGCGAGTGACATTGCACGTGAACATTTAACAGCTTTATAGTTAGAATGTCATGACTGCGACCTGTCTGAATCAGCGCCTTAATTTACGCGCGGGGTTGATTACAAGTGTGCTTTTCTCTCCTTAAAGATGTTCGGTCAAGTTGAGAAGTTGATAATGTTCTCTTATAAACGTTGTATCCCATACAGGGTGTTACAAAAAGGTACGGCCAAACTTTCAGGAAACATTCCTCACACACAAATAAAGAAAAGATGTTATGTGGACATGTGTCCGAAAACGCTTAATTTCCGTGTTAGAGGTCATTTTAGTTTGTTCTTCCACCTACGCTCAATGGAACACGTAATAATGATTTCATACGGGATACCCTACCTGTGCTGCTAGAACATGTGCCTTTACAAGTACGACACAATATGGGTTCATGCACGATGGAGCTCCTGCACATTTCAGTCGAAGTGTTCGTACGCTTCTCAGCAACAGATTCGGTGACCGATGGATTGGTAGAGGCGGACCAATTCCATGGCCTCCACGCTCTCCCGACCTCAACCCTCTTGACTTTCATTTATGGGGGCATTTGAAAGCTCTTGTCTACGCAACCCCGGTACCAAATGTAGAGACTCTTTCATGCTCGTATTGTGGACGGCTGTGATAAAATACGCCATTCTCCAGGGCTGCATCAGCGCATCAGGGATTCCATGCGACGGAGGATGGATGCATGTATCCTCGCTAACGGAGGACATTTTGAACATTTCCTGTAACAAAGTATTTGAAGTCACGCTGGTACGTTCTGTTGCTGTGTGTTTCCATTCCATGATTAATGTGATTTGAAGAGAAGTAACAAAATGAGCTCTAACATGGAAAGTAAGCGTTTCCGGACACATGTCCTCATAACTTATTTTCTTTCTTTATGTGTGAGGAATGTTTCCTGAAAGTTTGGCCGTACCTTTTTGTAACACCCTGTATAATTGCACACATTTTCAGGGATTTTACTGGTCTCATACGGATATGACTTTATGTATCTAGACCTATGCGGCAAGTGAAAATTTTTATCAAGGTCGAGAATCGAAAGCGAGTCCCCTGCCTAATAGCCACTGAGCCACATTGACACAGCGGTTCAGACAACTGCACAGACTAACCTGACATGCCTCCCTCCTCGATCCAGATTCTCACTGCCGTTCCAGTCTCAATCATATCTGTACGAGACCAGTGAAGTTAATAATTGGCAACCAGTACTGTACAATCGCAATAAAGTCATGAGATGTTCAGCGGACTCCCTTGAACTCATTTTATTGCGATTGTACAGCATCGGTTGCCAATTATGAACATAAAAAATGATCGCAGGCCTCAGACGGGATTTTATGTCCTTTATATCACCAGTGAAGTCTCTGAAATTGTGTCACTTCATCTGTACAAGTACCTGTACCTGGGTTTCGGGCACTATCCCACATATGTTCGCTGCTGAGGTACTAATTCAGAACATGTAGAACCTCGGCAATTCCGTTCGTGTGTAACGGGGGAATTTGAAGTAGACTGGGGCGGCAGTGAGAATTTGGACCGAGGAAGGACACGTGGCAGGGTAAGCAGTGCAGTATTGTGAACCGCTGTGTCCAGGTAGCTTATTGTGAAACGCACCTGCCTAGTAATCGGAAGACCCGTGTTTGATTCCGGGCCTTAGTAGAAATTTTCACTCGCCGCTTCAGTCTGTATACATGGTATCATTCGTGTAAATCTTTTATAGCAATTTTGTAAATATAATGATCATAATGTAAAATGTGTAGCATGTCAGTTAGATGTTAGAGAGAGGCCGATAGTCCTAATCTCTTCAAAATAAATCAAAAAGTAAACGAATCAATATTTTGTGCGGCTGATCTCAGCTTCTCACCCTGTATATATTGCGCTTTTTGAGCGACTGCGGCTAAAGCCGGTGCTTCCTTGTTTTCGACGCCGTGCGGCTGTCGCTCCCTTTCTCTCTGCTTCCCCTCTGCCCGCCCTCTTCCTCACCCTCCACCCGAGGCAGTGCGGCTGGCCGAGTCCTCGCCTTTCCCACGGTTCAATTTCCTCGCAAAGTGGCTTTCCAGCAGCGCGGTCCGCTGCCCCGGGAAGAGGCGGCCACTGTTTCCATGAATGCAGATGGCGGCATCACAAGGCGCGCCGCTGTCTAGCACTGCGACCTAGAAGCTCGGAAAGATCTTTGGGTTGCTCCGACCATCGTGGAACCGCTCAAGATCTAATTGCTCGCGTTTTCTGAAAAGCGTGGGTGCTCCGTTGAGTGTATTCGTCGCTTTCGTTGTGTCTTAGCCACTGTAGTTACACACCTGTAGTGTTAATTCGGTTACGTTAGGCTGACCTGTACTCGGCAGTTTACATTTACACGGTGATTCAAAATTCCTATTTCAGGCTTCTAGGAGTTGTGGAGCGTACTTAGTAGATGAAGTTTTAGTTAGGAACCCACGTCCGAAGATGTGCCGTTTGGATTCAAAATAAATCTTCCGCTTAGTACGGAAACTGCCAAGACAGTGACCCGCGTGCTGTATGATCACATGGCGTGAGCTTCGTTACGAGTACTTAGGACTCGGGTTCTGTTGTATGTGACTTAGGACGTGCTGTTCAAATTGGAGAGCGGAGCACGTACGTGGAGCACCTCAGCTAACCCTCCTAGTTTCGAACGTACCAGTTTCTCGCAGCCGTTGTTGTATTCAGACGAAGGTGTTATGTGACGTCATAATTACAACAGGGCCTGAAGACGGCGCCATCTTCTCAGCTTGTGTGCGTATCGTGATGTGGGAGATTTGAAAGCGATTCAACTGTCAAACTTATTCTATATCTAAACCGTTCATTTCCGGACAAGGATTCCTTATCAAAACTTCATCTACTAAGACCCCTCTGTAATGCGTAGAAGCTTGTAACAGGAATTTTGAATCCTGTCAAGCCACTGTACGGTGCATGGCGGAGGACACATTGTAACACTCCTATCCATTTCCATTCCTACTTCACTCTCTAAACATTCTGAATAGTTTTAAAAAAAGGCAGTCCATATTTCAGTTGATTATTTATTTCTAATTACGGTAATCTGTTTCGGGTCATGCGACCATTTTCGGACCAAAGGATCCATTTGACGTGAGAAGCTGATTCACGGAGATTATTTGAGTACCAATTGGTACCTCTCCACAGTTTCAGGCGCCAGTTGGTACTCACCGCAGCTCTGTGACCGGTTTCGGTTTATACGACCATTTTCAAATCAAAGGCTCCATTTGGCCCGAGGAGCCGATTTACGTAATGAATACCCATTGGTGCCTCTTCGCAGTTGCAGGTAACTGCTGGTACTCACCACAACTCCGTGAACCCAGTGCTTAAGTGAGCTAGAGCTTATGGTTTGAAGATGATAGTACAGACTGAAACTGGTATCCGAAATTAAAAATAATTAATAAAAGGAGATCTGCCCAGTCTTTTTTGTTAAAATATCAGGTACTATCGCTGTGGTCCTTCAATGATGTCAGAAATTATATATCGATAGTGTTTCGCGAAAAGAAAAGTCTTTTTCCTCCCGGGATTCCCAAATAAGTTCACGAAGTATCTTCGTAATACTAGCTTGTTGATCGAACCTATCGGCAACAAATCCACCAAGATTCTTCAGATTTGTTTCGACCTCTTCCTTTAATCTGAAGGGATCCCAAACACCCCAGCATTACTCAAGAATGGGTCACACTATAGTTCTATCAGTAAGCCACGATTATTCAAAGAGCCGAACTTCCATGTATAAAACAAATTCAAACATGCGCTTACTTTAAATATCAGTTAATTTCTTAAATATTTGACATTACGCATGCAAGCAAGAAAAAATGTTAGGAAAAGGTTGACATTGTGCTTGAAATGTGCCGCAAGTCACTAAGTGCTCTCATTATGAAACACTGGATGAATATAACATGGGTAATTTGCGCTCTGTTTTAAGCACACGCAATTTTTTCACGCATGTCAATGCTTTTGACATCATCTATCCTGATCTACGTGTCACACGATAATAAACTTTTGCAGACACATTCAGTAGTATATATAGATAGTGCCTGCAAAGTGGGTTGCCAATATAGTAGAATAAAACTAATAAAACTAATAAATTGATGCCGGCTGCGGTGGCCGAGCGGTTTTAGGCGCTTTAGTCCGGAACCGCGCGACTGCTACGGTCGCAGGTTCGAATACTGCCTCGGGCATGGATATGTGTGATGTCCTTAGGTTAGTTAGGTTTTAGTAATTAGGGGACTGATGACCTCAGCTGTTAAGTCCCATAGTGCTCAGAGCCATTTGTACCATTAATAAATTGATACCTGATATCTGATGCTGAAACTTTACGGCATGGCCAGCGAAAATGTAGTAAGTAAACTTTCACCCTTTCATCATTTTATGTGGGTGTCAGCTGGGAATAGTGTCTTAAAGGTTTGAAATGACGTATAAAGTTTCTCGGATGTCGCTAAGTGCTCTCATTCTCAAATAATGAATGAGGTCCGTGTATTTGCTCGCGGTCACTGTCTCAAGAGGAACGAACAGTTTCTAACTGTAATATTTGCCTTGTTGCGATAAACGTTTCACATAAAATTGTACCTCTTAACGAGAAGGTCATGGCAGCATTTTGAATTTTTAAACTCGGTGAAAATCAACGCTAAATACTGAAAATCAAATTTTTGTTGCTCTAGAAGCCGTTAGATAAGCAACACGGAATTTGTATTTTGTTCTGGGAGAGTAAATTAGTAATGTACAGTGTGTTTCCGCAAGAGCGTGCAAAAATGTAACAGGACATAGAGGATGCTCCACTGAACAATTTGAGGTAGGCAACCTGGGGTCAGAAAGGCCAGCTTAAGGAGATATGGAAGTAAGTTTGTGTATAACTTTCTCCAGCATTACTCTTTTCTAGACCGCTGCGGTCGCGGGTCCGAATCCCGCCTCGGGCATGGATGTGTGTGATGTCCTTAGGTTAGTTAGGTTTAAGTAGTTCTAAGTTATAGGGGACTGATGACCTACGATGTTAAGTCCCATAGTGCTCAGAGCCATTTGAACCATTTGTGAACTCTTTTCCAGTTTATTTACTACTAACATGCTTACAAGTTTACACATACTGTGCTGTTTATTTACATGTACCTCTTTATTTGCCTGATTTTTAGGAAGTCATGAGCCATGTTTTGTTTACTTTACTTGTTCATAAGGTGATTCCGTTGTATCCTATTTACGTTGTCGCAAGGCAGAACGCGCTATGAATCAACGACAGATCCATTCATTACTCACTGCTGTTCAGAGACGTGCGGTTCAGTACGATGGGGCAGTACCAGTACAGTTTCACAGAAGTCACTGGCTCGTTCCTTGTGTGTGGAGAAGTAGGTTGCAATGCTCTCGCTGTTAAAAGGCTGTTTCCTAACAGGTATCCAGCACGACGACTGTTTATTTCTCTAGACCTACGAATGCAGGAGACTGGTTCATTCGAAAGAAGAAACGGGAACCTGGCAACTTGGGGACCACACCAGGGATATTTGTCAGGTTGCGTCGGAATCTCGTTCGCTAATGTCATGCTTGCATTGAGATTGATAGCCGTCAGTTTCAGCACGTTTTGTAAGATACAGTGCAAATGGTACTTCCATTGTGTCATTAATGGTATTTGTAGTTAACTGTTACACATGTAAATAAGAAGGTACACAGTAATGTGATTTTATTCCTATTATCTCATTAAGCTGGATTCTCCGACCTCAGGTTCCATAGATCAAATTGTTCAGTAGACATCCTCTATGACCTGTGAAATTTTTGCAAGCTCTTTCGAAAACATCCCGTAGATACGTGGTCTCCTTTCTACGTAGATGGCTTCTAATTGCTCAAAATACTCTCTATAAGCCAAATCTGGTCACTTACCTTCCTTATTACCACTTTACGTACTCCTTCGATTTCATATCGTTTGGAAACGTTACGCCGAGGCATCTAATTAACGTGACTGCATTAAACAGTGCACCAATAATACTGTATTAGGACATGACAGAACCTTTTTTTCCTCCTCATCTGCGTTAACTTCCATTTTTATTCATTTGGGGGAAGTTGTCATTCAACACTCCAAGTGTAAATTCCGTCTGAAGTCATCCTGTATCCTTCTACAGTTACTCAGCGACAACACTTCCTTGAAGAGGATGACAATGGAAATGGAAATAAGCGTTTGGCGCCATTGGCCGGGAGGCCCCTTGCGGTGCAGGTCCGGCCGCCTTGGTGCAGGTCTTATTATATTCGACGCCACATTGGGAGACCTGCGCACCGGATGGGGATGAAATGATGATGAAAACAACACAACACCCAGTCCCTGAGCGGAGAAAATCCGCTACCCAGCCGGGAATCGAACCCGGGCCCGTAGGACGGCAATCCGTCACGCTGACCACTCACTTATCGGGGCGAACAGGATGAAAATTATTAAACTATATGAAATAAAATCGTCACCACTTGTGAACGGTTTGCTTTAGGACGTTCAAAGTGCACGGTTGGCGGTGCGGCATGATTGGAATTAGTGTGCTCGTGATGGTTTGTTTAGCGACGGAGCCCACTTTCATTTGGATTGGTTTGTCAGTAAACAAAATTGGCACATTAGGGAGACTGAGAATCCGCATTTCGCGATCGAGAAGCCTCTACACCTTCAGGTCGTGACTGTGTGGTGTGCAGTCTCCACTCACGAAATAATCGGTGCGAAATTCCGTAATGGCATCGTGACTACCGAACTGTACGTGAATATTTTGGAAGATTATTTCATCCCCATTATCGAAAGTGACCCTGATTTCGGCAAGATGTGGTTCATACAAGACGGAGCTCGACCACATTGAAGCAGGAGAGAGTTTGATGTCCTGGAGGAGCACTCTGGGGACCGGTTTCTGGCTCTGGGGTACCAAGAGGCCACTAGCATGTGCTTCGATTGGCCGCCATATTCTCCGGATCGGAACACATGCGATTCCTTTTTGTGTACATCAAAAACCCCAAAACCATTTCTGAGCTGAAAATACCCATTCAGAAAGTGATCGACAGCATCGATGTTCCGACAGTTCAGTGGGTCACGCAGAATTTTGCTGTTCGTCTGCGCCGCATCATCGCCAATTATGGCAGGCATGTCGAAAATGTTGTAACCTAAATCCTAATATCTTTAGTGACGTTTATATGTTGAATAAAGTGAGTGTACGCCGTAGTTTGTAAATAATTTTCGTTTTTTTCATATAGTTCAATAATTGTCACCCTGTGCACTACAGCGTCGTCAGCAATCAGTCGCAGATTACTATTCACCCTCCCCGTCAATTCTACATCTTTTTGACGCTTCAGATGTTTTAGAGGTGGTGTAAGGTTCTCATATGTTTTCTGCTAGTGTAAATAATTCAGATTTACAGCGATGGGACAAAGGTGAATGAGCGCACTTGCGTGAGTGATGAATAAGATACTTGACTCCGTGTTTAGTTTTATCTGTGGTTCCCATGCTAGTCAGTAAGTTCTGCAGCACTGGGGCTCTCCTGTTTGAGGCATAGTAGCGAGCAGCTGAGTTTTTCTGAGATCTGTTACTTGTGAATCTGGGGGAAACTATCTGCAATACCTCATTAAGGAGATGAAAACTCGTTTCTAATATTTTCAAGAATTTTATATTCATGGAGAAGAATTTGGAGGAATTTTAAAGTTAACAAAGGCAGGCGCAGGAATGAAATGTTTGTTTCACAGAACTGTTAACTGAAGGAAATCTGTGTCCCTCAGATTACTAATAACTGTTTTAATGTGTTGTCTGTGTTTTCATTATGTCACAAATTACGCAACAGCTTGAGATGCCTGCAATTTTTGTAATGAGAGAATTTCGCAATTATTAGAGTTTTGTTATGTTGTGCAGTCCTTGAGTTTAATTTTCCAAGAATGATTTTCTCTAAAGTAAAACCCACCTCCATGATTTGTAGTAAAGTTTTGAATATTTTACCGTGTTTGCACCTCTCCTTACGCCACATCAAGTCGCAGATTGATTCTGAGTAGTAAAAAGAAAGAAATTAGCAGCGAGTAGTTTATTTTCCTTAATCTCCTACATCTCCTGATTTGTTTTTGCTTTCGAGAACGTCAGTAGCCCAGACACATAAACAGCATGCTGAGCAAGAGTTATGTCACTTCTAATTCGGGGAATATCTCACCTTGCATTCTTGAAAACAGTGTTTACCCGGGAATGTCAGGTGTCGTGCTAACAAATATATTAATTTTCATTGAACAGGGCTGGAAATTTCATACAGTTATTTTCTTCTGAGTAGAGCAGTAATTTATTTTTGTGGATATTCCAAGTCAGACATAGCATTTCATGTAACGCAACGTTCATACTGAGCTTCGGTAATGAGTTCTAGTTATACAGCTTTCATTGCGCTCACAGTTAGTTTCTTTGGGCATTTAATGAGATTCATTCTCTGTTTCAAATTAAAGTTTTGATTCACGACACTGTTCACAAGCGCAACACAGGGTCAGAGAAGTTTTGCTCAGCAATTGATACGATATCTAAAGTACAAGTTACATTAGAAAAAGTTCTTAAAATCAATATATTCAGTTTTCTCACATAGCAACAATTTTTTATAGAAAATAGATGAAGGACGTCCCCCATTACCGTCTACATATAAGCAAATCAGTATGCTGTCTTTATTAACAATTTGTACCTCTGGCACTTCTTCCGAAATCACTGGTATATTGCGGATGTATGCCTTTGTTGATCTCCAACTGATATTACTCATGGCACCGACTACGACGGTATCTTCTTCTTCTTCTTCCTTAGGGTTTCTAACGCTGTTTCTTTTCTTCTTGCGATATTGTGCCTGATCAGGGTTAAGGCCTGAGACCTTGAGGTCTTCATGCAGGGTGTCAAGCCATCGTTGCCTTCGTCGTCCTGCTGGCCGTTTCCCATTTACATTTAGGTTGAAACTAGTCTTTGCCACTGTTGTCTTGTCTGCTCTAAGGACATGCCAGTACCTTCGTGGGCGGATTTCTCTAATTTTGTCTACTATTGGTGAACAACCGTGTAGCCTGCGAACTTCATTATTTGTGGCGTGATCATGCAATGTTAATCCCGATGTCCACCTAAGCACTTTCGTCTCCATAACAGCAAGTCTTTGCTCTAATTCCTTTCTTGAAGGCCAGCATTCAACCCCATACATTGCAACTGGACGGATTACCGATCGGTGTACTTTTGATGTGAGCCTGTTTGTAATTTTCGTGTCACGTGTTACTCTAGTAACGGAACGCCATTTCAGTCATGCGCTACGAAAGCGGTTGGAGATTCCTGCATTGAGATTTCCCTCGGCAGCAATTGTTGAGCCCAGGTACTTAAAAGTTCTTGCCGTTGGGAGGTCAACACCATTCGTTCTGATGGTTACAGAGTCATTTAAATCTGTGGAAACACATTGAGCCGTAGTCCTCCATCCGCAAGGCGGTCGTTCCAGGCTTAGACTTGTAGATCATTCTTATCTTCATTAGCCAGCAGCACATCATCAGCATGATCATCATCAGCATCAGCGTCCAGGGTGAGGTTTCCTGCAGGTTTCTTGTGACGGTATCCATGATAGTGGTAAATAGGAGCGGTGAGAGAGCAGATCCCTGATGAACGCCCACGGAAGTAGGGAAGTCGTCAGATAGTCCGGCAGCTGACTGTAACCTGCTCTTCAGGTTCTGGTAGAGCAGTCTGACCCACCTCTCCTCAGGTACTGCGTGCTCTCGGAAGGGCAAGCCAAATTAACTCTTGTGGCGCTCGGTCAGAGGCCTTTTGGAGGTCGAGAAAGGCAAAGTGTAGATGGTTTGACTTCTCACGGTGCTTTTCGATAAGCAGGCGAGCTGAATGGTTGGAATCTGTAATCCGACAGCCCTTCGCGAATCCACATTTATTGATGAAGAGGCTATTAATTTATCGGGTCTTTTATCACGATGTGCTCGAATACTTTCATGGTGTGTGACAGAGGTCGTATTGGGCGGCAGTTGTTACATTCAGCTGGACTTCCCTTCTGCTTCCAAATTGGAACTGCTACATGCCCAGTCAGCTGGAATCTTTCCCTCCTCAACGATCTTATTAAAGTAATCCGTCAACCATTCAGCTGAATCCCAATGTTTTGATTTCCACAAGTCTGCAGGAAGATCATTTGGCCCCCGCTGCCTTTCCAGTTTTCATTTTCGGTAATGCTTCGACAGCCTCGACCTTGGTGACTGGTGTAATGGGTCTGTCTACTGGAGTTAACACTGGAATTGGGGCATGTGGAAACTCCTCATTACAAACTTCCTCGAAGTATTTCTTCCATCGCTCTGCTACTTTCTTTCTGTTGATGATGTTTGCCTTCTTTATCATTGATTCCACAGAATATTTCAGTGTCTGCAGTTTGTTTATGGCGCTGCTTCGCTAGTCGATAAATTTCTCGTTCTCCAACAGGTGTTTCTAGTTTATCGCAGACTTCGCTGAAATTGGCTGATTTGGCTGCCTCAACTGCCTTCTTTACAGCATTCCTGGATTCACAGTAATTCTTCCAGTTGTCATCTGTCTCAGAGGCGAGGAACTTTCGGTATAGCTGATTTTTAAAGTGCACAACCTTCTTCACCTCCTCAGTCCAAAGTAATGTTTGGCGATCAATTTTGCGTCGGACTGGTTTTGTGGTGCCTAATTTATCCTAGACCGCTTTTATGACACGGTCTTTCAGGGCATCCCATGTTCTTCCTACGTCAGTAGTAGGGGGAAGAGTAATGGACGAAATAATGTCTCTTTCTGCTTCTGCCACCATTTAGTAGGCACTGGGCAATTAAATTCTCTCTTCCTTTGATTTTGAGGTTTGACACGCAATTTGACAACTAGCGGGCGGTTTTGTGTAGCAACTGTTTCGTATGGAATAGCTTTTGCATCCAAAACGAAGTTTAGGTCGCGTAACCGAGCAATAGTGAATCTATATGGCTCATGTAGTTACCACTGTAGTAAGTCCAAATGTGGGACATCCACTTCTTGAAGTAGGTGTTCGTGATGACTAGCTCATGTGTTTCTGCAGAGTTCAATATTCTCTCCCCATCTACATTTCTATGTCCAACCCCATTACTACCATAGCATCGGTATCCATTGCATTTGATCCAACATGACCATTAAAAGCGCCAGATACGATGAGAGCATATTCAAGTGGCACTTTTGAGATATTATCTTCAAGTAACATCCAAAACCCATCTTTTATATTTTGCTTGCAGCTTGTTTGCGGAGCTTAACATGAGAATATATGGATATTCTTCTCGGTCGTAGACAAGACAACTTACAACAGTCGGTACTTTTGCTACAGAGTCCCGAAATTTCAAGCTAACAATTATCCCAACTCCTTTGATTTTGGGCTGCGGTTATAGATAATTTTATATCCATCACCAATAGCTTGTGACTTTGCTCCACTCCACCTGGTTTCCTGCACTGTGCAGGACGCCATTTTAATGCTGCCGCTACTTCACGTGATCTTCCTGTCATAGAGCTGCTATTAAGAAGGGGAAATTTTCTTACTAGTGCTCGCTTGTGTAGCTGAATTCGCTCTGAAAAAGTCTGTTACCCTTGCTCATTTCTCACGCCATTCGGGCCTGGACGACGCGCGTCACCTTCGGGGAACGCCTTAACCATTTCCATTCCTTTATACACTCCTGGAAATTGAAATAAGAACACCGTGAATTCATTGTCCCAGGAAGGGGAAACTTTATTGACACATTCCTGGGGTCAGATACATCACATGATCACACTGACAGAACCACAGGCACATAGACACAGGCAACAGAGCATGCACAATGTCGGCACTAGTACAGTGTATATCCACCTTTCGCAGAAATGCAGGCTGCAATTCTCCCATGGAGACGATCGTAGAGATGCTGGATGTAGTCCTGTGGAACGGCTTGCCATGCCATTTCCACCTGGCGCCTCAGTTGGACCAGCGTTCGTGCTGGACGTGCAGACCGCGTGAGACGACGCTTCATCCAGTCCCAAACATGCTCAATGGGGGACTGATCCGGAGATCTTGCTGGTCAGGGTAGTTGACTTACACCTTCTAGAGCACGTTGGGTGGCACGGGATACATGCGGACGTGCACTGTCCTGTTGGAACAGCAAGTTCCCTTGCCGGTCTAGGAATGGTAGAACGATGGGTTCGATGACGGTTTGGATGTACCGTGCACTATTCAGTGTCCCCTCGACGATCACCAGTGGTGTACGGCCAGTGTAGGAGATCGCTCCCCACACCATGATGCCGGGTGTTGGTCCTGTGTGCCTCGGTCGTATGCAGTCCTGATTGTGGCGCTCACCTGCACGGCGCCAAACACGCATACGACCATCATTGGCACCAAGGCAGAAGCGACTCTCATCGCTGAAGACGACACGTCTCCATTCGTCCCTCCATTCACGCCTGTCGCGACACCACTGGAGGCGAGCTGCACGATGTTGTGGCGTGAGCGGAAGACGGCCTAACGGTGTGCGGGACCGTAGCCCAGCTTCATGGAGACGGTTGCGAATGGTCCTCGCCGATACCCCAGGAGCAACAGTGTCCCTAATTTGCTGGGAAGTGGCGGTGCGGTCCCCTACGGCACTGCGTAGGATCCTACGGTCTTGGCGTGCATCCGTGCGTCGCTGCGGTCCGGTCCCAGGTCGACGGACACGTGCACCTTCCGCCGACCACTGGCGACAACATCGATGTACTGTGTAGACCTCACGCCCCACGTGTTGAGCAATTCGGCGGTACGTCCACCCGGCCTCCCGCATGCCCACTATACGCCCTCGCTCAAAGTCCGTCAACTGCACATACGGTTCACGTCCACGCTGTCGCGGCATGCTACCAGTGTTAAAGACTGCGATGGAGCTCCGTATGCCACGGCAAACTGGCTGACACTGACGGCGGCGGTGCACAAATGCTGCGCAGCTAGCGCCATTCGACGGCCAACACCGCGGTTCCTGGTGTTCTTTTTTCCATTTCCAGGAGTGTATTTCGACATTGATCCATGTTGATGTGACGGAAGTGTATCGGCCGGCCAGTCACGAGGACGAGTCGCCTATGCTCAGTTTTAAGCTGTGGACCTAGGCCTTGATGAGCCAACATCCGACTGCAGGACGGCAGTTTTCCTGTTGGTCCGCGGGAGGTATTTCATTTCCCTCCTACCACCCATATCTGGGAGGCATTCCCCTATCCGCCACCTGCGGACGCGCCCTCTAGGGGTTACAGGCTCCCCCGAGGGACCGACTACGACTGTAAAACTTGTTGAAACAGCCGAATAACGTATGGCCGCCAGATGAATGTTACCCGTGGCTACGCTGATAGGGTAACCCGTCACATTAATCGAAACGGAAATGCTGTGGTTCAAAGGACTCGGCCGGACGCTACTTTCAGTGTTGGACAGCAATATGTTGAGCCTGAATTGATTCCAGAACTGCAACATTGATGGAGAAACCAGCACACAGTCTACTGTTTGGGCCCATGATACGAAGAATTTAAGAACATTGGACTTCAGTTTGAAAGTGCATGTATTCTTAAAGCATTTCAATGTAAAAGCTTTAAAACCGCACAAGTGCGAGAAGGGCTAGCACTCTGAGAGTTCCGTACAAACTTTTGTACCGGGTGATCAAAAAGTCACTATAACTTTGAAAACTGAATAAATCACTGAATACTGTAGATAGAGAGGTAAAAATTGACACACATGCTTGGAATGACACGGGGTTTCATTAGAACCAAAAAAAATACGAAAGTTCAAAAAATGTCCGACAGATGGCGCTTCATCTGGTCAGAATAGCAATAATTAGCATAACAATGTAAGACAAAGCAAAGATGATGTTCTTTACAGGAACGCTCAATATGTCCACCATCATTCCTCAACAATAGCTGTAGTCGAGGAACAAATGTTGTGAACAGCACTGTAAAGCATGTCCGGAGTTATGGTGAGGCATTGGCGTCGGATGTTGTCTTTCAGCGTCCATAGAGATGTCGGTCGATCACGATACACTTGCGACTTCAGGTAACCCCAAAGCCAATAATCGCAGGGACTGAGGTCTGGGGACCTGGGAGGCCAAGCATGACGAAAGTGGCGGCTGAGCACACAATCACCACCAAACGACGCGCGCAAGAGATCTTTCAGGCGTCTAGCAATATGGGGTGGAGCGCCATCCTGCATAAGCTTCGTACGTTCCAGCAGGTGTTCATCAGCCAGGCTGGGGATGATGCGATTCTGTAACATATCGGCGTACCTCTCACCCGTCACGGTAGCAGTTTTGCAGTCCAGCGCCATCTCTTGGACATTTTGTGAACTTTTTTTTTTTTTGTTCTAATAAAACCCCATGTCATTCCAAGCATGTGTGTCAATTTTTACCTCTCTGTCTAAATTATTTCGCTGTTTATTAAGTTTTCAAATTTATACTGACTTTTTGATCACCCGGTATACAGATGATCATAAGAACACTAATGTCATATAGCCCTGTGGTTTGGGGCAAGTTTTTACATTCCATGCCACTTCGCGGACTAAGGTGGCCCCAACCTACCTCATTTATCGAACCGCGGAAGCGGACGTGCAGTTCAACTTACAATCACAACCACCTGTTGTTTCGACGACTGCTCATATCGTTGAGACGTGAAGACTAGGTTGAAACGAAGACTGAGAAATCCGTGATTCGACCGAGATCCGATAGCGCGACCTCTCGATATTTTGACTGCATTGATTTACAAGCTTAAATGTTTCGCACCATCTAGAGACTGTATACTTTAATATCAGATGTAAATTTCACTTGACACTTGTACACATTTCTGAGAAAAAGTGGCCTTACTAGAAGGACATGTAGCCGGACAAAAAGTTTCACTAAATTTTTTTGTGTCACATAATTATAAATTAACTATCTTCGGATTTTTTTCTTTACTTTTGTTTTGAAACCATGCTTCATGTCAAATTTCATGATTCTAGGTCAACAGGAAGCTAGACTCGGCTATAGATTTTGATGAGTTCATGTGCCAGTATCGAAATCTGACATAAATGGCCATATCTTCTGCCTGAATTTGCTGGGAAGCTTAAAAGTTTTACATCACTGAGGGATCGTGTACCTTATCGGGTGACATAAATTTCAGCTTGCAACTTACCCGTTCGTGAGAAAAGGAATCTTAACTGTCGGACAGACAGACAAACAGACAACAAAGTGATCCTGTAACGGTTCCGTTTTTACCAACTAATGTACGGAATCCTAAAAATGAACAGGAATGCAATGAGTGTGAGATATATCAGAGGAACAACTGTGCCACTGTTTTGTTACGCACGGAGTGTTTATCCGCATATTTGTACGTGTAATGTTGCAGCATGTGCGACCTGAGTAGCGCATGGATCCTGCGTCGGAAGCAGCAACTCATCCATCATGGAGACGGCCGTACTACACGTCCCCGTTCTAACACTGCCTGTCTAGAAGCGAGTTCTTGTTTCACCCCGAAAACCACTGGCCTTTAACGCCGGTTCAATTCAGTGAACATGCTGCATTGGCTCATTGTGTGCTCATAAACCAATTGGTGGCCTAGGCTCACTCTACCCACAGGTACGACTGAAGAATTTGCTCTGTTCAGCTTCCTGTAAGGTCAGTTTCGCTCTAGACCCGAGTCCGACGTTATCACTCTCTTCTCCGCCTCGAGTTCACTTCCTGCGCCAAGAAGCAACCATTGTACAACATTCCACCAGTAATTTCCCCCACTCATAGACTGAGAGTTTTCAAAAGAAATATATCTGTAAATACCTTACATGACTCGATATCGCACATCCAGGTTTGTGATGACGGATCTAAATGTTCTTATCACTACAATGTTCGCGTAAATATTACGAAACTGTCAAGTGCCAGACACTAAAGTCAACATCTTGTTGCTGTAGTCATACTTTCGTCTCACGCCATGTATATCACTTAGCTGTTGTCGATGCAATTCATATCACTACAGCTCATTCCTGCATTTTGATTTTTTTGCCATGATTTATCCTTGTAAGATGGTATTTTTATGAAGCTATCATGTAGAATAAGGTACTCAATAGGCTAATTTTTCTAGGATACTGCGGAGACATGGCCTTTCTTTCAGGAGTGCTAGTTCTGCAAGTTTCGCGGGAGAGCTTCTGCAAAGTTTGGAAGGTAGGAGACGATATACTGGCAGAAGTAAAGCTGTGAGTACCGGGCGTGAGTCGTGCTTCGGTAGCTCAGATGGTAGAGCAGTTGCCCCCGAAAGGCAAAGGTCCCGAGTTCGAGTCTCGGTCGGGCACACAGTTTTAATCTGCCAGGAAGTTTCACATCAGCGCACTCTCCGCTGCAGAGTGAAAATCTCATTCTGGAAGCTATTATGTAGTTGGTCTTAATGTTTTGGCTCATTAGTGAAATGCTGAACTAACGCCAGTGGCGGTCACTGTAGCAGAGGTGTGGTGTATCACAGAGAGGGTCACTGTCGAAATTTCGAGAGCCCAAATTCAAGTAGATTCGGGCAACTGTATTCGTTCCTCTCACAGACGAGTGTTAATCATGAGACTTTCAAAACAAGAAAATAAGGTTACGCAATGAATTTTTTGTCTTGTTGGAGGTACATGACTGGAGCGTTGGTGCACAATGTAACTCTAGAGCCACGGTACGACAGTGCGCCGCTACAGAAGCCACAATAAAATGCTGGAAGCCATTGACACAGTGAGGATCGTGCGGTATTTCGGTTTCGGCTGCAGCAGAAACGTTGCGGCTGTCACAGGCCACTGAAGACGGCAAAAGCAGCCGGATGTAGTGCGGCGACGATACCTCAAAGTGCAAATGGACTGCAGCCACGTATCTACAAACAGTGGAACAAAAATTGGTACGTAATACAGTAATTAAATCTCCATGATTACCCCTCATATGTCTCACGAGATGACTAAGCTTAGACCAAAGAGAAATTAGGGTTAATATGAAGGTTTATCGACATTCGCTCTTCCCACGCACTGCGCGCGAAGGAAACGGGGAATGGGAAGAAAATGATGGTGAATCGCTTGACGCTTTCCTAAGACACAGGAACCATTCCTTGATATCTGAGCATGTAATCGTCTAGGGGATAACTACAAAATATTTTAGAAAGGATGTCTGTTTGATGTGAAGAGCGGCAATTGATTCCAAACGATAGAAAGGGTGAATGTCATCCAAATCAGTACTGCAGTAAGTTAAGTTTAGTAGCTAGTTAAATTACGCTTACACGATAAATCGCAGTTCAGGTAGATACCTGTGGACTACAGTCAGGAAGACCTTAATTGTACTGGAACTATCACCTATAATGTTGTGGGGAAGGCGAACCAAAGACAGCGCTTCAATGGCAGAACGCTTAGAAGATGTACCACATTTACTAAAGACACTGCATCCAAACGCAGTTCGGCGCTAGCGGCCGTGCGAAGCGGAGGTCCGGTACTTCCGCCTGTGCGGCGTGTGCGAGTGTTTGTTTACTTGTGGACTTAGTCTGCGCGCGGGCTAGTAACAACGATCATGGCGAACAAGTACAGGAAAACTACATTACGATTCACTTTCTGCAAAGACTACGAATGACCAAAGGCTTTAGCAGTGGAACGATTCATTTGAGAGGACGTCAAGATACCGCCAAACGATATTGTCGGAATTCAACTGTCCATCGTTAGTCCCACGGTGTATGTTAAGATGGTAAATGACGCGGCGTGTGGTAGAATTCTACAGGCGACAAAAGCAGGTCTCCGATTTTGCCATAGTGACGGGAATGTCGGCACGGTAACTGTAGAACATGCTGGTCTGGGTGTACGGACAATACGTGTTTTTGAGCTGCCTTTTGAGCTCCCGGCTGACGAAGTTATCGAGGCTTTTAAGCCATACGGCACGGTACATGGTCACACAGCAGAACGCTGGACACAATTCGCCACGTACCCAGTTCTTAACGGAGTGCGACAGATCACTATTGATCTTCGGAAGCATGTACCGTCCTATCTGACAATTGGTGGTTGTCGGGCGGTGGTGATTTACGATGGTCAACCACGTACATGTTCTGGCTGTGGCCAGGAGGGACACCTCAGGTCGAACTGTATGCAACGGCGGATTACGCAACTGCCTTCAGACGTGCGGGAGCCGTCGCCGGCGATGACAGTACTTCCGATCACCTATTCCAAAGGCCTCACTGCGTCCGCTGATGACCGAAAAGACACAGCCCTGGTGGAAGATGGCACTCTCCGAAACCTTGTAGCAGACGTCGGGATGACAGAGGTTGCTGCTCCATCGAGCATACAATCTACGGCGACAACATCCGATGAGACCGAACTCCCACCAAGCACACCGATAGTACATGAAGCAGTTCCAGCCACTACGGATGCTGTACCGTCTGGAACGCACTCTGTGACGACAACATCAGTTTCGACCGAACTCCCGCCAAGTACAACGATGGGACTCAAAACACTTCCTGTTCCTACGGATGCTTTTCTGTCGGGCAGCCGTGATTCCCTACAATCTGAGGACACGGAAGGAAGATCACGCAAACAACGTTCCCCGAAAAGGAGGAAACGGCGTCGTCGCACGACATCTCCTAGGGATGACTCCCCTTGCCCCGACGACGATGTGCCTGTGGACCAAGACGACACAACAGCCTCTACGAAACAGGATGAGGCAATGGAAACTGTTCGATCAGACCCGCAGCGGTCTGTCACATTGACGGTACCGGGACGTGGTGATGCTGAAGAGGAATCACAACTAATTGGCTCTCCCAAAGCAGATGCTGTGGCAATGGACACGAATATATTACCGCCTGCAAAGATGTGGTATGACGATATTGAGGAGGCGCCGGACGTCATACAGAGGCAGCCGGCACTCACGAAGACGGCCTAATAATTGCTGAAGGTGAAGGGAGAGGGGCGAGAGAACGTATTATACCTCAGTCCCCAGCGCCGATGCAGGGAGATGGTGTTGGGCATCGACAGAGTGGGATTCAGCGCCATGCGAACCGTATTGCGACATTAAATATCAATGAAGTGCGTTCACCGGCCAAAATACACCTACTGAAGGAAAGGATTTGGGCATCTGATGTGGATATTGCTTTGCTGCAGGAAGTCCACATAGCTGCACTCCCATACATCGCAGGCTACCAATCCTATTCGTCACATGGAGATCACAATGGAAGTGGGGTGGCAGTTTATGTGCGAGATGGCTTCCCAGTGGAAAACGTGTGTTACCTTCCCTCGGCTAGGGGAATGGCTTTCACGACGTTTGGGACACGCATCATCAATCTTTATGCACCGTCGGGAAACAATCGGCGGCGGGAAAGGTCGCGATTTTATGCAGAAGACATTGCCCCACTTTTCCATGGACGTTATGAATGTGTAATAATTGGTGGAGATTTCAACTGTGTTCTCAGCCCGAAAGACCAATGGCCGCAAGCAAACATCAGCCAAGAGTTGCGAATCGTTGTCAACGACCTTGTACTTAGTGACACGTGGGAATTACGACATGGAGATGCACCGGGATACACCTATGTGACAAGTCATTCGGCGAGCAGGTTAGATCGCATTTATATCTCACGCGCTCATGCAAATGATGTCCAGGACGCAGAACGCTGGCCATTGGCATTTTCCGATCACAGCGCTTACATCTGTACGGTGCTTCTTCCCCGTAGAGAGGTGTGGAACAGTAAGGCCCCGTGGAAATTAAACATTCAACATCTACATGATCCTGAATGCCGTCACCGGATCCTTGAGACATGGACGATGTGCGAGCGAAGGGTTGGAAGGTATGCGACGAAGCTTGATTGGTGGCTGACTTGTGCTAAACCGGCGCTTCGCCGTACGTTCATCTCATATAGCAGGGAGATGGCAGAATGGCGCCGCCGTACGACCGACTTTTATTTTGCAGCGCTGCGCGACCTGGACGATGGTCCGCCGGGACAGGACGTCTGGATCGAACGCAAAAGGATAAAAGCTAAACTAGTGGCTTTAGCTCGGAAACATCTTCAGGGAACCATGGTGCGCGCCAGATGTCACGATACGATAATGCACGAGATTCCTTCCATGCACCACGTCGTGAATGAACGAAAGCACCGACGACGCGTTTTGGTACGGGAATTAATTACCCGCGAAGACCGGAGAGTGACGCGTCAAGCGGACATTGTCTCTGCATTCGTCGACCATTACCAACACATCTGTCGGGAAGAAGCAGCCCCTGTCGATGACCTCGAACGTATAGCCACGTACGTCTCCCGTACACTGACGGTGGAAGCCGCGGCAACCTTACTGGAAGCCATTAGCTGTGAGGAAGTACGTGATGCGATCGCAAAGGGTGCGTTGAACCGGTCCCCAGGCATTGATGGACTTCCTGCTGAATTTTATCGAGAATTTCGCAACGAAATGGCACCGCGATGGACGGAAATGTACAACGAGATGTTAAATTCCGATGCGCCTATTCCACCGGCTTTTATGGAAGGCCTCTTGGTGCCAGTACATAAACCGAAGCCAGGAATTACGGTCACACATTATCGCCCCATCACCCTGCTTAATGCCGACTATAAGATCTTTGCACGGTTGCTAGCGTCCCAATGTCGTATGTTAATTCGTAGCGTTCTCTCTCCAGAACAGACGACACCGGGTGGATCGGTGAATGTGCAAACAGCTACTGGCGAATGCCGTGATGTGATAGCGCTGGCGGAGGAGTGCCGGCTTAAAGCGGCGATGGTGGCGGTTGATTTTGACAGTGCTTTTGATAAGGTGCGCCACAACTATCTGTACGCTGTACTGGAACAAATGGGATTTCCAGACCGTTTTACTGGTCTCATTAGAAGGATTTATGGGGGCGCACAATCCTTGGTACAGGTTAATGGGCGTATAGCAGGGCCCATTAAAATTCGACGATCCATTCGCCAGAGCTGCCCTCTTTCGATGCTGCTGTTCGCAATAGCGTTGGAACCATTAATTGGGAGGCTAACAAATTCTCTTTCTGGGATGGAACTGCGGGGCTACACCTTCAAATGTCGTGCCTATGCGGACGACCTCCTGCTGCTCGTTCGTTCTGAAGAAAAGGTGAAGACGGTCCTTGAACTGTTGTTGGACCACAGTGTGACGGCGGGTAGTGCAGTGAACATGAACAAATCGGCAGCAATGCCGGTTGGACGGGCCCTTACGCCAGAAGAAATCCGTCCGTTTCCTTGTGTGCAACGATTCCGCTATCTCGGCATAGACTTTACCTCATCTGTAAAACATACTGCGGCAGTTAACTACCGACGTATTTTACAGACAACACGTACCATGGTCCGACAACATCTCCTACGGCGCCTCGATTCTTTGCAGCGAGTCGAATATCTGAACACTTATGTGGTTTCTCGAATGGTGCATATTTCGCAGATCCTGCCCCTACCACTCACGCTCGGACGTCGACTTCAATCAGCACTAGGCTATTTTGTGATGATTGGATCGCCCCTCAAAGTGCGATACACAACGCTCACGCTCCCTACGGACAAGGGGGCACTCGGACTTACGAATGTTCACTGCCGAGCGACGGCGCTCCTTCTAGCCACGATGTACAAGCAATGGCGTAGCGGGCGTGATTCCCTTACATCCCGCCTACTGGATCTCCTAGTTCCAGCGTCCCTCACACCTCCGGTAGCGGTGGGCAACATTACGCCACATTTTGCTCATGTATCAACATTTATCGTGGAACTTAGTTATGTCAGAGACGAGCTTCCGCGCACGAGACCACCATGCGCGAAGGATTTTTATGTTTGGCTGCAACGACGGATAAGTCGTAATGTCATTGAACTCAAACACCCCAAGTTGCATTGGCCGAAGATTTGGAGACATGTGCACCAAAAATTCCTTCCTACCTTCGTTCGGGCACTGTGGTTCTCTGTCACCTGTGGCAAGTTCAACACCAACGAACGACTCTATGCAATTGGACTAGTGGACACTCCACTATGCCCGAAATGTCGCCAAGTGGATGACGACCATCACCGCTTAACTTGTATCGCGGTGGAGGACGTATGGCTCCTAGGAAGATAGATGGTGGCTTGCTACCTCCGTGTGACCCCGCAACATATTACACCTGCTTCCTTCTTATATCCGGAGAGTGACTACTTTCCGGCGACTAAATCACACTCGATCATCTGGGTCAAAGGTTGGACGAACGCGTACCTCTATGGGGACGCTGCCAAGTCGCGACTCGACTTTTAGTATTTCTCGCAGCAAGCCCACAATGAGGTTCATAGATGGTCACACTATGAAAACCTTTGCCAGCTATCTTCAGGCAGTCTTCCTCGACCCCCCACGCAGTTGGGATGTGCCGGGTGCAGTCGGTGTGCACATTTGACAGCTGATAATGAACCTCACGCTTCTCTCACCGCTCCATATATAATGCTCATACTATCCCATGAAATGATCTACATGTTCCTATTAACAGAGTCATCTTTATGGAAGATAAATAAATAAAAAAAACATAAAAACGACATCCCTGTATCCCTATTCCTTTACATTTGTGATTTGTTTTACAATGACTTTTTTGTTTTTGCAGAGGATGCATTTCATTTAGTGTTTGTGAACTATCTAAAAAAAGAAAAAAAAAGAAAAAAAAAAGATGGTAGAGCAGTTGCCCGCGAAAGGCAAAGGTCCCGAGTTCGAGTCTCGGTCGGGCACACAGTTTTAATCTGCCAGGAAGTTTCATATCAGCGCACTCTCCGCTGCAGAGTGAAAATCTCATTCTGGAAGCTATTATGTAGTTGGTCTTAATGTTTTGGCTCATTAGTGAAATGCTGAACTAACGCCAGTGGCGGTCACTGTAGCAGAGGTGTGGTGTATCACAGAGAGGGTCACTGTCGAAATTTCGAGAGCCCAAATTCAAGTAGATTCGGGCAACTGTATTCGTTCCTCTCACAGACGAGTGTTAATCATGAGACTTTCAAAACAAGAAAATAAGGTTACGCAATGAATTTTTTGTCTTGTTGGAGGTACATGACTGGAGCGTTGGTGCACAATGTAACTCTAGAGCCACGGTACGACAGTGCGCCGCTACAGAAGCCACAATAAAATGCTGGAAGCCATTGACACAGTGAGGATCGTGCGGTATTTCGGTTTCGGCTGCAGCAGAAACGTTGCGGCTGTCACAGGCCACTGAAGACGGCAAAAGCAGCCGGATGTAGTGCGGCGACGATACCTCAAAGTGCAAATGGACTGCAGCCACGTATCTACAAACAGTGGAACAAAAATTGGTACGTAATACAGTAATTAAATCTCCATGATTACCCCTCATATGTCTCACGAGATGACTAAGCTTAGACCAAAGAGAAATTAGAGTTAATATGAAGGTTTATCGACATTCGCTCTTCCCACGCACTGCGCGCGAAGGAAACGGGGAATGGGAAGAAAATGATGGTGAATCGCTTGACGCTTTCCTAAGACACAGGAACCATTCCTTGATATCTGAGCATGTAATCGTCTAGGGGATAACTACAAAATATTTTAGAAAGGATGTCTGTTTGATGTGAAGAGCGGCAATTGATTCCAAATGATAGAAAGGGTGAATGTCATCCAAATCAGTACTGCAGTAAGTTAAGTTTAGTAGCTAGTTAAATTACGCTTACACGATAAATCGCAGTTCAGGTAGATACCTGTGGACTACAGTCAGGAAGACCTTAATTGTACTGGAACTATCACCTATAATGTTGTGGGGAAGGCGAACCAAAGACAGCGCTTCATTGGCAGAACACTTAGAAGATGTACCACATTTACTAAAGACACTGCATCCATTACCCTTGATCGTCCCCCTCTGGTGTACTGTGCGCGGTACTGGTAGGATTGACGGAGGACATCGTAAAAGTTTAAAGAAAATGTATTGTAGCGAAATAGCGGAGAGAGTTCCATGGACGTGATACAACACAATTTAGGATGGTAATGAAACAGAGGTGTTTTTCATTGCGCCAGGATCTCCTCAGGAGATTTTCATGGCCATTTATCCCATCCGAATGCAAAGATAATATTTTGGTGCCCATGTACATGGGCACAAGTGATCATCATTATAAAATAAGAGAAATCAGAACTCGCAGTCAAAAAATTTAAGTGTTCGGTTTTCGCTCACCCTGTTCGAGGGCTGAACCGTACAGAAATAGCTCGAGGGTGGTTTGCTAAACCCTCATTCAGACAATTAATTGTTCAAAAAAAAAAAAAAAAGCTCTAAGTACTGTCGGACTTAACATCTGAGGTCATCAGTCCCCTAGACTTAGAACTACTTAAAACTAAGTAACCTAATGACATCACGCACATCTACGCACGAGGCTGGATTCGAACCTGCGGCCGTAGCAGTAGCACGGTTCCTGACTGAAGCGCCTAGAACCGCTCGGCTACAGCGACCGGCACACTTAATTGTGAGCTGTATAGTAATCATACAAATGTGCAAATAACTTATGGGAATGCAGCAGGGTGACGTCGTCGACAACCGCCAGTATTTAGACAGGAGGCGAAACTGCAGCAAGTAAGCGCTGTACAAATTAATACCACCGTGTTTAGAGAAACTCCGCAAAGAAAAAACGCAGACACACGTACATCCACTATGTAAACAATAACTCCATCAAAATAAAAGGTGACCGACGTCAGAAATTATCGATAATGAAATTAATAATCAGTGGGTGAGATAGCGTAAGCTCTGTCCTTCCGTTTTTTAACAAGGGAGAAAGCAATATTCCGTACACGATTTAAACAGAAATCACCATCTCTATACATAAGGTCACCTGCTAATTTAATTTCAGTAGCTTCCCTAATAACGCTATCCCAATAGCTGGAAGTGCATGCCAGAATCTCTGTGTTGTTACATTCTATAGGATGACGCGGTGCCAAGGCAATGTTCTGCAGCGGCGGATTTGCTCGGTTGTTGTAAGCGTGTGTGCCGCTTAAGCTCACAGTGGTCTTCCACAGTCTGACTAATATATCACAAGCCACACCTGCAAGGAATACGATAGGCACCAGGCTTACGCAAACCACTGACTCTGATCTCAGATTGCGATAGAAAAACACGCTTCACTTTTCCGAAAAATAAGATCAGTCTTGTTGAAAATGCTCCCTGTGTAAAAGAAAAAGACTGTAGTCCTTGTTGCACAGTTGGTCGATTGCGTAACTCACGTCTGATCTCTCTTCCGCTATGACGATTCTGATAAAAGGTGATTTAGAGATAACTCAGGTGGTCTGTGATGACTTTGACACTTTACGTTGAGCTTTATGATGACTATCGGCCTGTAGATATAAGTCAGAGTGAGTTGGCTTCCTGAAAACGGCATTTACCAACGTACCATCTCTGTTGCTCCTGGTAAAGTCCTCAAGGAAGGGTAGGCAGCCATCCTATTCCACCTCCAACGTGAAACAAATGTTCGGGTTGACTGAATTGAGGTATTGTGAAAATTCGTTCAAATTATGATTGCCTTGAGGCCAAACAACAAAAGTGTCGTCTACAAACGTGAAAACACACACACAAACACACACACACACACGCAGATGTCAAAGCCCCTGACTTCAAGACACTTTTCGCGAAATCTTCCATAAAGGAATTGGCGATAATAGGTAACAACGGGCTTCCCGTCGCAACTCCGGCATCTGTCTACTCGTAGTACTGGTCATTGAATAAAAAGTAAGAGGAAGTCAACAAATGTCGAAATAGGTTCGTTAATTCAGCATGAAATCTAACCTCAATCATACTGTTTTAAACAAGGCTGTTCCTCAGCTACCGGTTGCAAATAACTTTTTGGTACATTGACCTAGATTTCGACACCTATTAAGGATGTATTCGTCAGAATGATATTTTCAGACACCCTGTAAAATAATACATAAAAAATTAAGTATGACGAAAAAAAGTCACATTAACCAAGATGACAGTTGTCATGACGGACAGACGTTACTTACGTAAAACACTTTGCGATAAAGTAATGGTGAGAATTTAGAATAGCTATGTTCAAGTAACAAATAAAATAAAAACACGTTCCACCTTTGTCACGTATACCTATCTAGGGCCAACATCTCACTGGACCCAGTGGCTTACATTGCTGCCACGAAAACAAACAGAAGTTGCGCCACCTGTTGGGCGTGGACAGTGACATGTGCCCATTTGAAACATTATAAAAAGAAATAATTGAAAAAAGAACGACCGTTAATTATAAAAAGAGCTTGATTATAGAGCTTAATATATTTGTGAAAATACACGGTAGTCAAACAGATGAAGTATAAGAGCCATCTATTATGCTTCACGAAATTTACTATTACGTAAAGGACAGAATAATATAAACAGCAGTACAATCCAAAAAATATCTAGATGAAGGTAGCTATAGTAGTATACTCTCATGGGATTGAAGAAAATGATGTTTCGGAACTACAGGCAGAAAATATAGTAAAAAATAGAAGAATCATAATTCTGCTAGTAGTGGATTGAAACATTTTGTTACGTGATTATAACTGTTCACTGAGTATGAGGCCATCATTCTTAGAAATAAGCTAGAAAATCTCCAGCTCTTCGAGTACGTCAAGCCTACGGCCTTTCTGTTCTGTACGAAAAATGGAAATACCCTCAACGCTTTTTAGTTCGTGATCGGAAATTAACAGATGACCAACAAAAGTGGAATTATGTACATTAGTGCCTCTTTTTCCCAATAAATGTTCTTTGTACCTGACGCTAAATGATCCTCCAGCTTGTCCTACATAATATACATGTCTCACAAGTGATTTTTTACCCTCCCGAAGGGAGGACAAAATGTGGACTTGAGATTATGAATGAGATTTTTTTGCAAATTGTTGTTGTGGAAAAGGTAACTCTGCATCCGTAATTTTAATAAAAAGACGACGAATTTTATAAGAAATAGGGTCTACAAATGGAATCAAGAAATTATTTTTGCACTCGTCACTGTCAGAAAGAGCACTGATGCCTAAAGTAGTCACTTTATCGTCAGTTGGCCTCATACTCAGTGAACAGTTCGTGTCAAATATCGAGAGATCATAGCTGTTATTAACTGCAATAGTTTTTTATTGCCAGTTGACAAAGTTACAGAGACTGCACGATGAATGGCCGAATGGAAAAATGCTTCTTTATGAGAATAAGAATGCACGGAACTATCGGGCACAACTTGTTCTGTATTAGATGCTTTTCGAAAATTACCAAAAGAAAGTCTGTCGTTGACAATAACAGTACGAAGGTCCAAGTTCAAATAGCTCTGAGTACTATGGGACTTAGCTTCTGAGGTCATCAGTCCACTAGAACTTAGAACTACTAAAACATAACTAACGTAAGGACATCACACACATCCATGCCCGAAGCAGAACTCGGACCTGCGGCCTTAGCGGTCGCGCAGTTCCAGACTGAAGCGCCTAGAACCGCTCGGCCTGAGGTCCAAGTAGTTAAGAAGTTATTTTCTAATTCACAAATGGTTCAAATGGCTCTAAGCACTATGAAACTTAACATCTGAGATCATCAGTCCCATAGACTTAGAACTACTTAAACCTAACTAACCTAAGGACATCACACACATCGATGCCCGAGGCAGGATTCGAACCTGCGACCGTATCAGCAGCGCGGTTCCAGACTGAAGCGCCTAGAACCGCTCGGCCACAGAGGCCGGCAATTCACAAGTTAAGCTGATTTTTTTTCCATGAAGACTATTTAAAATTTCAAACAAATGCTGAGTTCCTGGCCTGGAACTATGCATATTATCAAAATGTCATACACGTACCGAGATAATGACAAAACACCCAGATCAGCATCAGAAAAATTATTAAAGAATTTTTCTTCTAGTGAACTGATGAAAACATCGGGTAACATGCCTCCCAGTTGGTTTCCCATTGCCAGTCCGTCAGGCTGATGATATAGTTTGTCATTGAAAAGCAAATAATTGTATTTTAGTACAATTTTTAGCAAACGAATTAAGTCAGTGATTTGCTCGTCAGAAACATCCATTTTAAAAAATACGTACTTTTTTTTCAGCAATGTCAATGGTTGTTTGAACATGTGCATTAGTATAAAGGTTCGTAATGTCTAATGAAAACACTTTAGTATCTTGATTACACTACGGATCTTTGATTTTACTCACTAGAGTTTGACTAGTACCGACAGATTAATTATTTCGAAAAACAAAGTTTTTTTTTATTTCATCGGGGAAAAACGTTGAAAACTCATGATGCGCAATGTTCATGCTGTTCACAATCAGACGTATCTAATGGCGGTTTTTATGTACTATAAATGGGAACGCAATTTTGGGACATGTACATTTATATTAATAAGATGTTTCTTATGAAGCTGTTTATGTAAATGCGTAGCGCTGTTAATGGCAAGCTTACTCTGTTTTTTGTATCATGGGGATCGGATCCTCATGTAGCTCCGAGACATTATTCTCTTCCAAAAATCAGAACCACAAACAACCTAGCGAATCAGAGGAACACGAATGAACAAAGAGACCACATCGAAACTTACTAGAATTTCAGAGTCATTCAATCGCATTCCCTCTAATCGGCGTAAGAAATCCGCTGAGTTGTTACTGTGGTGCCCACACCGACATGCTATAGGCCCCAATGTACTAGCAAGGTATTTTGCGACACGATATGTCGGATCGCCAATTTTACTCACAACGTTACTCACGAAGGGGAATTCCTTCCTTGTAGACCCTAGGGAGGCCATATAACTTAGAGGGGAACACCACAATAACAAATGAGACTTCCGATAGTCTCCTGCGATAAGAAACTTTTCTTCAGGGGGCTGTTAGTCTTTATCGCAACGTTTCTGTGGGATCAGCAGGGATTCTGCGATACATTGAAGCAGACAGTTAACACTACATCCATTGAACATAATCCTGTTTCTCCGAAACAATGCTAGTATTGCCCTTGTTCGCAGGTAAAATAACAATATTCCGGGTCAACTCTAAGTGAACGTAAATCAGCCGCTGAGATATTATTCATGGATGGCCGCTCTCCAGTCAACACACAACATGTCTTCTTCCTGGCCTCCTCTGCAATATCAAGAGATAGTTTAAAACCACCCTGTTCAATCTAACTAATAAAATCAACCTCTGACAAATGCTTGGGAGACGATGCAGAATTAAAACTTTTTCTTTGCGCGAATAACGCTGCATCGTCAGAAATTTTCTCCGTGAGATTTATTACAGAATGCCGAGAAACAGTATTAGACTTCGAGCTACGAAATGTTCCATTTTCGCCAAATGCCGGGAAAAGTCATACGAAATTCCTTCACCAAAGAAGATGAAGTAAATATTGCAGTATTGGAATCGAGAATACCTGACAACATGAGTAACTTAGAGGTAGATATCCTCCGAACAATGAAGCAAATTAAGTCACTTAAGAAAAGCAAGTCTCCCGTACAGAATGAAACCAATTACGTTCCTTTCAGAGTATGTTGATGCAATAGCTCCATACTTAACAATCACATACAACTTCTCTCTCGACGAAATATCCATACCCAAAGACTGATAAGCTGCACAGCCACGCCAGTATTCAAGAAAAGCAAGAGGAGTTATGCATTAACTTACAGGCCCGTATCATTAACGTCCATAACCAGCAGTATTCTGGAACATAAGAGTACATTGTTTTCGTACAGTATTAATTACCTCGAAGAGAACGGTCTATCGATACATTGTCACCACGGATTTAGAAAACATCGTTCTTCTGAAACAGCTCTTTATTTACAAGAAAAGTTGAGCGCTTCTGACAAGGGATTCCAAATTGCTTCCGTGTTTCTAGATTTCCAGAATGCTATTGACGCTTTACCTCACAAGCGGCTTGTAATGACATTACATGCTTATGGAATATCATCTCAGTTATGCTACTGGATTCGTGATTTCATTTCAGAGAGGTTACAGTTCGTAGTAATTGCTGCACAGTCATCGAGTGAAACAGGAATGATGTCTGGCGTTCCCCTAGGTAGTATTATAGCCCCTCTGCGTTTCGTATCTATAGAATCGACTTAGCCGCCGTGTTTTTGCAGGTGATGCTGTCGTTTATCGCCTAGTAAAGTTGTCAGAAGGTCAAAACAAACCGCAAAATGACTTACGAAACAATTCTGTATGTTAAGAAAATTGGCAGGTAATCCCAAATAATGTAAAGTGTGAGGTCATCCACATGAGTGGTTAAAGGTATCAGCTTAACTTCGGCCACACGACAAATCAGTTAAATCTAAAGGCTGCAAATTCAACTAAATACGTGGGAAATACAATTAAGATAAACTTAAATACGAAATAACAATGTTGTGGGGAAGATGAATCAAATACTGCGTTTTGTTGGCAGAACACTTAGAAAATGAGACAGATCTACTAAAGAGACTGCCTTCACTACGCTTCCTCTTTTTGAGTACCCCTGCACGGTGTGGGATTCTTACCTCATAGGATTAATGGAATGCAAAGTTCAAAGAAGAGCAGCGTGTTTTGCATTGTCGAGAAACGGGGGGGAGAGTGTCACGGACGTGATACAGGATTTCTGGTGGATGTAATTAAAACAAAGGCGTTTCTCGCTGCGGTGGGATCTTCTCACGAAATTTCAGTCAACAATTTCCTCCCCGAATGTGAAAATATTTTGTTGTCGCAAAGAATTTGTAATTCGTAATAAAATAAGATACATTAAATCTCTCAAGAAAAGATATAGGCATTTGCTTTTTCTGCGCTGTTTGAGGGTGGATTAACAGGGAATTAATGTGAAGGCCGTTCGCTGAACCATCTGCCAGGAACGTAAGTACACAACTGTCCATTAAAATTGCTACACCAAGAAAAAATGCAGATGATGAACGGGTATTCATTGGACAAATATATTATACTAGAACCGACATGTGATTACATTTTCACGCAATTTGGGTGCATAGATCCTGAGAAATCAGTACCCAAAACATCCACCTCTGGCCATGATAACGGCCCTGATACGCCTGGGCATTGACTCAAACAGAGCTTGGATGGTGTGTACAGGTACAGCTGCCCATGCAGCTTCAACACGATACCACAGTTCATCAAGAGTAGTGACTGGTGTATTGTGACGAGCCAGTTGCTCGGCCACCATTGACCAGACGTTTTCAATTGGTGAGAGATCTGGAGAATGTGCTGGCCAGGGCAGCAGTCGAACAGTTTCTGTATCCAGAAAGGCCCGTACAGGACCGGCAACATGCGGTCGTGCATTATCCTGCTGAAATATAGGGTTTCGCAGGGATCAATTAATGGGTAGAGTCACGGGTCGTAACATGTCTGAAATGTAACGTCCAGTGCTCAAAGGGCCGTCAATGCGAACAAGAGGTGACCGAGACGTGTAACCAATGGCACCCCATACCATCACGCAGGGTGATACGCCAGTATGGCGAAGACGAATACACGCTTCCAGTGTGCGTTCACCGCGATGTCGCTAGACACGGATGCAACCAACATGATGCTGTAAACAGCACCTGGATTCATCCGAAAAATGACGTTTTGCGATTCGTGCACCCAGGTTCGTCGTTGAGTACACCATCTCAGGCGCTCCTGTCTGTGATGCAGCGTCAAACGTCGTCGTTCGTACAGATGGTTGTTGTCTTGCAAACGTCCCCATCTGTTGACTCAGGGATCGAGACGTTCTGATAACAGTCACTGGATCTCGACCAACGCGAGCAGCAATGTCGCGATACGATAAACCGCAATCGCGATAGGCTACAATCCGACCTTTATCAAAGTCGTAAACGTGATGGTACGCATTTCTCCTCCTTACACGAGGCATCACAACAACGTTTCAGCAGGCAACGCCGGCCAACTGCTGTTTGTGTATGAGAAATCGGTTGGACACTTTCCTCATGTCAGCACGTTGTAGGTGCCACCGGCACCTAGCTTGTGTGAATGCTCTGAAAAGCTAATCGTTTGCATATGGCAGCATCTTATTCCTGTCGGTTAAATTTCCCGTCTGTAGCACGTCCTCTTCGTAGTGTAGCAATTTTAATGGCCAGTAGTTGCATGATTTGCGGGGTAGCCATGTAGATATAGTTACTGAATGAAATTTCTTGTCAGACCATGAAGCACCGTCCAGTCAGTAAAACAAAAAAAAAAGGATTAAATCAAGCAGTGATGCAGAAGTAATTCCTTGGAAACAAAATTCACCTGTGGAAGAGTATAATGGATCCTTTCAAGAACAAGAGCTAGACCAGCGAGTTGCAAGTTTGTTGGGATTGGTGCCAGGGGAACACAGGGTGCGCTGCTATGAAACTTCCCGGCATGTGAAAACTGTGTGCTGGCCCGAGACTCGAACTCGGGACCTTTGCTTTTCGCGGGTAACTGCTCTACCATCTGAGCTAACCAAGCACTTTAATTCCGCCAGTACCTCGTATCCTACTTTCCAAACTTGACAGAAGCTCTCCATCGAACCTTGCAGAGCCAGCACCCCTACAAGAAAGGGTGTGTACCAGAAGCATCCTCTGCCACACACCGTATTGTAGCTTGGAGGGTAAAAACGCCGATGTAGGTGTCTAAATTGCCAGACGAGCTTGGAGAGCGTGCGCTATGTCGACTGCCTCCGCGGCAAGCAGTGTCCAGAGGGAGGCAGCAGGACCACCCCAGTGTAGCTCCCCTCGACGCGTCGTTGCCATAGAGACGGCAGCCGCCTGGCGCATGCGCAGCGCGTCCCGCGGCCTGCCTGGCGCGCTGCTATGTGGGACGGGCAGTCAGTAGCCGGCCTGGCCCCCGGGCGACGCGGATGGTTGGGCTGCTGTGCCGGGGTCGGCGCCGCCGCTGCCGCCGCCGATACGTGCTCGCCGACGCCTGGGACGCGGAGACGCGGTCGAGCCAGGTAGCTAGGCAGCCAGCGCCACAGCCGCACTGTGCGGCTGCGCCACCTCTAAGACGATTTGTCTGCTGCTCTATATTCGACTTACCTTGTTCTAGTATGACTCCATTATCTTCGCCCATTATGCATGAGCCGTCTTGAGCAGTGGCTCACTGGGTAAAAAACGTTCTGTGAGATATATAAACAAAGAAAAGTCAGATTATGGGAATTCAGTTCCCCTGTTATGCAGATTACTACTACTGTTAGTGCTCAAACGTGTTTCAGCACATGTCCACTGTCATAACACTACTTAAATCGAAATGAATTTTTTATATATCACCTTTTTAAATTGAACTAAAAACTATTAACTAATTTCTCCTAGCCCCATGCAAATTGGTAACGCCATACAGCCAGTCCTGAAAATGTGAGCTACGAAAAGTTTACACACAGTGGATAATAGTGTGGAGGTGAACCATTCATGCATTAGTTAATATGCAGTATATGAGTAAGGAGGTGAGCTATTCGTAAATCAGGTATGTACCGCATACACTCCTCGTCTTTCGTTTTAAATCTTAGAAGTATTTTCATAACTATTAAATACTCACAACTACAAAATTTTAGGGCTGTCTGAATGGGGTTACAAATCTGTATGTGGCTAAAATAAGTTATTTTACACATTTTAGTCCAATTTAAAATCAAACGTTTTACATTAAAATTGATTTTCATTTAAATAGCTGTTTTCTGCTTTTTACTCTTCGGTGTCTAAGATTTTTTGTTCGATTTCAAATATTTTTATGCGATTACGACAGAGAAATGTGGTAAATTTCAGGTTTTATCAGTTTCTCCTAACGTGACTGATCCATATATTGCTTCCTCCTACATGTAGCTCGCAAAAAGAATGTGGAAGTCAAAATTAGAGTGACTGACACAATGCGAGAGCATAACCGCAATTGTCTTCCCGCGGACCCTATTCCCGCGAACCATTAGCCAGTGGAACAGGAAAAAGGGAAGTAATACTAAATTGTCATCTAGCTTTAAACAATGTTTAAAATTTCAAATGAGCACACCCTCGGAAAATTAGTTTAAAATCAACTGCATATTTGTATTGAACAGAGAGACAGAGCAGGAAGCGACCTGGTAACAACGTGGTAAAAATAATACCCAATGATCATGGAACAATGGCAAAACAGGTATGGAGGTGAAACAACATCTTTCCTTGTTTAGTAGACGGACCTGAATTTCATAATTTAGTCTGCAAACTTGGCTGCTATCAGAGCTTCAACACCAAACAATGACGAAACAATGTTAAACTATACCAGGATGCGATGTCGGTAGCCACCTGACAACCGAAATAAGACACTGCATAGTGGAGTACCGTCACCAGAATGCAACAGTTAGTCGTGCTTAAGTGAACCACTGAGAAGCCAGTCGAAACGTCAGCGTTTTTAACGTTTTGTAATGCCGAAAATGAATGTATTCAGACTGTTAGCTTATTGTTCAGTCACTGCACTAGACCATTTTTTTAAACCAGAGTTTTAACACTAGCTCGTTAGATTGTGCGTCCAGGTGTTCAACCAAATTAACGTCTTCCTTATCAGTAATTGTTTCGCCAGTCAGCGAAATGTAAGGGTATCAAAAGTAGGTTGACTTGAGGAGTGCAACTATACATGTATTTGTGTGTAAACACGCACACCTCCTAGATTTGTTTGCCTCGGCTTGGGAGGAAATATGGGTAAAATTTGAACAGAACAAGATATGGTTTCCAGTTTTCTTCGCAAATGGAGCGTTATCAACAAAGGACTGGTCGCAGAACCAACTATGACGTTCAACGCTAGCAATACAAAATATTCAGTGGCATATGAAGTACTGTAGGTCACCATTTGGTCTCAATAATAGATTATATTAGCGACTGTTTCGCTGATTTCTAGAATCGAGAAAGAAGTGAATGGCCCATAAGACTACTTTCAAAAAGTAAACGAAAATATTTAGACAGTTAAATACAGGCCTAATTACAATTTTTACAATTCCGCAAGGACAAAAATCTGAAAGAATTATTTGACAAAAACGAAACGTTTACCATTTTGCCGAAAGTCTGGGGACGATTATACGCTTCTATGAGAACAACACTTTCAGACTAATTATTACATTCGCTGCATTTTGAAAGTGTGAATATGAGAGTGCGTACTGAAGAGTAAACCTCCGAATTTTTTATGTGAAGACTTTTAAAGCTTTTTAGATAAAACAAACGTTATTAGCATTCTACTTCTCTGTCGCTAGATGACTCGGCACTGTACGAGTAACGTGGCGATGTGTAACGAAACTGTGTCGGTGCTTCGAAGAGTACGTTCGTACATAGAGCAATCTCTGCTTCAGCATGACAATGCCATACCACACACAGCGCTGCGACATCTGCAACAATCCGACATGTTGGGTTCACTGTCATCGATCATCCTCCATACAGAGGCGACTTGGACCCGTCTGATTTTCATCTGATTCCAAAATTTAAAGAACACTTTCAGTGACTTCACTTTGACAACGATGAGGCGGTGCAAGCAGAGGTGCGGCTGTGGCTCCGTCAGCGGTATCAAAGAAGTGATCTTTCGTAAGGAGAAGTCTGTTCGACGCCACGATGACTTTGTTGAGAAATAAATATGTAGGCACAATGAATAAAGATGTGGAATCGCTTTTATTTTATTAAAAAAGTTTTAAGAGTTTTCACATAAAAACTTCGGAGGTATTATATTTCAGCGTGCCCTCGAACTTTTTCTTTGCACAGGAGCCTAAGTTTGTTGGGGAAACAGCTATGCTTCCGGAGGATTGGGGATGACGTGTGTTGAATTTGACTCAGTCATGTACTCAGTATATGTTTCACGATCATTCCGTTTCTAGTTCGACTAAAGTTCTCGTTATCAAAACAATCTTTAAAAAAGGAGAGAAAACCATAATGTAAATGCTGTAACTGTATTATCCATTCAGCTTCTGTATTGATGGTATTTAATTCACATATTCGATTTTGAAACAATACAATTTTATCTTTGGACTTGCTATTGGCATAGTATATAACAATAGTGACAAAAAAACTCATTACAAGACACCAGACTATGATGTATCATTAAGAAATCTCTTGTCTTAACAACTATCTGCCTAAGCACGACAGCGCTATGTAAGACTTTTTCTATTCTGACGAAGTCAGGGAATCCGAGGGACTTGTCAAATGATCAAATGACGACTGCAGATGTCGAGAATCTATGTTAATCACGGCCAAAGAAACTGGTACACCTGCCTAATATCGTGTAGGGCACACGCGAGCACGCACAAAAGCGTAACAGGACGTAGCGTGGATTCGACTAACGCCTAAACTAGTGCTAAGGGAATTTACACCATGAATCTTGCGGGGCTGTCCATAAATACGTAATAGTACGACGGGGTGTTGATCTCTTCTCAACCGCACGTTGCAAGGCATCCCAGATATGCTCAGTATGTTCATGTCGGGGGTGCTTGGTGATGATGATGATGATGATGTTTGGTTTGTGGGGCGCTCAACAGCGTGGTTATCAGCGCCCGTACAATTTCCCAACCTTTGCTCAGTCCAATTTCGCCACTTTCCTGGATGATGATGAAATGATGAGGACAACACAAACACCCAGTCATCTCGAGGCAGGTGAAAATCCCTGACCCCGCCGGGAATCGAACCCGGGACCCCGGGCTCGGGAAGCGAGAACGCTACCGCGAGACCACGAGCGGCGGACAATGGGGTGCTTGGTGGCTAGTGGAAGTGTTTAAACTAAGAAGAATGCTCATGGAGCCATTCTGTAAAAATTCTGGTTTTATGTGATGTGGCATTGTCCTGCTGAAATTGCCCAAGTGCATCGGAATACACAATGCGCATGAATGGATGCAAGTGATCAGACAGGATGCCTACGTACGTGTCACCTGTCAATCATATCTACACGTATCAGGGATCCCATATCATTCCAACTACACATGCCCCACATTATTACACAGCCTCCACCAGCTTGAACAGTCCCCTGCTGACAAGCAGGGTCCATGGATTCATGAGGTTATCTCCATACCAATGCCCGTCCATCCTTTCGTTACAACTTGAAATGTGACTCGTCCGACGAGGTAACATGTTTCCAGTCATCAACGGTCGAGTGCCTGTGTTGACGGGCCTAGACGAGGCGTAAAGCTTTGTGTCGTTCAGTCACTCTGCTGCGGAAGCCCGTATCGATGATACTTCATTGAATGGTTCGCTCGCTGACACTTGTTGATGCCCAACATTGAAATCTGCAGCAATTTGCTGAAGGGCTGTACTTCTATGACGTCAAACGATTCTCTTCGGTCGTCGTTGGTCCTGTTTTTACCGGATGTTTTTTCGGCGGCAGCGATGTTGGAGATCCGATGTTGTATTGGATTTCTGATATTCACGGTACACTCGTGAAATGGTCGTACGGGAAAATCCCCACTTCGTCGCTACCTCGGAGATTCTGTGTCCCATCACTGGTGCCCCACGTTCAAATTCACTTAAATCTTGAAAACCTGCCATTGCAGCAGCTTTAACCGATCTAACAACTGTGGCAGACACTTGTCTTATGTGGGCGTTGCCGACCGCAATTCCTATATTTGAATACGCATGGGTATAGCAATTTCTTTTTCGCTTCATTGTATACAGCCCATGCGTGTCGCTATCTTTTACCTTTCGGCCCCTTTATCCGACAAGGTTTTAGGAAGGATGCCCTTTTCTCACTTAATATACTGTTACCTATGAAAGGAGGACAACATGCACATTCCATGTCTCTACATTTAGTAAAACAATACGACATGCCCCAATGTAGACTATTAATAAAGCATAAGGAATGCGTTCCTAAAGGTAAGTGGCTGGAAGACTTCTTAAGAAATAGAACCAAGTATGTTGTCCTTGACGGCGATTGTTCTTCAGAGCAAGCGTATCGCCAAGTGGGTCGTAAAGAAGTGAGATAGGACCGGCTTTTTCTCTATATACGAGTACATAAGTCAACTCATGTAAACGGTTGGCAGGAATCTGTGGCTGTTGGTTGATGAAGCCATGGTGTACGGTAAGATGTCGAAATGAGTGCCTGCTGGAGGGTACGAGGTAACTTTGACGAAACTTCTAATTGGTGTAATGAGCGACAGCTAGCTCAAAATGTAGAAAAATGTAAGTTAATGCGGTTGAGCAGGAGGAGCAAATCCTTAACGTTCAGAAATAGTATTAGGCAGATACTGCATGACACAGTCAGTCGTTTAAATATCTGAGAGTAAAGTTGCAGTGCAGTATGAAATGGAACGAATATGCGAGGACTGTAGTAGGGACGATGACTGGTCGACTTCGGCTTATTGGGAGAATTTTGTGAAAATGTAGCTCGTGATCCAAAACAGGTCGGATTAAAGGAAGACATCGAAGCAGTTCAGAGGCGGGCTGCTACATTTGTTAGCGGTAGGTTCGAACAACACTCAAGTGTTGCGAAGGTGCTTCTGGTACTCAATGGGAATTCCTAGAGAGAAGACGTGTTCTCTTAGAGGAACAGGATTGAGAAAATTTAGAGAACGTGCATTTTAGGCTAACTGCAGAATGATTCCGCTGTCTCCAAAATACAATTTGCTTTAGGACTACGAAGATAAGATATGAGAAATTAGGGTTCAGTTGGACAGTCCTTTTCCCTCGCTCTGTTTGCGAGTGGAACAGGAAAGGAAATGACTAGTAGTGGTGCAAGGTATCCTCAGTCATGTGTGCACCGTACGCTGACTTGCGGAATGTGTAGCAGATGTAAGGGTAAATGTAATATACACTCCTGGAAATGGAAAAAAGAACACATTGACACCGGTGTGTCAGACCCACCATACTTGCTCCGGACACTGCGAGAGGGCTGTACAAGCAATGATCACACGCACGGCACAGCGGACACACCAGGAACCGCGGGGTTGGCCGTCGAATGGCGATAGCTGCGCAGCATTTGTGCACCGCCGCCGTCAGTGTCAGCCAGTTTGCCGTGGCATACGGAGCTCCATCGCAGTCTTTAACACTGGTAGCATGCCGCGACAGCGTGGACGTGAACCGTATGTGCAGTTGACGGACTTTGAGCGAGGGCGTATAGTGGGCATGCGGGAGGCCGGGTGGACGTACCGCCGAACTGCTCAACACGTGGGGCGTGAGGTCTCCACAGTACATCGATGTTGTCGCCAGTGGTCGGCGGAAGGTGCACGTGCCCGTCGACCTGGGACCGGACCGCAGCGACGCACGGATGCACGCCAAGACCGTAGGATCCTACGCAGTGCCGTAGGGGACCGCACCGCCACTTCCCAGCAAATTAGGGACACTGTTGCTCCTGGGGTATCGGCGAGGACCATTCGCAACCGTCTCCATGAAGCTGGGCTACGGTCCCGCACACCGTTAGGCCGTCTTCCGCTCACGCCCCAACATCGTGCAGCCCGCCTCCAGTGGTGTCGCGACAGGCGTGAATGGAGGGACGAATGGAGACGTGTCGTCTTCAGCGATGAGAGACGCTTCTGCCTTGGTGCCAATGATGGTCGTATGCGTGTTTGGCGCCGTGCAGGTGAGCGCCACAATCAGGACTGCATACGACCGAGGCACACAGGGCCAACACCCGGCATCATGGTGTGGGGAGCGATCTCCTACACTGGCCGTACACCACTGGTGATCGTCGAGGGGACACTGAATAGTGCACGGTACATGCAAACCGTCATCGAACCCATCGTTCTACCATTCCTAGACCGGCAAGGGAACTTGCTGTTCCAACAGGACAATGCACGTCCGCATATATCCCGTGCCACCCAACATGCTCTAGAAGGTGTAAGTCAACTACCCTGGCCAGCAAGATCTCCGGATCTGTCCCCCATTGAGCATGTTTGGGACTGGATGAAGCGTCGTCTCACGCGGTCTGCACGTCCAGCACGAACGCTGGTCCAACTGAGGCGCCAGGTGGAAATGGCATGGCAAGCCGTTCCACAGGACTACATCCAGCATCTCTACGATCGTCTCCATGGGAGAATAGCAGCCTGCATTGCTGCGAAAGGTGGATATACACTGTACTAGTGCCGACATTGTGCATGCTCTGTTGCCTGTGTCTATGTGCCTGTGGTTCTGTCAGTGTGATCATGTGATGTATCTGACCCCAGGAATGTGTCAATAAAGTTTCCCCTTCCTGGGACAATGAATTCACGGTGTTCTTATTTCAATTTCCAGGAGTGTATTATGTACCTGGGCTCACTTATTTCTTTTGCCACATGGCCGAACACTCTATAGATGGATGATGTTTTAAGATAATTTCTAGGATTACATCGCTACATCAGCCAACATTCCTTTTTTCCTGCGATGATTGGTACTTATGAGGCGCGTGGAAGTGAATCACACAACAAAAATACCAATTTATTCATTATCAGGGTGGGCGAAGATTTTTGGGAATATCGTGTACAAAAGTTGCAACTTGCTTCAGACTTGCATTTTACCTTCAGAGCAGGAACAGTAGCAGGTTGATGATATTAAAAATTTAAATCCTGTTACTTGTTTCGCACTTGTAGTTTACCTTTAGAACAGGAGCAATGGTAAGTTGAATAATGTGCTCGTTGACTTTCACTAAACAATTGATCAGTTCCAAAATAAAATAAAAGTTTACCCAAAACTTTGACTGGATTCATGACCTTTTAGCAGTTAGAGCCCATCTTGTCGTTCTATCGACAGATTTGTAAGTAGTATCCAAGGGACTGCTGTAGGGATGTACAGTTCAGAAAATACTAGCGACTGTCTCCATCCTCGCGCGGGTATGCACGTATCGAACCGGACGATTTGTCTGACGTAGCGGTAATAAATATTATATACACTAACCCTCCCCGTAAATTAGTTTATTAGTGAAAACGGTATCGGAGTCCTTACAGGAACTCCTGAGATTAGGGATCACCTAAACGGTGAAAAACGTGGTATTGGACTTAGTAAACATAGTATTAATACGTGAACATCCAAAATTGAAGAACCTATTTTTAATATTAAATACTTAAGCCAATGAAACTTATAATTCGACAGTTAATTTGCAATAGATGTGCAAAAAACATATAATATGTGGACTTTGCCGTTACGGGGACTTTCTGGTCTAGAGTTACGAGAAATGGGTGAATTTTAGAATTGTTTTCACAAGGATTGTTTTTATGAAAATGGAGATTTTACCACTTTATTATCGTTTTATTTATGTATGCGGAGTAATTTTTTTTTCAACTCTTCATAAATAGAAAACATCTGCTAAAGACTTTGTCAAACTATGCGCCTCGCTGGTCGTTCTGGTTTGTGCAAAGCAATGTACAGACTCGTGACTATTTCTGAAACAAAGAATTTTGAGGGGCGACATCATGGGAAAAATATCTCGAATTTATAACCTCTTTCATTTCTTTGAACATCAGAGACAGGAAACATGTCTTAACATAGTAAATACGTAAAATAACGCCTGTATCACGAAAGAAAATGGCTGCTATTTGAAAAACATGTCAATATCTTGAAATGATTTTCTAAGTTTAAATGTTGAAAAAATATTTAAAATTCAAGTACAAAGAAATCCTTTGTTAAGGTCCTCTAAATTTCATTTCTAAGAAAACCAAACGAAGTGGTTTGTTAGTGGAGGATCTAGAGCGCTTCGCGTGCTGAGAAACTTTGTTTCTAGATGAACATGTTTAAGCTTAAAAAATAAAAAAGAGTTGTCTCAAGAATTGCGGTTGATCTGCGATCTCAGCATCATATAGCCTTCCTTCCTCTTCCTCAGCATGCTTTGGTTTTGAACGTGGTGATGTAACTTTTTTCCAGGATCTTTCAATAAATTGAGATATTCGTGCGCCGCGGCGGTCACGCTCTTCCTGTCAGATTACTCCGCAAAGTTTTCTTTCGATTTCAACCGATATTGTTTTATTATATCAGTTGCATTCTGCATATTGAGCTGAGCATGGATGTTGATTTCTCTTCTTATCCAACCAAGTACATCGAGCTATGTATCTAAGGAAATTCATTTCACATGCTTCTATTCTGTTTTCATGTCTCTTCTTAAGGGTCTAGTTTTCGCATCCATAGAGCAGTGCTTTTACAACCGTAACCTTTAAGAACTTTAGTTGAGTATCTCTGTGGACATTCTTTTCCGATGCTCTGTGTAGTTGTACAGAAATTGTCAAATAAGTCTAATTTATTTTGTATTTCATTGTTTTCGGTTTATGTAATGTGGCACCCTATATATTTTAATATTTTAACTTGCTCTATGATTTGCCTGTCAGTTTCAGTCTTAGCTCGTATGGGTAGTTGTCCGAAAGATGCCACTGATTTTGTCTTTGCGATGGCTGTTTGACTTACATTGAGGACAGATTCTTCTAAGTCATTTTCATTCTGACAACAGTTACTTAGCAGTCAGCGAAAAGCAGTGTACTAATATCCACATCGTGAACTTTTAAATGTTTTATTGTCTCTCCTCAAGCTTTGATTATATGCTTACATCGTCTAACTCCGTGTTTGATTTCAGCCATGTTACGTCGGCTGCCTGCTATTATTATTTGTAATTTGTTGTTCGTATATAAGCCCCATAACTCTCTGTTTCTTAAACTTTTCACATAGTTTGTTTCGATTTATTTTATCAAACGCCTTTTCGTAGTCAGTGAAGGCGAATTGGTAAATTGAATTCACGGTGTTTTTTCGTTAGCTTGTCTTTGTGAAGGTACAGTCCGAGCCCGATCTGCCTTTTAGAGAACCACGTTGGGCATCAGATAATACAGTTTCTGCGATTTGCTATAGTCATTATGCAAAAGTTCTAGTTCTGACATTCATGTCTGTTTTCTTTCTTATAAACATGGCATTTCTGTACAATATCCATTTTCAATGTGTATGACCACTTTGTCAGCAGATATTCAAAAATCGACTAATCTTTTTCCCAAAGAAACGTAATTCATCCGCGAAGGAATTAGCTTACGTATGACTGATTCTGGTGTATTTCTCATCATTCTGAGACCCTTACCAGGTTGGATTGATAAAGGCTACGAGAACACAGAAGCAAGAGCGGTGCACTTCGTCAGGATCTCGTCTAGTAAGCAGAAGAGTTCTTGCGAAGATGCTCAGTAACCCCTGCGGCAGACGCTATGCCATTGGCGTTGTGCACCGTGGGGTGGCTGATTATTAACTTTCTGAGAACGTGAGTTTCAAGAAGATTCAGGTAGCGTATGACTCTCTTCGATGTATACCTCATGAAGTGATAATCAAGAGAAAAACAGAGAAATTACGGCTCATACGATGACTTAATGCTTCTAGAACTACTCTCCGGGTTGAGGGGATTGATCTATAGTGTACATGGAGATGTTATGTCTAAGTTGGAGAAGAAGGTGAGCCGTTGCCAGTTCATCAAAGATGTACAAACTACCTTCCGTTGCTCCCCTTCTGCATTTATGTCTGAAGGAACAAATACTGTTCACACGGTTACAGCAGCTGTGGTAAATATTATGAAATGAATTCGAATTTTGCGAATCTGGGTAGGCGTTAGCGGTTTGTGACAAGTGAAAATTTGAAAATTTGGGCTTCAACCCGGATCTTCTACTAATCGTAAGCGGTGGCCTCAACAAAATTTTCTTTTTTGATCTTTTAAAGAAGTCGGTCTCGGACACACATCTGTTATAGCCGCTACCTGCTGGCAGTTACAGTACAGTTATCAAGTACCTGTTCAAATTCAAGCAAGTTTCTTTCGAAATAGTTCACAAGTCAAAATGGTTCTCGTCATGTGAGCAATACGAACCCACAACCCCTGGAAAAGCATTTCTATCATAGCGATTGAGGCCTTCACAGACTGGAGTTATGTAGGTTTACGGGCAGGCCATTTTTTTTTTTTTTTGCTATTAAATTTTACAAGAATTGTTTTCCAGCATTACAAAAAACAATATTTCCATTAGGAATATATAAGCACTTAATAATCATAGTTTTTACTTGAAACCACTTTCTCTGGAATAAATTTGTATACATTGACTAGGAATTACAGAATACAGGTACCGAAAGAAGAAATTTTTCTGTGGTCTTCTTTCTTTCTTTTTTCACTTTTTAGTTGTATAGTGTAGAAAGAACAACATAAAACTCCAGCTGGCTGGTGTTGCCGAGCGGTTCTAGGTGCTTCAGTTTGGAACCGCGCGACCGCTATGGTCGCAGCTTCGAATCCTGCCTCGGACATGGATGTGTGTGATGTCCTTAGGTTAACTTGGTTTAAATAGTTCTAAGTTCTATGGGACTGATGACTTCAGATGTTAAGTCCCATGGTGCTGAGAGGTATTTTTGAACAGAAAACTCCTTTTTTTAACATAGAAAACAGGAAAAATACTGCAAAGACGCTCCTGGTGTGCGAAAACATGTCGGAGACGGCTCGTTTTGAAAAAGCCGAATGGGGACATGCCTTCGGAAAGCAACGCCTAGCCTTCCATGATCATGAGAATGGAGCTTCACCTGTCAACCCCTCTCACCGGAGGGTTCCGTCTCGGTGTAAAATAGAAAAATGTTCCCTAAATAGTTATCAAAACAGTATTTTACGTGTTGTCTCTGGGGTCCACTTCGGGAAAGATAAATTACGGCCACACTCTTTATCCAGGTCACCGCATGCATCTCTATGAAAAATACGTCTTGTCCTGATAGAGGAGCATACTGGGGACGATTATGAGCGTCGGCACCAGGAGATAAAGGACCATTATCTCCTGGAGAAGGAACCATATGTCCGCCGCTGCGTCGCAAAGGAGACAGTGTTCGTCAGTGTCGTTCAATTTACACCTCAGGCAGAAGGGGATGTCTGCCAAGGCGATGGGACGGAATTTGTGTCGCGTCTGGTATTTACCGGTGGCGACGTTGTTCCAGGCGTCGCTCGTTTCCGTGGTGAAGTGTGATTGATGAACTAGGTGCCGCACCGCCGGCCACCTAACCTGTGCGTTACGTACTTCGACAGCGTTCCGGGGGTGAGTCCGCATTAACAGGTGATGAATATGTGGCGTAGTTGCAGCTCTAGTGCGAGGCAGCCTTGATGGATGTAAAGGTATTCCAGAAGAAACAGTTTGATGTGTAATACCGCTCGTGCAATATGGGCCAGAGCGATCGGCGGTTGACATGAACTAGGTGCGAGCTGCTCGACCAAAGCTCCAGTGATATTGTTGATGTCGTGATTTCTTAACTTCAAGATTTTGCGTATGTGAAGAACTGTAGTGCGGACGTGGAGAATGACGAGGGCGAGACCTCCTCTTCGCTTACGGAGTGTGAGGGTGTCACACTTAACCTTGAAGATGTCATCAGGACTGACAAAATAATCGAAAGCTGCATGGACGCGACGGGCCATCACTTTAGAGATAGGTAAAATTAGTACGCTGCATGTTATGTGGAATGCCATATAAATTTAATAAACTGCAGCTTTTTCAACGTGTCCATTTCTCGCAATAATGAACTTTGAACACCCGTTCTCATCTTCCGAAGATGTCGTAAGTTGATCGCCGTGGTGTGAGGGATGTCTCGAGTGAAAATCGAGTGAAAAATATTCCTAGACGGCTTACAACCTCTGTAGTCCCGAGTGGAGTCACACTTCCATCCGGGAGTCCAGCGGTCATTGCACAGAATTTGGCGACGTTCATATGGCTGACCGTTCAGCTCCCGTATTGCTCGATCCACTGTGCTGCCACTTGAAGGTTCTTTACATAGGCGTCGCATTAAAATGTGTGTTCCCATAGGGCGATTCCTGATAAACAATGCTGCAGCCCGCAGAGAAGTGGTTCTAGTGCGATGTCGTACATGATCGTTAAAAAGCGGAGAACCCTGTCGAATTGACTGTGTGACCGATATGGTGTCGTCAACCGTCTATTGACCATTACTCTCGAAAAAGTGTCACGAAGTATGCGCAGGAGAGTGGGAAAGCCATCCGTTGCATCACTTTCACGAGTAAGGTGCGGTTCACGCGATCGAATCATGACTCCCTGCAGTCGATAGACCCTTGCAATGGCTATGACTTCTCTGTAATCAGCGTTGATTGTATCTTAATATCTTCACCCAAGGTCGTCTGCATGGGCAACATTGGGTGGAGATACTGATAGATATAGCAGTCGTCTAAGACGCGTCGTGAGGAGGTGCGTGAAAATCTTAAAATCCGAGTAACGTGATTGGCCGATATCTGCCTCCAGAGGTTTTGGGTATCGGAATAATTAGACCTTCCAGAAATTCCGGTGTCGTGTTGCTGTATGAGACAGTAGTTCCTGGTACATATCCCTACTTTGGAGCAACATTAAGTTCGTGAAGGTCCTATATCATTTTAATAGCTGGCTGTCTGGTCCTGGCGAACGGTTGAGAGTCCCCTTGGCGAGCGCTTTAGTGGTGTCTTCGGTGGATGTGTTTACTAAAAGAGATTCCGCCGCGTGGCCCACACGGGTACGACGGCCAGTCTGTAGTATTTTGTAAGTGCCTCAACGTTAGGGTTCTTCACGGCAGAAGTGACGATAGTGAGCTTCGAATGCTGTGGCGATGTCTGCCCGTGATACCAGCCGTCGGCCATCAGGTAAATCTAAACAACGGATGATCGCTTGTCGACGGCGTCTAAGATCTGCGAATATGATGCACTGAGAGCGTTCCTCCGTTGACGCTGTCTTGACATCACGTTTGAACAGCGGTGCAGAGTATGGTCCAAAATTTTGGACCTGACGTGCTGAAACTCGACTTGATGTTCCGGGGATGCGTGTGATCCATAATTTCCCGTAGTATCGAAGCCATTGGATTCGTTCCTTGCCGTACTGTACCAGTGCGCTGCACAGGGCTGGCTGTACACTTTGTGCCCACCACTGAAGTATGGAGAGTCTTGTGTGATGTTACAGAATTCTCATATGGTCGTGACCATTCGTTGACATTCTCCTTTCTGTAAGTGGTTCCCATTGACCCCGACTGCGCTGTACTGTAATGTCGCAGATTGATCGTTCATACACTCCTGGAAATGGAAAAAAGAACACAATGACACCGGTGTGTCAGACCCACCATACTTGCTCCGGACACTGCGAGAGGGCTGTACAAGCAATGATCACACGCACGGCACAGCGGACACACCAGGAACCGCGGTGTTGGCCGTCGAATGGCGCTAGCTGCGCAGCATTTGTGCACCGCCGCCGTCAGTGTCAGCCAGTTTGCCGTGGCATACGGAGCTCCATCGCAGTCTTTAACACTGGTAGCATGCCGCGACAGCGTGGACGTGAACCGTATGTGCAGTTGACGGACTTTGAGCGAGGGCGTATAGTGGGCATGCGGGAGGCCGGGTGGACGTACCGCCGAATTGCTCAACACGTGGGGCGTGAGGTCTCCACAGTACATCGATGTTGTCGCCAGTGGTCGGCGGAAGGTGCACGTGCCCGTCGACCTGGGGCCGGACCGCAGCGACGCACGGATGCACGCCAAGACCGTAGGATCCTACGCAGTGCCGTAGGGGACCGCACCGCCACTTCCCAGCAAATTAGGGACACTGTTGCTGCTGGGGTATCGGCGAGGACCATTCGCAACCGTCTCCATGAAGCTGGGCTACGGTCCCGCACACCGTTAGGCCGTCTTCCGCTCACACCCCAACATCGTGCAGCCTGCCTCCAGTGGTGTCGCGACAGGCGTGAATGGAGGGACGAATGGAGACGTGTCGTCTTCAGCGATGAGAGTCGCTTCTGCCTTGGTGCCAATGATGGTCGTATGCGTGTTTGGCGCCGTGCAGGTGAGCGCCACAATCAGGACTGCATACGACCGAGGCACACAGGGCCAACACCCGGCATCATGGTGTGGGGAGCGATCTCCTACACTGGCCGTACACCAGGGGACACTGAATAGTGCACGGTACATCCAAACCGTCATCGAACCCATCGTTCTACCATTCCTAGACCGGCAAGGGAACTTGCTGTTCCAACAGGACAATGCACGTCCGCATGTATCCCGTGCCACCCAACGTGCTCTAGAAGGTGTAAGTCAACTACCCTGGCCAGCAAGATCTCCGGATCTGTCCCCCATTGAGCATGTTTGGGACTGGATGAAGCGTCGTCTCACGCGGTCTGCACGTCCAGCACGAACGCTGGTCCAACTGAGGCGCCAGGTGGAAATGGCATGGCAAGCCGTTCCACAGGACTACATCCAGCATCTCTACGATCGTCTCCATGGGAGAATAGCAGCCTGCATTGCTGCGAAAGGTGGATATACACTGTACTAGTGCCGACATTGTGCATGCTCTGTTGCCTGTGTCTATGTGCCTGTGGTTCTGTCAGTGTGATCATGTGATGTATCTGACCCCAGGAATGTGTCAATAAAGTTTCCCCTTCTTGGGACAATGAATTCACGGTGTTCTTATTTCAATTTCCAGGAGTGTACATTAGGGTCTGAAAAGTTCGGAGGCCACCGATCCGCTTTCAGGCCGTCCGAAGCGAACAGAAGTCACATCGAAGGGATCAAATCGATTGGCTGGGTGGTTCATGATGTACATATATCCCACACAATCGCCATATATCACTTCCCAGGTGTCTAGGAGATTGAAATTGGAATTGGGACCAAACTGCTGAGGTCATCGGTCCCTAGGCTTACACAATACCACATTACTTAATATAACTTAAAGTAACTTACGTTAAGAACAACACACGCACCCATACCCGAGGGAGAACTAGAATCCCGACGGGTGCGGGGGGGGGGGGGGGGGGGGAGGCGCCCGAGACCATGCGGCTACCCAGCGCGGCTAGGAGATTGAATCGACGTTCAAAGTGACGAAGTTCGAGACAGGTGTTGAAATTTGGTCATTCCTCGTGAGCACACACTTGAAATTTCCGCCGCTAATTATGTGCCCATATCACGCCAGAAAAAGCGGCGTGATTGTTCCAGAATATAACTATGAGCGCCCACGACGTTGGTCGGTGCCGGGTGACCCGTAGACATTCAGTAGTCTGAAGCTGTACCCTGTTAGTGCTAGCCCTCGTAATCCAAGAAGTGCAATGCCACTGTGCACGATAATCACTGCTTCACTACCTCCGTTGGCGGCTGGGGTGACGTGTAGAGTACAACAATTAAAAATTGGACGAAGACTCCACCCGTTGCAGAGAAACGTTCGCTGTTCGTAGCGTGCGGCATGATAATTGAAGTTTAACATAGGAATCGGTCATATTTAAATTGATGTTGGCAGTTCTGTACACCTGCATCGGCAGCACTTTGCCGTGTGTGCTCCTATTCGTAAGAACGAATGTCTGTCTCCTGACCATGGCCAGTTCACCGGATCAGCCTGTGGCATTTCTTCGTCTGCAGGAACAATGTCATCCGCCGACGTAATGGGGCTGTCAGGTCTGAATAGCGCTGATACAGGAAGAGCCATTGTCATCAGGGTGTCCTCGTTGGCGGCGTGAGAAACCTTACAGTTGGGGTGTTCAGGTTGTTGCTGTGTTATGGAGTCACTCAGTAGATTGTCCTGCCCGTAATAGGGGTGCATGCCAGGAATTGGGCTTGAGACCCCCCCCCCCCCCTCTGGTGGGCGTGCGGCAAATTCATCCTAGAAGCTCGACTCCGACTCTGCCGTCGATGCCATTCTCCTCTTCTTGCGGCGTTCTGGTGCCCTCTGTTTGTGGGCAAGTAGTTCTGAATCGGACGACAGGACGGAGTCGTGACTTTCAGGAACGGAGGCGGCTGTAGGCACAAACATGGCATCGAGGTACACGTAATTTACACGTCTGCCAACATCTTTTTCCTGTACTGGGATCTCCAGGCGAGGGCCAGGTCGCAGTTGTAGACGGTCAGTCTCGTCTCTGCAGATTGCGAAAGAAGTTGATGTGCCGGATCCTGGGGGCATCGAGTCTCTGCGCTAGCGTGCATATGTGTGGAAGGGGTGTCATAGTTGGAAGGGGAGTAGTATCGTCATCCACGACTGCGTTAGAGACGTTTATTTCGCACATGTCCTTCTTTACCACATCCTGACCAGGTCTTTGGCTGCCTGTCGTATGTGTCTATGGCCCAGCAACCATCAATGAAGAGGTAGAACAGGATATGTTTCTTTAGCGTAATGCAGACTTGTCAAACTCCATTCAAAACTAGGTACATAGAAAAGTGCGCCCTTTTCTGTACTAAATGCCTGAGCTGTTCCATGGGGGCGCTGTACCGCCATCAAGCCTTCTTCCGGCATTTAGAACGGACATGCGAATATATGGATCGTGTACAATTCCAGGGTGGTATGTTCAACAGTTACTGGACTGACACGTCTGAAAGCTGGAATTTAAGGCCGACTTTCGTCCATGCTAAGGTTTCGTCTTAGTCTGCGTCGTTCGTCAGTTCTATGTTAACCACACTATTATTGGCAGACAGGGGTATTCCGATCATGTCTATAGAGGGAATCTTCACTTTGTCCAATAATACTTGTTCGATGGCGAGTGCGTTTGGTTGCGCATATTTAATCGAAATATTGAACTACATTGTGGTTTTATGGTAGGAGTTGGCCATTTTACCGGTGATCGTAACACGTGGGGACTGGAGGCAGCCGGCCGCGGTGGTCTAGCGGTTTTAGGCGCTCAGTTCCGAACCACGCGACTGCTACGGTCGCAGGTTCGAATCCTGCCTCGGGCATGGATGTGTGTGATGTCCTTAGGTTAGTTAGGTTTAAGTAGTTCTACGTTCTAGGGGACTGATGACCACAGATGTTAAGTCCCATAGTGCTCAGAGCCATTTTGGACTGGAGGCACATGCCTGTGACGAGGACGTAAACAGCTTTCTCCGCATCACTTCGCTGCCGAAGGCGAAATGCCACCTCAGATCTCGGACCATGTCTCCAGCACTGACCCAAATTTCCATTTGTCACTGAATGTACAAGCCCTACACTCGCACATTCCGTGATTGCTGCACGGGGAGAAGCAAATATTTTATTGTCATTTCATAAAATATGCGGTAGTACCTAGTTTAATCGGCCCAGGAGATTTTCTTGGATAGCTGAAGTGGTTAAGGTGACTGCTCGCGATCGATAAGTGGAAAATCCAGATTCGAGTCCTAGTCCGGAAAAATTTTTCCTTTGCCTAAGCTAGCTGTCGTCAGTCCAGATTCGCAAAATGCGAACCCATATCTTAATATCGATAGAAATTTACGGTTTCTGAGGAAATTATCATGTTCATTATTAACTTACCAACGTTGTGATATTGCCCAAAGATGTGGAATAAACGAAAGTAAAGGATTCGTATGTCAGTTTACAAGTCTGTGTTTTGTTCATCCATAGTACGATGTCTGATAAACTGTATTAGCCTTGAACATAGTTACCACAAGAGGAATATGTTTGTAGATATAATAAGTTACCAGGTACACAATAGGTTGCTATTACTGTTTCACCCGACTATCAGGGTTCAATGGAACACATTTTTTACATGAAATAGAGTGATTAACAGCCAGTAAAGCAAATTTTAAAGCTAGATACTTCTAGACAACTATCTCTTAGACTAATTATAAATTGAAAGGAGCATCTGTAGCTATATTAATAACAGTTGCCTCACTTTCAGTGTATGACTAGCTAGCTATAAGGGATATTAGTTTATCAAGGTCTGATCGGTTGTGAAATGGAAAACACCGTTCAGATCCGACGAAGCTTTGCACAGATGCGTTGGGCAGTGTCTCTAGTATACCTGTCGATCGCGTCACGTAGCTTGTGCTTTCCACCAATTCTCTGCGCTGTTCTGCAGCTCGTTGTTCTGTGACAAACCGTTCTCTTCGTAACGAACGGTTCATGTGAGCGGAGATGAAACTCAGAGGGAGCCAGGGCCAGACTGTGTGGTGGGCAGAGACTTCCTACCGGAAACGCTGTAGGAATGTCTTCACTGCGCCGGCCGCTGTGGCCAAGCGGTTCGAGGCGCTTCAGTCCGCAACTGCACTGCTGCTACGGTCGCAGGTTCAAATCCTGCCTCGGGAGTGGATGTGTGTGATGTCCTTAGGCTAATTAGGTTTAAGTAGTTCTAAAGGGACTGATGACCTCAGATGTTGAGTCTCATAGTGGTTAGAGCCATTTGATCAAATTTGTCGTCATTGCACATGCGGATGAGAATTTTCACGAAGAAGGAAGTGCGTTGCAGTTACGCTATGTGCTGCATGAAATCAGGCGAAATCTCTTAGCAGGCAGTCATACTTGGTGGGAGACACCATTTTCTAGGCTTCTTTACGTGTTCATTGTAGTTCCAAATATGAGGCAGCAGGCTTCCAACTTTACCATGGCAACCAGTGGTTCCAAATGTTTCACTAACATGCCTTGAGAGGGCAACCCATATACTGCCAAACCGAATTTCATTTATCATACATATTTAAGTATTTTTAACGCTTCTTAAATGGCAATAGCTGTTTAATAAGCTAAGTTTAGTGTGTATTTATTTTTAATTCTTGACACTGTTCTTTTAACTAAGAAATTTTGCATTGTTATTCGACTTATAACTCATTGGTTAGTAACGACATCATGCCGTCAGAAGTGGGCGGAGCCTCCATTATACATAGTAAGACGTGCACTGGTTTCTCCAGTAGTGATTCTCCAACAGAAAGAGGTTACTACTCAATGGTAATTCATCGTTTTATAGCTTTATAACTTTATGTATTTCCTTTAATGTATGTAGCCCTCTAATTAAAGCTTTGTATACAACTTGTAGGTCTGAAGATGACCACAGTAGTAGTCGAAACCGGACACCTTGATAAATAAATCGTGATCAAGACTGTTTCTAATAGTAAATATTTGTAATGCACTGATCACTGCCACTCCTATAATGTATTCGAAAGTAATTAACACAATAGTTCCTGCAGTGCAGGACTAACTACACTGCTGGCCACCGTAAATGCAACACCAAGAAAGACAAGAGGTAGCACAACAAAATTTATTTTGTAGATAACATGTTGACCAAGTATCAAATGATTACGTTTACAGACGTCTGTGACATGTGGTTCCTGCAAGAATCAGTAGCCAGAGTAGCCGCCATTGTTGGAGATCACCGCTGCCACACGTCTCGGCATTGAGTCAAAGAGACGTTGGATGTGTTCCTGGGGTACAGCAGCCCAAGCAGCTTCCACACGTGGCCAAAGATCATCTGGTGTGGCAGCTGGGGATGTAATCTGGGTCACTCGTTGAGCAACCATGGACCACATGTTTTCTATCGGCGAAAGATCCGGAGAGCGAGCCGGCCAGGGAAGCAATTCAATCTGGTTATTGACGAAGAACCTTTGGACAATGCGTGCCACGTGTGGTCGCGCATTATCCTGTTGAAATATGGCTGTGGCCGAGCCCTGAAGTTAAGGAAGGACAACTGGCTCCAGCACCTCGGATATGTAGCGCCGGCTATTTAAAGTACCGGCAATGCGTACTAGAGGCGTGCGAGAGTAATATCCAATACCGCCCCACACCATAATAGCCGGTGCAAGACCAGTGTGGCGGTGCATAATGCAGCTGTCCAGCATCCTCTCTCCACGGTGTCTCCACACTCGAATCCGACCATCGTGGTTCTGCAGACAGAAGCGTGCTTCGTCAGTAAAGACAACGTCATTCCATTCTGCCGTCCACATCCGTCTGTCATCACACCATTGGCGACGGAGACGTCTGTGGTTCTGCGTCAATGGTAGACGAAGCAATGGACGTCTTGCAGACATACCACGGCGTCGAATGGTACGCGCAGACACTGGATGATGCGTTACAGACTCAATGTGCTGTGCTATGGTTCGGGATGTCACTGAGCGATCCGTCACTGCCATGCGCACAATTTGCCTATCAGCACGTGCAGTGGTGCACCGAGGTGAATGCGATCGACCACGTCGGTCCGTCGTACCCTCCTGCATCCAACGGTCACATATCCGCATTACAGTTGTTTGGTTTCGTCCAGCACGACTAGCGATTTCTCTGTATGATAATCCACAATCTCAGTAAGCCACTATCCTTCCTCTGTCGAACCCGGATACTTGATCAAAAGATGTTCGCTGTTGTCTACGAGGCATAACTGATCGTCTTGTGAAACAACCACAAGGTAAACACACGTGCCGAACGTACACTCGTCGAAATCGCCAAGCCTTAAATGGCGCAATGAGGTGGCGCCACAGGCGCGCGTGATGTGCGTCTGCGCTGAAATTCTAATCAGTTGCATATCTCATCGCTGCAAACCCATGGTGTAAATTTCACTTGATTCGGATGCTTCCTTCAGGGTGTTGCATTTACGGTGGCCAGCAGTGTAATTACGTGCACAGATGTGAATTCTTATTCCAGCAACTCTTAACTCCGCAGTGTGTAAGAGGATTTTCCAGTTACGCCATAAACACTAAACCAGAAATGTTCGTAGAAGAGCCGTGTTGTTCGTGTCGATGCAGTTGCCTTTCATCGGTGAGAGAGCATTGAGAGAGGTGCTCGACGAACTTCAAAGAGGCTCCACAGCAAAGTCTGAGAGCCTCATTTGAAATTCGTAGAAACAGCGCGTATGTACCCACCACACAAGCATCGGGAAAGTAACTCGTGGTAAAATTAGAGAATCAAGTTCTCCGAATGGAGGATGCACGCAGTCATTAACAAAGAAGTAAGTGTGACAGTAATTATGGTAACTTTTTATCAAACCCGTGCAGCATAAAGTGAAATGAACAAAATCAATGTCGATGTAGAATTGTTGCACTGGAAGTATTGGTGATGATTTTTGGAATCTTCTAAGCTGTCAGTTACTCATCAGTAGATATACTTCACTTCTACAAGGCTGAAATTTTTTCCTGCTTCTCTTGATATTTTCAAACTATTTCTCAAAGATGGCACAATTTATTTCAAAAAGAGAAAGGCCTTTGTTGAGATGAGCTATTTGGATTTTGAAGAAAAACGGTTAACCTCTTGCGCTAATTTTCGGCGTTTTCGAGATGTCGTTCGTTGATACTATTCACGAATAGGACTAGTGCAAGTAACGAAAATTCTGTTGTGTTTTGTTGCAAATTTTTCTGTATAACTGTCGTAGCTCTGCCAGGTACTTAAATGCGAATTTCAGAGTAGTCATGCAGATATAGATGTGTTGTTTCTTAAGAAAACTGACTTGCTGATGTGAACAAGCATTTCCTTCTGCTTCAGTGTTTCCCCAAACGTTTCAAACGAGAACAAGAAACGAATCCCATATTTTTCATATTAACAGAATCTTCCGTTGGTTCTTGGTAGAACAACATTATAATAAATGAAAAGCACCAGTTTCCTTTTGTTCTACAATATTACTTTTATTGATAACCGGTTTTCGGTTTATAAGGCCATCTTCAGACATTTACTCAGTAAAACCGGCTAACAATAAAAGTAATAATTGTAGAACAAAAACAAACTGGTGCTTTTCATTTACCATATTTTTCAGTTTCTGACAGCCACCTGACACTAAAAAAAAACCAAGCAGAAAAGAAATTTTTTATCAAATCTGACATACGCCGTTTCAATCAAATATACAGTGGAAGAACAAAAATATGAAATCACCACAAACGCATCACTTTACCACTCCTCATACGGTTTAGGAAACCCGTTCACATTCGAAACAGCTTCCATTGGTCTCGGAGTGGCTACGTACAAGCCCTGTATAGTTTTCAGGGGTATTTTATAACATCCTGCCAGCAAAATAGTGGCAAGTTCAGGTAACAATTGTGAAAGTGGTTAGCTATCAGGCAACCTTTTGGCCTAAGTAGACCACAAAGGGCCAATAATATCGCGATTTGGTATTTGTGTTGGCCAGGGGAGAGCGGCAATTCATCCTCTTGCTAACACTAGCCCTTAACGCTGCGAGATGTGTGATGTGACTACCTGCCGTCTTGGAACACGGCATCACCATTGGGGAAGAACGTTGTATCCTGGATGGATCTGATTAGCGAAAATGGTCACATAATCTCTGTCTGTAATATGACCCTTCACAGTCACCAAGGGGCATAAGGAATACTATGGTATCCATGTCCAAATCACCACAGAACGCCCGCCATGTCTCACACTCGGGAAGTAAACTCGGTCAGAAGTTGGAAAACGGACTCATCAGACAAATTACTTTATTCCTTTGCTCCATAGTCTAGGTTTTATGCCTTCGGCATCTCATTTTCCTGTTCCGAGAATTTGCACCTCTGATGAGTGGTTCTGAAATTGCAGTTCCCCTCCAGTTCCCTGCACATAGAACATTATTCGAGTTGGCTTATTCCTGGCAGGGTTGGCGATTGTGACGTTCAGTTCTGGAGTGACTTTTCAGCTGTCACAATTTTTCGCCTCAATCCTCTTCAATAAACGTCTGTTACGATCACTCAGCACATATTTTCGTCCTCATTTTGACGTAGCGGATCACTGATTTGCGTGTTCCCTGTACGAGATATAAATCTTCGACACCTTGCCCCTTGAAAAGGCTGAACACAAAGCCTTTAAGAACGCCATTTACAATAGTGGCCGAAACGTCTGACAATTTTATGTATTGACAATGCGATGAACTTCCCAGGAAAATTTTATTGACACCATAAATTTAGGTCACCGTGGTATCGGAGTCATCCACCGTACTAACAGCATCAACTAGCTACGTTCGAAGTCACGTAGCTCCGACGTAATGCTCTCACAGGTACACACAACACTGTTCTGGCCAAAACTGACACTGTCTGTATATTGACGGCATTGCACAGGTTTCGTTCGTGATCAAATACAACAGCGCGGCCTGCAAGCTTGCCTATTATCTGCATGTACACTATATCAACAAAAGTATCCGGACACCCACAAGAACATTCGTTTTTCATATTAGGTGCATCGTGCTGCCACTCACAGTCAAGTACTCCACATCAGCGACCTCAGTAGTCATTAGACATCGTGAGAGAGCGGAATGGGGCGCTCCGCGAAACTCACGGACTTCGAGCTTTTTCCTTCTCCATGAACTTCGATTTTGTTCACAGCTTGCTCAATATACAGTTTGAATGAAACTTCCTGGCAGATTAAAACTGTGTGCCGGACCGAGACTGGAACTCGGGACCTTTGCCTTTCGCGGCCAAGTGCTCTGTCAACTGAGCTACCCAAGCACGACTCACGCTCCGTTCCCATAGCTTTACTTCCGCCATTACCTCGCCTCCTATCTTCCAAACTTTACAGACGCTCTCCTGCGAACCTCGCAGAAATAGCACTCCTGAAAGAAATGGTATTGCGGAGACATGGCTTAGCCACAGCCTGGGGGATGTATCCAGAATGAGATTTACACTCTGCAGCGGAGTGTGCTCTGATATGAAACTTCCTGGCAGAATAAAACTGTGTTCTGGACCAAGACTCGAACTTTTGCCTTTCGAGGACAAGTGCTCTGCCTACTGAGATACCCAAGCACGACTCACGCCCCGTCCTCACAGCTTTACTTCCGCCAGTACCTCACTTCCTAACTTCCAAACTTAACACAGTTGCCAGAGCCCTTGTCCGCAAAAGGCAAAGGTCCCGAGTTCGAGTCTCGGTCCGGCACACAGTTTTAATCTGCCAGGAAGTTTCATATCAGCGCACACTCCGCTGCAGAGCGTAAATCTTATTCTACAGTTTGAATAACATTAGGGATAGGCTACAACCCTATTGAATTTCATTCTAGAATACTAACGTCTCTAACAACTACAGACTGGTTTCTCTAGAAGTTGTAGATAACCCTTCATTCCGTTACAGAAAAACAACACACGGAAGAGGTAGGGCGATGAGCAGACACTGCACTCACACTTTCGATCCGTTCACTGACGTTACTCCTATAATAATAATAATACCCAAGATAGGACTGAGTGCTTTTATAGTCGACTTCTGTCGAGCGATGTGTTGGTTGGCGTCTCGCCAAAGGGCACGGAATCGCTCGTGGAGCTCACTTTAACTCATACATGGTCCTTCAGGGCCTCAGTGTTTGTCTTCTGTTCAGCAGAGTAATCTCTCACAAAGCACCGAGGTCCGATTCATCGCGTTATTGGTGGCCGTGGAAACGGTGTGCTTACAGTCGAAGAATTATTGCTTCCCTCTACCTTCATGCTCGCAGGGTCACATCTTCACAGTCAGAAGGTTTCTGTCTTCTGCTGCCTTGATTGTGGGTGGTGTGCTCCCGGAATTTAGTTACAGACAAACAAAGGTGTACAAGAAAAAAACGGCGGGTACCTTGGTTATATGAAACTCAAGGGCCAAAGAGAGTCGCTGGCAGTCGGGAAATCCGTTGTTCGTTCAGCGAAATTATGTTTGGTATCCCGTGTACAATGTGATTGGTTTATAAAAGTCTTATGCCTACGTTTATTCATTTAAAAGAAACTATTATTAATTTTTTTCTTAATTTATCCGTTTTGTTGAAACGGCGCATATGTTAAAATCGACAATCGTTTTACATTGTTATTCCTTTTAATTTGATACCGTCATTCTTTAAATCCAAGATTATTGCGCCAATCTATACAAACTTGTATTGTTTAGTTATTGTCATAAAGGCGTTGTAAGATATTCAGGCGTGCGATTTCTGATTGTGTTTTTTAATGTTTACCCTGTGTGTGTGTGTTTTACATTGTTAACGTTGACAATTCAACTGTTTGTTGTATCTGAGAAGCATGTGCGCTAGTTTTAAAGTTTCTGGTAAATATTGTTAGTTTAATAGTTAGAGTTATGGGTTTTATAGTGGTTGTTATAACTACTCTTGTGACGTGCTTTAAATCAATGTTAAAATGTCGTTAATACAAAATTAAAACCTTTTGTTTATATTTTGGCTCAGTCACAGATCTTCTCTTTTATTGTTCAGTCTCAGTTACACATTTTAAGTACAAGACATGTTTCGATCACTCTGGATCATCTGCAGATCTTAGTAGTTGCGTCAGCTTACAGTGACCGCCAGTGTTGGCGTACATGCTGTATCAATGCGTGTGGCCGAAACGGTGTTGGGAATATACAGTCTTTATGGCCCTCTAAGAAATGGTTCAAATGGCTCTGAGCACTATAGGAATTAACTTCTGTGGTCATCAGTTCCCTAGAACTTAGAACTACTTAAACCTAACTAACCTAAGGTCATCACACGCATCCATGACCGAGGCAGGATTCGAACCTGCGACCGTAGCTGTCTCGCGGTTCCAGACTGAAGCACCTAGAACCGCTCGGCCACTCCGGCTGGCTACGGCCCTCTAAACGTACCTTAACGCATCTCTGCCTTTCATAACAGTGCCGTAGGCAGTACTGGGCGCCGTGACTGTAGAGGCGGCAGTTCCACTACCCACTTTTAGTGTCCAAGGGCTATTGGTATACGTTGTACACCGTAAAGTTGACGACCGCTAGCGAGTTCAGATGACGTTTCTACACATACGTGATTGTCCTCAATTCGTTCTTCAAGTGACGCTCCAGAACCCTCTCAAAATTGGTTGGTATATTATTCTTGCAACATAATAGGCCCAGCACATTTGCACATTAATCACATAACTGTTTCAGTGTTAGAGGGGTCGCTAAGAATTGTTAAGACGCTTTCTTCGACGTGTTTTCCCAGTTTGTATGATCATATAATCGTACTCTCTAATTCACACTATTTCTCTACTGACTACTATAGTCACAGATCTCAATAATTTTTATCCACTGTGGTCTTCTTTGGAGAGAAGCGAGCATGATTGCTATCTGCCTCCATCGTCGTTAACTGAACTTATAACTACGTTGCAGGAACAGTTGAGTAAGATTTCCTTGAAAACTGCACAGCATCTGTATTTATCTATTTTCAACGAAGAATTTATGGCCATTTCTCTTATTTCTAAGGCACATACCAACGCTTTTCATCCTCTCTCTCACACATTCCGAATTGGGAACTCTGCCACCCCACTCCCTGCTCACTGGGATGTGGCTGATTTAACCCGAAATGAACCACTCGATTTGAAATGAATCCCATTAGAGAAAAATAACTGCTTCCATTAAGTTTCGTCAGTCCTTCCCGATTGTTACTCTGCCACGCCTGGGGAGGTACTTGGTCGCGATTGGAATTCCCATGGTAGTGCTCGTCACAAATTATTCACTCTGGCGTTCTTCAAACCCCACAGTTTATCCGTACTACTGTCCGAAAGTACGTCATCTTCACCAAGGATGTTTCAGTTTTCCTTTTGGTTCAATAAACGACAGTTGACTGTACGAAGAACGAGGAATTGTTAAATCGACCTAACCTGATATTTTGTGTTACCTCTCAGCTCCACTTGATATTCAGCCGACCTGACTTCTGAATTAGCTGTAGATTCGACACATTATAATCTGTGCGTTAGTATAACTCTTTGATACATCGTAAATATATGTTCCCTAAAGTGTCGTCTTAGTTACAGCCTGAATTTTTTTGTGGCGAGAAGTTCTTGGGCTAATTAATTTATGATTATATCGATAAGAATTTGATACGCATAAAATTTTAAGGATTTTTGATGAATCACGTAGTACATTGCACTAAGTATTGCCAAATAAATACTGAAAACCAGACAATATACTAAATAAGTGAATAAATAACATGAAGAAGAAAAGAGCCTTTTCCATCCTTCACCCTCTCCCACCCAACCTTCCCCTTCCCAATTTCATTTCACTTCTTGCTCCTCACCTTCTCCTCCAACTCATACTCCACTACTGTACACTTATGACACTTATCATGGCTTCCCCTCCCCCACCTAAAAAAACCTCTCCATCACTATACCTTCAGTACCCTTACACAGTATATAAATACACAGCAACATAATTAAATAGAACTACACACGCAGAATTAACTAATTTTTTTAAAATGTACATTGGTTGCGTTGGGTTGAAGACCAAACAGAGAGGGTATCAGTGTCATCGGATTAGGGAATGACGGGGAAGGAAGTCGGCCGTGCACTTTCAAAAGAACCATCCCGGCATTTGCCTGGAGTGATTTAGGGAAATCGCGAAATCACGGAAAACCTAAATCAGGATTGCCGGACGCGGGATTGAACAAAAATGTGTAAGTCAAAGATAAACTAGTGGCAATGTTATGTTGGTAAAACTACAAAACACAAACAACAAAACACACACAGATGCATAAAAATAAACAGAAGGCAGTGGTGAGCGAAAAAGTGTGCTGTGTGAAACATAAGAAATGCACAGTTCCGCAGAGAAACTAAAAATTAAACTACAACTTTCAGTTTCCAATGAAGAAAAACTCCAAAGGTGTGCTAGTAGGCGGCATTTCCCAATGTAGGCGACGAAGCAAGCGGGAATCACCGTAACTAAAAAGCAAAAGTTTGCTAACGAAGGTTTTCTATTTTAAAAACAAATGAAATTGTAAATATCTTCAGTTACCGAACACTCATGATGCAACGACAGATCGAAAATACGCCCAGGAATTGCCTAATATGTGATCTGACAGTAAATATAAATCTTGGTTATAACTTGATATTCTACGTTGCGCGTAGTCTACAGACGTTTGAGGAGACTGTAGACGGCCAAAAACGGTACTTCCAAAATGTACGGGATTGTAGGAAGTATGACTCCAGGCCAGACTCTAAGTTTTGTGATGTCTGATAATCCGTCGCACTTAAGGAGCAGATACAATTCATAACAAAGGCCAGCGAACAGTAGCTGATCGTACGAATTATGTGTGATCTCTCTGGTCTGTTGTGAGCCCAAGGTATTTGACCGAGTCGCATCAAATCAAACTGGCGCCAATAATTTTGAGTTTGTGGTTTTTTAGGCACGAGTTTGACAGTGAACATAATTGCTTGGATTTTGTTAGAACTGACGAACTTTAAGATTTAAATTCATATTACAAAATAAACCTGTTGAACAAGTTAACACTTTTGGAATCTTAGGCCGTAACATAACACCGCAGCGAAGTTGATTTTGAGAAAAGACTGAGAGAAGAAAAAATGCGCTCATGAGAAAAGTACAACAGGACACAACTGAACAACAGGATACAGTACTAAAACTTAATGAAGTTATGTCAGTTCACGTGGACTAACTGGAAGTGAAAATTTACAGTAGAAACTCTAAAACACGTAGTAGATATTTTTGAGAACAGTACAGGGAGTAACAAGAACAGAGAGACTTAAAAAACCGGATGAGTGAGACAAGGAGTTCAGTACAAACTTCATTGTGTGTATAGATAATGGTGACAAGGGTTTCCCCGGTGACTCCTCACATCGGTGAGAGGTGAAGGCTACGTGAAAACTAGGACTGAAAAATACGTGATATGGCCGAGATTTGAAACAGTGACTTTGCTGTTTCATGGCACGCGCTTTACCGCTAGCCCAAAAGTCCGCCATTTGTCTAGATAGTTTATTTGTAGGTTTCGATAAGTGAGTTTGCGAATATCGAAATGTGTGAGAAATGAATGTATCTCTTGATTACATTAACTTACAAGAATACAATTTTCACACTACCAAATGATCGTGGACCTTGGTAAGTGGCATAAATTTCAGGTTGATGCCGTTACTGACCAAAACGTGTCTTAACAGTCGGACAGACACACGGACAAAAAAGTGATTCTATAAGGGTTGCATTTTCGTCGATTGAGACTCGGAACAACAAATACGAGACCATCTGTAAGAACATAGGAACTTACAACTTAAGGAAAGGAACATTGAAAAGAGTGGAAAGAACTTATAAAGGACGGCCGATGAACGTATTCCAGAGCAAATGCTCCACTTCATCACCAGGGGACGAAGACACATTGTTACAACCAAGAGAAGATCGACTGGTCAAGAGGTGTCAGCGGAACAGCTGGTCCAATGATTGAGGGAGAAGAAAACAAAAAAAAAAGAAAGGGAAAGAAAAGAAAAAGAAAAGAAAAGCAGAATATTTATTTTTATATTCCAGACATTGCACCTTTAGCTATTTTTCTCCAAATGCCTTTGAAGAGCGTAACATACACTAGTTAGTCTCCAAAGAATCACGAAGTATGTTAGTTAAATTCCTCTTCTCCCTCCCTTCCGCTTCCTTAAAGAATTGATTTCCCGAACCGTGTGGCTTACAGTTATATCATTTTGTATGTACATCCAGCGGTAGATCTTGACACGGTCAACAAAATGTGTGACTAATAGAGTTAGTTGTAAAATAATGATAAATTCAAACGACACGGCTGATAAGACACATTTAATGCATGAAAAACGTATATATCGTAAACATTAAAGTTTTTCGTTTTGTCATTTTGTCGGAGGCTGGGGTGCGAGACAGGAAAAGTTTCGTAAATGTTTGTTTCTGTGTGTGAAGTTTCTTGGAAGTCGCTAAGCTGTCTCATTCCCAAACACTGAATGGATTCAGTCTAGGTAGCTACTGCACCGTGAGTTAGGCTGTCTTATCACACATACGAATTCTAATACTTACTGTATCAAACTTTTAATATAAGATCATAGCTCTTTATGAGTACATTATGACACCATTAAAATTTTTCAATTCTGTCAATACTTACATGAAATACTGAAAATAAAATCTGTGTTGAAAGCTCTTGAGGAGGCAACCGCTAAGTGCCATAGTAGCTTCGGATAGGCGTTTATCACACACACACACACACACACACACACACACACACACACACATATATATATATATATATATATATATATATATATATATATATATATATATATTACGAAGATCTTTTCTGCAACATAACGGTCAGAGTATTGCGACTGGGAGCAAACACACCGATCCCAAATTTTCTTATTCTTTTTAAATGTACCCTTGGAAGTCTTCCATTGGTTGGGTGTTTAGTACCGTCTGCGATGCTGCTTGCATGTCCTTCACTGTATTAATTCATCGTCTATTGATTTTTATTTTCATCTTAGGGAAGACAAAAAAGTTACGTTAGGATTGGCGAGGTAGGCAGATGGGGAACAACTGCCATCGTATATTTCGTCAGAAAGCGCTGCCTAATGTAAGCCACGGGCGGTCGTACATTGTCATGGTGAAGCACCCCACCGCAGTGCACGCTTTCTCGCCCATCCTCACTCAGACATCTCAGAACATCGCGAGAGAACTCTGACCGTTGAACCAGGAGGAACGAAGTCTTCCTGAACAGTTCCGTTAATATACAGCGCGTTTAGAAAAAAAATTGCAACCAGGAGGGAGTATTTGTCGAAACCAAAAGAAAAGTTCCTTCAACGATATGTACGGAAGCCAATAGCTGTTGAGATACAGGCTAATCTGTTCTCTCATTCCCATCTATGTTTTGTCACTGTTTGTGAATTGGGCGCACACGATGTGACTTCAGTGTTTCCATAAGGAGAAATCCAACGGATTCATGTCCAGCGAAAGGGAGACCGTGGATCCGGACGTCCTCAACCAAACCATGGAAAAAGAAACGTTACGGTATGGTACTGTCGCACAATCCGTAAAATATAGGATGCGTGGAAATAAGAAAAAGTCGTGCGGAGTCAAATCAGGCGAGTTAGGTGCGTGGCACAGTGGAATCATGTCATTTTTATCCAAAAACTGTTTAACAGAGACGATTGTGTATGCAGGTGTGAAGAACAAATTTGGTAGTAACCATTTTCATCCCCAAATCTTCCGTTAAATTTTTTTCAATATTTCCGTCGATTCGTGGAGTTTATGAACGTTCAGAACGAGGTTTGCCAGCAATCGACATGTTGCCATTTTTAAATCGAGAAAACCACTCGTACACTTGAGTCTTTCGAATAGCGTCATCGTGGTAAACTGTTTTCAACAATAAAACAGTTCCAGCAGCATTTTTAGCACGTAGGAAACAAAATTTCACCGCTGTACGACGTTCATTTAAATTTGCTATCGTTAGGAAATGAAGTAAGAGCAAAGCAACTCTAGCAAAAACAATCACTGCAGATGAATAGAATAAACCAGGTCAACAACAAAGGCGGCACTGAACTGGTAATGAGTTGCGCTCTACACGCCCTGCCGCAGATACGCGTACAACACAAGCTCCACCTACGGCAATGTCTTTTTTTTGTTTGACCTCGTACACGGCACACTCTAAACTGTTCGGTAAAGTGTACACTGAGGTTACAAAAGTCATGAGACACGATATGCACGGATGCCGATGTCGGAGGTATCGCGTACGCAAGGTACAACAGGACAGTGCATTGGCGGGGATGTCACTTGCACTTAGGTGATATATATATATATATATATGATTTCCGACGTGATTATGGCCACACGACTGTAATTAACAAACTTTGAGGGCAGAATGCTGGTTGGAGCTAGGCGCGTGAGAAAATCCATTTTTAAAATGAAAACACTACAAATATAACAATCAACAGCACGATCCGCACACACATCGACGGGATGCAGTTCCATAAACTACAGCGAGATAGCGGTAGAACACGAAAGCAGATATGATGCAATTTAGCTGAAATATTACGGTTATCTGATAAGGAGGCCTAACAAAGAATGCTGTCGTATAACATACAATTTCAAAGAACACCATACGCCATGTGCAAATAAACCATAACCTGTGATGCGGGAGCATTGATATGGAACTATGAAGACTAGCTTCAACGCTTACATTTCAGGTGCCAAATCCAAGCAGGGACAAACAATTCTCTCCAAAGTATTCCGAAATCCACAGTGCCAACAGTGTGCCGGGAATACCAGATGTCAGGCATTAATTCTCACCACGGACAGCGCAGTGGCTGACGGCCTTCACTTAACGACCCAGAGCGGCGTTTGCGTAGAGTTGCCAGAAGTAACAGACAATCAATACTGTAACAAAAGCAGAAATAAGTGTGAGACGTACAACTAACGTAACCGTTAGGAGAGTGCAGCGAAATTTGGCATTATTGGGCTATGGCTGCAGACGACCGACGAGAGTACCTTTGTTATCAGCACGACATAGTCTGCAGAGCCTCTCATGGGCCCATGACAGTATCGTTGGGATCCTAGACAACTGGAAAACTGTGGCCTCGTCAGATGAATCCAAATTTGAGTTATTAAGAAATGCACGTAGAGTTAGCGTGGCGCAGACGCGATGAAGCTATGCCAAGTTGTCATCAATGCACTGAGCAAGTTAGTGGTGGCTGCATAATGGTTTGGGCTATATTCACATGGAATGCATTGGGTTCTTTGGTCCAACTGGAAATGCTTATGTTGGGAAACATGGAAACCTTTGCAGCCAGTCATGGATATCATGTACCCAAACCACTATGTCATGTCGCGGGGTCACAATTTTTGGGGATAACTTTGAAGTACATTATCAGCAATTTGAGCGAATCCAGAATGAGATTTTCAGTCTGCAGCGGAGTGTGCGCTGATGGTATAGCACTTACCCGTGAAAGGCAAAGGTCCCGAGTTCGGGTCTCGGTCCGTAGACAGTTTTAGTCTTTATGATTTGGTCACTCAGATCGCCCGACATGCATCCCATAGAACATTTATGGGATATAATCGACGAGTCAGTTAATGCACATCATCACGCACCAGCAGCACTTGCGCAATTATAGACGGCTATAGAGGCAGTCCGTGGTCTCGCGGTAGCGTTCTCGTTTTACGAGCACAGGGCCCCGTGTTCGATTCCCGGCGTCGTCAGCCATTTACACCTGCCCCGAGATGAGTGGGTGTTGTTGTGTGGTCTACATCATTCATTCCCATTACGGTCGTAGGTAGGCAACAGCAAACCATCTTCATCAGGACCATGTACGGCGATGCGGGTCTCCTGCATCGTTCCCCTACGGTCTGTCAAGAAGCATGGGATTTCATTTCCATTTCCATAGAGGCAGAATGGCTCATTATTTCTACAGCGGAGTTCTAACTACTTGTTGAATCCTTGCTAGGTGGAGTTGCACCACTAAGCCGGACGAAAGGACATCCGACGCTATGCTAGGAGGTATCCCTTGACTTTGTCACTTCAGTGCATGTCCCTATGCGTCTGTGAAAGAAAATTACTGATCATAAGTTGATGCGGAAACAATTCGTATGCCTAATATTCATGATTTGTACCTTACCACAAGTGGATACTGCGGTAATTTACTGTACCATCATTTCTGAACACTTCCCCATCTGTAATTAAACTGCAGCTTTTGATTTACCGGTTTCCAATGGCCTATATCTCCACAGGTATTTACTACCTGACACTTCTACACAGGAACTTTTCTTCTAGTTTTGACTAGTATTATAGTGATCTTCCGCTGTTTTCTGATGGTGTGGTGTAAGTAAAAATGTCGTCGTTGACTGACTACAGGAAATTACAAATTTACAAAATTTCTAGTTGCTGTGATGAATGGAGTCATGCTCTAAATGCAGAAAAATCTGAGTTAATGCAAATGAGTAAGAAAAACAATCGCATAATATTAGAATAAAGCATTACAACTATACTGTTTGATACAGTCACGTCGATTAAATTTCTGGAGGTAACATTGCAAAGTGATATGAAATGGAACAAGTATGTAATGACTGTGGTGGCGAAAGAAAGTGGTTAGCTTCGGTTTATTGGAAGAGTTTTACGGAAGTGTGGTTCACCTGTATAGGAGACTGCATATAGAATACTTGTGAAACCCATTCTTGATTACCGCTTGAGGGCTCGGAGCTCCTACCAGGTCGCGATAAAGGAAGTCATCGAAGCAATTCAGAGGCCGGCTGCTACAGTACAGTACAGTACAGAACTGTTGTAATGTTTTATCCGAATATTACGGGATTGTTTTTCTTACTCATCTGCATTAACTCAGATTTGTTATCAGTAGTTTCGATCAACAAGAGAGTGTTACGGCGATGTTTCGTGAACTCCCTGGAGGGAAGATGACATTGTTTTCGCAGAACACTATTGAGAAAATTTAGACATGCCGCCATTGAAGCTGACCAGAACGATTCTACTGCTAGCAACGTACATTTCGCGTAAGGGCCACAAACAAAAGAAAAGAGAAATTATGCCTCGTACAGAAGCATAGAGAAAAACGTTTTTCTGTCGCTCGATTTGCGAGTGAAACAGGAAAGGAAATGACTATTACTGGTACAACGTGCCTTTCGCCACGCACCTAATGGTGGCTTGCGGAGTATATATGTAGATGTAGATAGTAATACCTGCACGGATATGTAACACCTTTTTTACACACCCTGCGTATTAAAACGAACTTATGTACAAGGACTTTAAGTACTCTCCGCTAGCAGATTTTTATTATGATCGAGATCAAGAAGGACTTTTGCACTACAACTATTGCTGCTTAGTTTCAGAGTCATAGCTGTAAACCGAAATTTAGTCAGCAGACATAACGTTTTGAAAATGGGTTTAAATGATCCTATAGTACTGTTTATACCGAGCGGGGTAGCGCAGTGGTTAGCACACGGGACTCGCATTCGAGCTGACGAGGGTTCAAACCAGCGTCCGCCCATCTTGATTTAGGTTTTCCGTGATTTCCGTAAATCGCTTAAGGCAAATGCAAGGTTGGCTCCTTCAAAATACCACAGCCGTTTTCTTCTCCATCCTTCCTTAATCTGAACTAGTGCTCCGTACCCAATGACCTCGTTGTCGCCGGCCGTTGTAACCGAGCGGTTCTAGGTGCTTCAGGCCGGAACCACGCGGCTGCTACGGTCACAGGTTCGAATCTTGCCTCGGGCATGGATGTATGTGATGTCCTTAGTTAGGTCTAATTAGTTCTAAGCCTATGGGACTGATGACCTCAGTTGGTATGTCCCATAGTGCTTAGAGCCATTTGAACCAAGTTTTGAACTTCGTTGTCGACAGGACACTGTTCTCCTCTTCCTGTAAGTACTTTTATGTTGTCTGCAGAGTTTCACGTGGGTTGTTCAGTTGTGGCACAAACGTCTTCTGACGGCGTATCTTCAGACGTACCAAAACTCATTATTAAACTGTTGAACACATCTTGAATGGCCTGACTACGATCTTGCAGAATCACATCCCTGAACGTTTTCCTACGCAATGCCAGTTGACGGGCGAACAGAATGGTTGTCATCATCACTCACTGTTCACCCATTTTTGAAACGCCTAGAACAGGTGCTAACCTATCCGGCTCAAAGCTTTGTCTCCGATATTCCACATCAGTCATCGCAAAACTGAAAACCCACGGAAGCAGTGCGATGGAAATATGCTAACTAAACCACTTAGCTCGCAAGCGCTCACCATACTGATTTAAGAAAAATTTACTGTGTGACTCTTAGCTATATTTCAAAGTAGTTGTAATCTTTTTCGTCCAAAATTAAAGATTATTGAACTTTTGGATACCATTTCACCATTTAAGGTTGCGGCATCGCTTATTATCGGCGTACAGGTATGTTCTTCTTCACGCCAGCTTTTGCATATCGATTTTCCAGATATAATATAGCAGGGATCCCAGAACGGATTCCTGCAGTAGCCCAGGTGCAATTTGTTTTTTCTGTTGCCATGCTGCTAAGAATCGTCTCACCTTTAGGAACGAAACAACAATTTTGAGCACATGTCCTGGACAGCTTATCCTGTCTAATTTAGATATCAGTCCATAATGCCAGATGCACTCAAGAGCGTTTTCGTTCTCAAGAAACACAACACCAGTGTCACTCTCCTAGATTCCGGGGAGTACAATTGTGCTCTATCACGTTCAGATCTGAAGCACTGTGGAATGCACGCTTGTTGCTTACGTTTCGCCCGTCTGCGAAGGGGCTTCTGGATGTCTTCCACCCAAGAGACGAGCACAGTTTCTGTCATCTCCTTCGAGTCGATATAGCCGTCGTATGATATTAATACTTATTGACCTAAATCTACTATTTCTACTGTTTCTTTTGTCCTGACGCTTTTGCTTGATCAGGAGTCATCTTCGTTCAACAATAAGATCATCCAGGTGTGTGCCTGTCAAAACGCAGATGTACTCACTCCGCACTGCTACCATTGTGCTGGCAAACAATGCCTTGCCACTGCAGCAGCAATCAAACGCCCCCACCATTGTTCTGCAGATACAGTGGTAACATCATCGTGTCTTCAGGAAGCGAAGGCCAGAGGGTGAAATCGACAGCGGTGTTCGACAAGGCGACAGCGCACGGGTGTCAATGCTTCTACTGTATTGCTTGCCACCCAGGCTATTCATAGAGTGCGACTGAAGAGGCACTGTGTGTACGGAAACAACACCGACAACCCAACCCATACATTCCTAAGGGGATAGCGATCACGTGATGGTTCCATGTAATTTACTGCGGTGTATCTGTGATGAACGATTGTAAACAGTAATGAGTAATTGTTTACATAGTTTATATAGAGCACGACCCCTCATTTCTGCGTTACAATTAACGTCCACTTGAATTTGCCTACTGTTGCAAGCTGTTCCATGAAGCCCATTTTTCTGTTCTATTCAGGAACTCTTCGGTAGTTCCCCTCAACACTCACCTAATCTTCAGCAATCTTTTGTAACATAAAATTGTGAAAAATTCAATCCTCTCATTACATTTATATGTAGTATTCACACTCCATGATTCACTTCTATATAACGCTACTCAAACACAGATACTTTCAGAAAATACTTCCTATCACTTACATTGATGTTCCTTTTCTAACCTGTGATGATGGAAGCTTGACTTCCGAAACGTGTCAATCTCAGTGCTTTACACTATAAACAAGTGGCTGAGCCGACACATTTTTTAACATACACAGGACATGTTTACAACGTAGGTCAGGTGTTCAAATGGCTCTGAGCACTATGCGACTTAACTTCTGAGGTCATCAGTCGCCTAGAACTTAGAACTAATTAAACCTAACTAACCTAAGGACATCACACACATCCATGCCCGAGGCAGGACTCGAACCTGCGATCGTAGCAGTCCCGCCGTTCCGGACTCAGCGCCTAGAACCGCGAGACCACTGCGGCCGGCTAGGTCAGGTGTATAAAGCGTCCTATGGGCCGTAAACGTGTGCCTTAAGGACCGTTTATAAACTTGGCTAGGTTGTAAAAATTCCTTGTGTAGTGTAAGTGCAAACACCTGTGAATGTGTCCTTTGTATTTTTTGCATTACTTCCCATTTTTGGTGATTGCGGAACTTTCTGTACACGTACTAGTCCTAGGGTGTTTTTATGCAATGTCCGATGATGCTCCTGTGAGAATGAAACGCGCCACAAATTAAATAAATAAAACCAGCAACGCGGAGTGGCCGTGCAGTTAGAGGCCCCATGTCACGAATCGTGCAGCCCCTCCCACCGGAGGTTCCAATCCTCCCTCAGGAATGGATGTGTGTGATGTCCTTAGGTTAGTTAGGTTTAAGTAGTTCTAAGTTCTAGGGGACTGATGACCTTGGAAGTTAAGTCCCATAGTGCTCAGAGCCATTTTTTTGCTCAGTTACTGCTTACGTCATTTTAACTCGACTGTTAAAATTACACTCTGGTTTCAGCGTAAACTGTAGACAATTTTTCGCCCCTGAATTTTATCCGTAACAACTATATAATTTCAGATAGCTTATTCCACCCTACGTTGTGAAACGCTTTTTATAGATCTATAAATAAAGGATTCATAGTCTAGCCCCAGTTACTTTTACAGTATTAAATATGCAGCGTAAATGAAAGGCATATTCAAAACCTTTCGCCGATGCCGTGAGCAGATACAAGAGAATGTGAGATTTTAGATTTCCCCATGTCGTGACTCATTGAAATGAACTGAAACTGCACGTTTTTATTATTACCAGTCATAATTCATTTTAGAAGAAACATATTCGTAAACTGCGAATACGGTTAGGCATCAGCTGTGCAATTACTTAGTGACACATTACATTTTGTGCTGACGCTGGGACTCTAGCCAGGATAACACACTTAACGCATAGCTGACGCCTTAGCAGACTATCTGAGCTCGCCTTCCGGACTGATCAAACTTCCGTATGTCACAGTCCCTTAGAGCTCGCATATTTTGTGAGATTCCCGCACGGGAAGAGACATTATTACTATCGTCGTTTTGGCCTTTCTTGACATGTAATAAAATGTTCTGTTGTCTGTATTTTACAGTGTGTGTACAGTGCCTGAATGCATGTCCGTAGGACACACACTGTAAAATACAGACTTTGGAAAATTGTCTAATTAATTTCATTTCCACTACAAGTTTGAGAGATTTAAATCTCCATTGTCAGGCGGATTTATTTGACTTAATAAGACATGACCGTGTTTTGTGTGCGGTTTTTGGGCTAACTTGTGCACTGTCTAGTAGAAGATTCAAATCAAATGGCTCTGAGCACTATGGGACTCAACATCGTAGGTCATAAGTCCCCTAGAACTTAGAACTACTTAAACCTAAGGACATCACACACACCCATGCCCGAGGCAGGATTCGAGCCTGCGACCGTAGCAGTCCCGCGGTTCCGGACTGCAGTGCCAGAACCGCTAGACCACCGCGGCCGGCAAGATCTAGTAGAAGAAGACGAAACAGTATTTTAGTTCATGGTTAAAAATTTTGTGGAGGTCTTTGATTGCAAAGATGAAAAAAACATGTGGGTGTCAATACTTTCAATGTCACATTCTTCTCCTTCAGTCGTATTTACATTACATATGACATCACATACACTTTTTATACGCTGAAGTAAGTAAAAAATGGTGTCTTGGATCAACTACCTGGGATCGCTGGAGGTATTTACGTTTACATTTTTGTTCATTTTGGCAATCCAAGACCACCACTAATCTTTGAGTGATTTACTAAAATAATGCCACAGGTCACCCTAAAGTCGTACACACAACACATACATGTCTCATAAATACGTAGAAACCCACCTGGTCATAGAGTTTTAAACCTGTGAAACGTGTAAAAAATGATTCAAATGGTTCTAAGCGCTATGGGACTTAACATCTGAGGTCATCAGTCCCCTAGAACTTTGAACTACTTACACCTAACTAACCTAAGAACATCACACACATCCATGCCCGAGGCATGATTCGAACCTGTGACAGTAGCTGCAGCACCGTTCCAGAGTGAAGCGCCTAGAACCGCTCGGCCACAGTGGTCGCCTGTGAAACGTGTAGTGGAAGTAAAATATATTATGATTGATAACAGTAGACTTATTAGTTTTAAATGACTAAAGGAAGCTTAACAATTTCTTGATATGCTCTGCTCTGTTTGAATTTCAGCATACTACAAAGTACAGGTTGCTTGTAATTAAACTCTCGTGATCTGAGAGGGCCACAATGGAAAAACGGATGATCACAGGGCAATGAAATTTTGTGAATACGTTTGTAACGGCATGCGGAGAAGAAATAACGTATAAACCACTGGAAGAACCACATTTTAATTTCTACATGAGAGGGAATCACTTGTTAATTACGTACCTTGTTTACATTCCAAGTTACAAACTTATCTCCGTGTGACGGCTATCTGCGTCCTCGAAAACCTGGAAGTTTTTACGGATGCCATTTCACATTCGTTCACAACACTTCTCGAACGGTCGACTATGGAGTGTTCAGCTGTCGTTTTACAGTTCGCGCACTGATCGCAAGACCGCACATTGCGTTCAGCATTCTCAGTCGTCGCAATAGTAACTTCTTGAACAACATGTGGTACAACTGCCGTCGTTCTCTCTAAGAAGCGAATCCAAAATCGCCATTTGATTCGAACTTCCTAATCACTTTATTCAACACCGGTGTGGAAAGTGGACCTCTCCTTGTCCATGTAATGCGTCAATACTCCCGAATTGCTGCTACACTATTGTTGCTGTCTCGATAAAGCTGCTTTACTAGTAAAGCCCTGCTAAACTTGTCCAGACCCATGTAGACTGCCTGCGACTGTAGTAACTACTGGTGCTTGTGTTTCAACCCTCCGTCGCCGTACCTTTACCGGTGGTTAACGAGAAGCCATGATGGACTATTAACAATGCAAATCCAGCACCGCAGAGTCTGAACAATTCTCCTATGAAGTTGAGTACCTATACGGTAAAGAGGTTCCGTCTACACTAACTCCAGTTTCGAAAGTTTCGTTATAATGACCCTGTAAAACAAGAGATAGTATAGATACTGTCTAAAATTGACATTCGCAGATGGGAAAGTACGTAACTATAAAAGTTTGGGACCAATTATTTAGTTACATGAAACACTGCGATTTCAGTGCAGTAAAACGAGTAGGTTTCCGTTTCTGCGAAAGTCCAGCAGTTGTAAACAGAGCAAGGAGGCGTGGAGCGTGCGATGCCATGGAGCGACTCGTTAGCAGAGCCACGTGCGTATATCGATATATCGACCGCGGTGTGAGGCCACGAGCTATCGCGCTGACCGTGCCACTCGTCGCTGTGCCATTACCCCCTGCTACCCCACCCCCCTCCCTACCGCCATTTTCCTTCCCACCAGCCTGGTGACCCGGTGTGTCGCGTTCTGCTGTGTCCCTCCTCATGCGAGGGGATGCTTTATTAAATTCGTCGCAATTAAGTGATGGCTGCCCGTCTCAAGTGCCGGGGCGGAATTAACGCCTGCCGCGCCCGAGTCGTAGCGTCAGAGCGATGGTTGCGACCCATACTGGCTCATAATGCCGCTAGAATCTCAATTCCTTCACGTATCGAAAGATATCGCCTCTAGACGTGACAGATTAATCACAACATTTTCTCACTGCAGGTAACACAAGTGTTATTCTGAGGGACCTGGGACATTATATATAGAATTAGCATTTTTCCCGCTGCTTCGCCTGCATCCGCTTATGTCACACATCTTTCACACATAAATATGTTTCACAAATATTTTAAATTTTCACACGTGTTTTCACACATATTTAATCCGTATTTGTCACGAATTTCATCCGGTAGGTTCATCTGAATTCTGACGAAACTAATTCTGTTAGTAGTTGATATTCGTTTCGAGAAAAATGGCCTGTCACTTGAAACTGTATGATTGTCCGATATTTTACTCCAAGCGACTTTAGAGAGGACCGCAGATGGGATGTTGTACTGTGTGTCACAATCTTCAGCTCCGACACAAGCTGGCGAAATTACTGGCTCGTAACAGTACTCATTCTCACTGTGTTGTTAATGCAGATTAGAGATAGATTGCGTTTCATACTTTTCAAATACTCCATGTCAACCACTTACGGGAAAGATACACCAAAACGTTGTTTCAGGATGTTTCTATACGTCACCTCACGTATTTTAACTCCCACAGTATTTTTATACAACTAAGCAAACGTATTTTAACTCTCACAGTATTTTTATACAACTAACGAATCATGTAAATAACAGTTTTTGTTGAAATTGCTCCATTCGTTCCAGCTTGATGTTTCTGTGTCCGCTCCTCTCACGCTAAACCCTCAGTTAAGGGGACCACATCGTGGGTTAGGTCGAAAAAAATCGATTTTCGGTTTTCAATATATTTCGATAGATTAAGGTTTTATTTAAGTTCTCTGAAAAGGATTTTGCTGTAAAAAATTTTTTAAGCATTTAAAAAGCATTTTCCTACCACGTTTGTTTATGTCCACGCCCACTTTTCTGTCACCCACTTTTCTGCATATATTTTAGATCTTTATATCCCCTACATTGCACGTTCGGGATATATTTTTTTTTTACTCCTGAGTGTGTTGGCTATCCTTGGAATGCAACGGTCGCTATTCTTTGGTTTATGCTGTTTTAAACAACACGCTTTCAAACACGCGGTTAGTTTTGTTCAAGTGTAATTGAAAACTTGCAGATATACTATGGGCAGGCAATTAGGAGAAATAAAGAAAATCTGGAGGCAATGAAGAGAGATTTTTGGACCATATTCTGCCATAAGTCCTCTACTGATGATAAGCCATGTCATGGATTGTGTCCATCAGGAGAAAATTCGTGGTGCAAAACAATAGGGCTCAGGCAACTGGAGAATCTTATTCTGACCAGCATTCTCTTCCTGCTGCTGTTATTACAGCAAGTAAACCTATTTGCAGAGACTTGGCTCATCCTGACCTCCTAAGGAAATGTCTGCATGGGCAGACACAGAACCCAAATGAGTGTTTCAGCAGCACCATTTTGAGGTGCCTTCCGGAAACTGTATTTGTAGGCATGTATACAATGAAACTACATGATGCTGTTATTACTTTAAGTTGTGCTAATATTGGAAAGTGTTGGGTACTGAAAAAGCATGAAATTAATCCTGGTGAAAATATGATCACTGGGCTGCAACATTGCGATAAAGTGAGGATAGCCAATGCGGACAGGTCTGCATCTAATATGGCCAAGAATGCAAGACAAACATCCAGAAAGGTGAAGAAGAAGCTGTAAGACCTGCTAGAGGCCAAGGAAGGGCCATCATATGCTCCAGGACAGTTTTAATTAACTGCAAGTAACAAATTCCATAAGTTTTTTCTTTAAAGTCAATTTATAACGAACTGAAATTTTCAGTACATATGTCCCATTACATCAGAAACTATCATAGATAAATGAATGAAATTTTTAGAGACTCTGCATAATATAAAAAGCCACCTCTGGTACTACATTCATTAATACTCTCCCATTAGGAAGTCCACAAAAAATATTTTCTGCAGAAAAAACTTAATATTTTTTTAATAAATCAAAAAATATTTCTTAAAAACAACAAAGGGATAAAGCAGATTTTAGCAGAATGGACTCTATTAGCATCATGTAACTTACAGTAATAATATTAAAGTCGTGCATCAAATAGTTTTTTTCAGAAATGGATCAAATACTTGCCTAAATTAACATGGGTTGGATAGGCAGGGTGTGGTCCCCTTGAAGGGATTCTAAGCTTGTCTTCCTGTGACATACATTCCTCAAGACAGCAAGTCATGCTAGTGCCAATTTTCGTAGAATTTCCTTCAGACGTTACACAAATTTGCTGATATTTCACTGTCCAGAAATAGGTATATAATACTAATATCGTCGTTATAAAATCTTTTTGCATGTCACATCTTCCACCCCAACCACGCCGCGATGGATGGTCGGGGTATATTACTCCAAAATATTTGTGTACAAATAATGAATCACGTTTGTACAAAATTTGATTGAATTTGCTTCAGACGATCTTGAGTTAAGTTTCTATGTCACTCCATTTTTATCCCCATCCGTCTTGATGGTTGGTCGTTCTTACCATCACAGAAACCTTTTCGGGAGTCCGAAGAACAGCGCACCAAAGTTTCATCGTAATCGGATGACTAGTATATGGCTGCACGGTCGAGAACAAACAAATACTAAATAAGAGAACGTGTCTCTGCCTTGACCAAACCTAGTTTTTGTTGTTTTACTGCCCATACAGGTTTAGAAGAAATTTCTCCATCTTCAGTGGGTTTTATTTATTATCTTACTATTGCGTATTGGCGTTTCCAAGCATGTTCGGTATTTGCAGCAAAACTATAATTATTGCCTTCCATTTTTTGGAGATCTCTCGTTTTTCGTGTTTTTGTTCGAGTGAACTTCCTAACACAAACTGTTTCACTGGTTCTCGGTACGTGAGTGTCACACAAACAGTGAAACAGTGTGTTGTAGGAAGCTCACTCGATCATCCTGCAGAAACACGAAAACTAAGGTTCTACAAAAACTGACGTACTGAAGGCAGTAATTATAACTGTGCTGCAAATGTTAACATTATAATGCAATAATAAGGTAATAAATAAAACCCACTGAGGAAGGAGAAACTTTTCCGAAGCTAAGTTAAGAAGAACTGCATTTGCTCAAGGCAGAACCACATTTCCTTTCTACAAAACAAATAATTTCATTTTTTATATTAGTTGTAGTTGATAAAGTAGTAAGTGACATCAGCACTTGCCTACATAAAACATATCAACGATTAACTGCAACAAAACGCAGTGTTTTATAGTTGTGTCACGAAACTAGTGTATAAGCGAAACTGGGTTCTCCAATGTGATAAGTCACTGAAGCCGACCATTTGAACTTTCTGGACTAAGTGTAGATAGAAAGCTTTCTTGGTTGTATCATATACATTCTAAGACTTCTGTAGGAAACGTATGCTGCTGTCGTCACTATAACAATGACCTGCACTGTCAGTGACAGTGAAACGTCAACCAGCTTGCTTTGGCGCTGGTCAGCAGCATGTACGAATTTTACAAAATGCATAACACTGTGCTGTCTGTGTTAATGTTACTTATTCTGCTACGGGTTTCGGTCTTAAACCATCATCAACGGCAGGTGTATTATCGCCGATGTATCACATGGCGTACATGATGTGACATACGTTACTACTAAAAACCATAATTACCAATAAAAATTAAAAATTGTACTTTCATGTTAGGGCACCTCTGTCCTTTCAGCAAGAGAATACTTACCTCAGAAGTGCGGTCAGGCTGAACTGGGTTGTCAGTTCGCAAACCTCGTGTAGGCTTTCGTTCAGGTGTCCCGGTACCCTAACTGCGTCATCCGCGCCAAATCCTAAGATTTGTCATCACCCAAGCCAAATCCTAGGATTTGCTGTCGATATACTATCATATGGAGGAAGCTGCAGAGTTCATTCACTGTGACACTAGAAACTTGCACAACACTTCCCTAAGCATTGTACAGAAAGGTGTGCCCTGTTCAGCAGCTTTCATTTGCAATAGGAATCCAGCAGAACTGGAAAAAAGAAATTGACGAATGCCAAGTATCCAAAATCAAGTTGATAACTTGCCTCATACCACACTCCTATTCTTTATAGGAGCTTCTGCTTTGTTTGAGAACTTTTCACCGTAATGTGTTGCACATTTGCATACTCACTCACATTTTTTATTGTTTTGCCCATTTTTAATTCTTTTGTTTACAAATTTCTTAATCATCATTCTGTAATCTGTGTACTTTCACCGAGCAGGTAACGTTGGCTCGTGTGATTTCAGGGAAGTTCATAAAAAAATTGAAAAATACAGTTCCTAACAAAAACCAGAACATTTGATAATTTTTTTATGTTGTCCATCTCAATTGCACGAATATATTATTATTGCTGCAGTAGTTACAGGTTTCAGGCTGACGCACCAATTCTCAAACGACGCACTTTGTTGTTAACCATGACTAGTTTTACAATACAATGCCAAACGGCACGAATAGCTCCTGTACAGAAAGTCAAACTGTGCGCAACAGGTACTCTTACTGACATCAGTCCATGTGTCTCCAGTATGTACCTAGGTGCGCGAGAACGAAACTTGTGGAGATATTGCTGCTATGATTTCCGATCCATCACAGTTAATCTCTCTCTCCAATAACGGTATTAAATGCTCCAATTGCGTATGCCCTTAAAAGTCAGTAGAATTCTGTTCATGGGTGTGACAGGATTATTCCGATAAGTAGGAAATTCCAACCTCGATTTGATTTGATCCAACAGTCACCGCCTTTCTTTTGAAAGATGAAACCTTTCCTCAAACTTCCTGTCCCTGTAATCTTCGAAAAAAATTTTCCCTATCCACAAGCACATCAGTCGCGTGTGGGCACGGTTTAAATGGTCAAGATATAACATTTCGTCATCTTCAATGCCATCTAGAACATCAATGCGCGCTGCCATGTTAATACAGTACGTATTTACCTTATTTTAAAGGCGATCAATTCATGATAAAAGAGCCACCAATCTCGGTCAGCTTTAACCAGGAACAACTCCTTCATTTAACTGTAACCTAGGTTGATGAAGAGGAATTTTGCGTTGACCAGGGTTAAATGCTTACTTAACTACAGTTAACTTCTGGGTGCCGTCGTTGCTGTCGGTCTCCAGTGTTGACAGTTCGAGACCCAGTCCAGGCAGCACTGAAGAGCTTCCTCAAGGTATCTCCAATTTCGCCATCGGATTCCAACAGCCAAATTGCTCCGCTGCGCCCCTTGTCAACGACCATAGGAGGTGCTCGTGGCACTAGCCACGCACTGCTGGCTGCATCAAAGGCGTCCCTTAATGGAATCAAATTGATGACTCCTCACCAGCGGTGAGGCGGGAGGCACAGATGTGAATGAGATTACGATGTGTTTGGATCACAAGACGGCGATCCTTCCTTGTGATAGTCAGACGTGGTCGACCAGAACCTTGACGTGTATGCCTCCCATTAAATCCCCATGCAGTCCGACATCAGGGCTGGATATTGTATGATTCGACCACCCAACAAATTGAGACAAACAATGAGGCCGCTTCAAACTCCGTCGGATGGTGGTAACGCTGCATCACACAACTATGCCACATCTCTGTTTCCTTCACTACGATCACTAAATATCAGACGCTGTTCGCGCCCCTTTTATAACATATCAGGCGTGGTACCAAAACTGATCGCGAACGACACTGAACGCGAACTACACTAATGTATTTCGGTTCCTAGTCTACCTGTCGCAGAAATTGCAACTCAGATCATTTACATAGCCGCAGATTGTGTCTACGTTCATGAAGTTACGCTGAAATCAGACTATGGCACCAGGATGTTTCACTTTCTACCGTTCAGCACCTCAGTCGGTAAAAACGGCATCCTTATACGACAACTTTGTCTGTCTTCTAGTCTGTCTGTCCATTGGACTGGTAAACCCCCTTTTCTCAGAATCGGATATACGTACGAAGTCACGTCACGTCACGTACTAAGGTCAGTGGCCGCTTAGCTTAGTGAAAAATTTAGTCTTCTAAGTCAATGCAGTTGAAAGAAACCACCATTTATCTCTAATATATTTATATTCGCAAACTAAGTCTTCAAAATCTGTTGGGTACTTCCCGTTGAAGGAGAATCATGAAATTTGGGAAGAAGCTAGGTTTCATGCTATACGTAAAGGAAAAACTTGAAGATTTTTAATTTGGGATTATACCATATAAAATACATGTTTTCTTTTCTATTATAACTCAGTTCCATTCATCATCCGTCTAAAGCACAACAGAAAAATTTTATTGCATGTAAACTTAAAATGTAAGTTGTAGTCATGTTTCAATAAGTAAATAAAAAATATTTCACTAAATCTCGTCTCTCGACATGTATAAACCGAACGCTTCTTTTTGTATATCAGTGTTTGGTTCAGGAAATACTATAGAGAATTTGGTACAGTCTTGGAATTTATGTGACTGATATTGACAAAAGGCAAAAATCCTCGCAATTCTCGATTTCAGGGGCGGATGAACTATCCAAACGCGTAATTAAGTTTGTGCAGTACCCTCAGTGTGGCAGTCCCACTCACTTGGTCATCTTTTGTCAGGCACTGCATTTTATAATCATCTCATTATACCTTCCACTACACCATCTCCTTAGTTTTTTTGTTATCTCGTGGGATCCAGCACTTACATGGTGCATTCACCATCTATCCCTGCGTACCCGCACCCTTCAGTTCAATTTATAATGTATTCGTATAACGGAGTGTCGTTGATGTGCCTGGCGTTCCAGATTAAAGTTCTCTTCGATTTTCCTAAACTGCTTGACATAAATTGGAACATTTCCTTTCTAAAGGGCACTGATAGTTTCCACCCTTCCTTTCCCAACTCCACCTTCGTTAATTTCCATTTCATTTTCGTAGTGATTATAACTTTATCTTCCTCTGCAGCCGGTTTCCTGATTACTTTTTTGACGAAACAAGTGATCAAAAAAAAAAAAAAAACAAGAAAAATAAGAGTTCCTCGACACTTTTTTGTCTAATCAGCGCGAAGGCGCTACATAAATGTTAAAGTTGATGCGAGGTACTTACTGGAATTAAGGTAAACGTGGAGGGGAGGACCCACCAATATAGCTTTCTTTTCACACATCCTGTTTATTTAAGAATATATAAACTGTGTTTTATTGCTAACTGAAGCATTTAACCATAAAATTTTCTTTAAAAAAGTGAACAAATCTGCAAAATTCTTTTGACCTTAAATCTTAGGTTGACTAAGCTTAAAAAGAAATCTGAAGGGCTGTATTGCAAAACAGCAAACAATATGGCAATGACTACGACACGGCCGGACCTGTATCCCGCCAGTTATCAGGTGAAACAGCGGTTTTTACTACCGAACTGCACACAGTCTGTCTTATTAAATGCCCTTCTGCAACGCATGAAAACTGTACAAGCACCATTGATGATAAGAGTGATACAGTTACTCAACACAGACGACTTAACTTTTAATTTGAAAGCTGTATGGCGAAAGGTTCGGGGTTAAGATGTGCATCCGTGCTGAAAGATTAAACAGATTAGCAAACAATATGACAATGATAAGGCTTACTTCAAAGCAACCAACCTTTTAATTTCAATCGGCACCGAAAGTGCGACTGGATTCTAACCCGTCCTTTCTGACTATTTTATTTTGACTAAAGCCCTAGTGACAGTTGACTGATAATATTTTCAAAGTTAAACTGATTGTCAGTTATTAAGACCGCTCGGAAGGAACGTCTTCGAAGATTACTTGTGAACACTTATCACAAGAGAACTCACTCGGTGGAACCACAAGATCCAGCTAAAATACACCGAAATTGACCCAGTATTTAGAACACAGAAACGAACAGCTTAGTACAACAGATTGTTCCGATCAAAGAGCTGAACCAGTTAACTGCTAAATCTATTCACAAGGTCCCTCTTTTCTTTAACTGCAACCTGTGCCTTTGTACAATTGTTCCGGCTGCATTTGCGACCAAGAGCTGATTAATTAGAACCTTAATGATCGGGAACAAATCAGAAAGGAAAGTCAGTATAATAGCGGGACTATTTTCAAACGACAACTAGTGTCTTAGTACAGTACTACTGCCTATATTTACGAACAAAGAGGCGACCGAGTAAAACTCTGAGGGTCGGGTACAAACCAGAAAATAATAAGGAGGGCAGGTAGGCATTGAAACAAATCACCACGAGAACTACAGATGGTTATTCCCCTTTATCAGCAAGCAGTACCATGAATCCACGGTGCGTCGCGGCGGTTACTGAGTGGACCCGATGAAACACGGGTAGAAGATGGCAACCAGGCCACGTGCGGCCGTCCGACGGGGTGTCAGCCTCCTGCTTGTAGTCGACGCTGACCCCGGTGAAGGACTCCGGTATCTTCGCTCTGCGCAGGCCTTTCAAGCGCAGCTCGTGGCTTTGGCCGCTCGGACCTCGTGACCACCTGGAGCCGCGACGCTACCGCCAATCCCCAAAGGTTTTGCCTCTCTCTCGGGCCAGCCAACCCCTTATACATATCGGCAAGCAAAGACCATCTAAGGACTCAACCCACAGACACCAACTCTTTCTCATAGACATTGACATTGAGACCGCAAGAGGGATAGCCAATACTTATGGCATGACACACTACATTGGAAACAGCATAAAAGAGAAAATACATTGTTAAAATGTAGGATAAAAACATAATACATTAATGTCAATTGAACATTGGCACATAACAATAAATGTAAAACTATATTACAAAACAATAAGATTGCATAAAGTTCAGATTACAGTATTTTAAGCAATTGCAATTCCACAGATTCAGCAGCCACTCCACAGTTTGTGGTGTTACACTCAGGAAGTCGTCATCAGTGCCGGTGAACGCCCTCAGTAGACACTCGCTGACGATGTGGTGGATGGTTTGTTCTTTGGCACCACAGTCGCACCCCGGGTCTGGTCTCCAGTTTCATCTGTACATCGAGGATCCGCATCAGCTATGGCCAGTCCGTATTCTGTTCAGTGTTACCAAGGTTTTCCTTGGGAGGCGAAAGCCCGCTGGATGGTTGGGAGCCGGCCGCGGTGGTCTAGCGGTTCTGGCGCTGCAGTCCGGAACCGCGGGACCGCTACGGTCGCAGGTTCGAATCCTGCCTCGGGCATGGGTGTGTGTGATGTCCTTAGGTTAGTTAGGTTTAAGTAGTTCTAAGTTCTAGGGGACTTATGACCTAAGATGTTGAGTCCCATAGTGCTCAGAGCCATTTGAACCATTTTTGAGGTTGCGATCCAATGTTAACGCCCAGATATTTTGGATGGGAATTGCAAGGAAGCGCAGTACTATTAAGAGATATCTGTAGGGGTGTTCTAGCCAGCCTATTATTTATGTGGAAGCATGACGTCTCCGTTTAAAATGCGCTTGGGATTAGTCGCCATTTCTTCCAGATCAATTTCAGATCTTTGGTGAGAATCTGTTCAAGAGCAGTCATATTAGTATGTTGGCATGCAAGAGTGGTGTCATCTGCGTAAATAAATATTCTATATGCGGTAGTTAGTAGGTCGGCTACATAGAGATTGAACAGTAGAGGCGCAAGCACTGATACTTGGGGGAGACCATTACCCAGGTGTTTTGATTTACTGAAAGAGCCACACACTGGGATCTGCAAGACTCCATTTGACAATATGTTCTCTAAAAGAGACGTCATCATTTTACATTAGTAGCTTTTAGGAACTTATATGTTAGACCCTCTCTCCAGACAGTATCAAATGCTGCTGTCAAATCGACGAAAACCGCACCAGTTTTCTAGCTTTGTTCATAGCCCCACTAAGTGAACGTTGTGCGAGGATCTGATCATCGCAGTTTCGACTGAGTATGAAGCCGGCTTGGTCGATAGGTAGAGATTCCAGTATGACTGGATTTAATCTGTTGTAAAGGAGACGCTCAAGCGGTTTATATGCTGCGCTTAAGGGAGCGATGGGTCTGTAGCTTTCTGGTTTATGGTCTGGCTTTCCTGGTTTGAAGATGGCAATGATCTTTGCCCTCTTGAATTCTTTTGGCATAACTCTTGACTGGAGTATGTGGGAGTAAAATTTCTTCAGCCATTCTTTTGTTTTTGGTCCACAGTGTGTTAGGAACTCTGGGTGTATGTTGTCGAGACCAGGTGCCTTGCCGTTTCTTATGTCTTCTAGGGCCTGCAGAGTTTCAGTGGATGTGAACGGTTTTGCCAAGTTGTTCACAGCTGTTTTTCTTAATGTATTTAGTTCTTTCTTTATTTTACGTGAGTTTTCTTAATCGACAGGTTCTCTAGACGTTTTGCCTATATTGTTAGCAATTTGGTCTGGTGTAATACTTGGTTTAGTTCGTGGTACATGTGAATTAGCTCCTAGTTTCTTTAGAAGGCTCCATCCTTTTCTGCTAGAGCGTCTAAAATCCAATGTTTCAAAGGTGTTCCTCCACTTGACCCTCCTATCTTCATCCAGGCAATGCAGGAGGTCATCTCGGACTTCATATCTTCCGCTCTTCTCGTAGTCCTCATACAGACGTTCACTACACTCCATCCTGGTATATACTGCATTCTAATACCCCTAGGAATGTGTTTTTTAGCGATCTTTATGACAGTGTCAGCACATTTTTGGTAATGCTGAGGATGAGGGGGTATGAATCGTGTGTTAAAGACCAGGTCTCTAGAAAAGCCAGACCAATCAGCTTTGGAGAAATTCCACCGGGGCAGTGGAGACGTGAGGATCAGGGGAACCTCAAGAAAGATTGGTCTGTGCTGGCTGTGCGGGGAGTGTTTAACGATGTGAGGTTAACAGGGATTGGCTTAGCTCTCGGGTCGTTAGAAACAAAACATAAGTCGGGGTTTGTCTCCGAACCCCTTCTGGATGATCTGAAGGCTGCCATGTCTTTATGCCTATAAATTAGGTGCATGTTCTGCATCTCAGCCCATTCCATAATCCTGAGCCCGTTTTTGTCATTTATCCTCTCCTTTCATTCAGTATGCTGGATATTGAAATCACCTGCAATTATGGCAGGGTGGCCAACGAGAGAGGCCTGGTTTTCTGGCCAGGAAACGTTGGGGGGGGGGGGGGTTCTGGATGTTAATGATAGATAAATCTCCAACTTTTGTAGTAGTGTTATGCATGTTATTGCTGTTAGATGTATAGACAAGCTTCACTTATCAATATTTGTCTTTGCGTAAATAGCGGTGCATAGTGTGGGTGGTACGTTGCGCCAATCAATCTGCACCCTGGGATTTTTCCTCTCGACTGGAGCTGTGCTTCGTCTGTAGTGTGTGTTTCTTGTGTTAAAAGGGCGTCAATGTCACGATCTGAAAGAAACTTTGATAAGAATTCACTCTTTGGTCTGCTTATGTTTTCTATATTAAACTGGCAGACGCGCAAGAGTGGTCCCACAGTATTTGTCCTAGCGCCTTCGGGAAGGCGATTCCCTTATTTCGCTTGGACTGTACCCGGTTATCCTGGAGGTCGTAAGACAGTCCAGATTGCCTAAAACTCTTTAGCCGCTTGACAGCGTTGCCCCGTGTGTACCACGTGGCGGCGAGTTAGAAATTACACACCACTCAATACTAGACCATTGAATTAGTAGACTATTCTGTCTGGCGCCATGGGATCAGGATAGTCGATATTATACCAGATCCAATGGCGCCAGACAGAACAGTACTAATTCAATGACGTCACGGCTCAAAAGTAATTCCAATGACGCCGAGCGTCGTTGACGTCGAGGTCCACGTGCCAAGTGAGACAAAATTACTACGTCACACATACATGGACGTGCCAGAGAGACTGGTATAGGAAGGCGTATTCAAATACAGAGATATGTAAACAGGCAGAATACGGAGATACGGTCGGCAACGCCTATATAAAACGTAAGTGTCTGGCGCAGTTATTAGGTCAGTTACTGCTGATACAGTGACAGGTTATCAAGATTAAGCGATTTTCAACATGGTGTCACAGGCGGCGCACAGGCGATGGCACACAGCATTTCCGAGATGGTGATGGAATGGCTCTGAGCACTATGGGACTCAACATCTTAGGTCATAAGTCCCCTAGAACTTAGAACTACTTAAACCTAACCAACCTAAGGACATCACACACACCCATGCCCGAGGCAGGATTCGAACCTGCGACCGTAGCAATCCCGCGGTTCCGGACTGCAGCGCCAGAACCGCTAGACAACCGCGGTCGGCATCGAGATGGTGATGAAGTGAGGATGTTCCCGTACGACAATTTCACGACTGTATCCTTATTACCAGAAATCCAGTAAAACATCAAATCTCCAACATCTTTGAGGCCGGAAAAAGATCCTGTGAGAACGGGACTAACGACTACTGAAGAGAATCGTTCAATGTTACAGAAGTGAAACCCTTCAGCAAATCACTGCAGCTTTCAGTGATGGGCCATAAAGAAGTGTTAGCGTGCAAATCATTCAACGAAACATCATCGATATGGGATTTCGGAGCCGAAGGTCTACTCGTGTACCCTTAGTAAAAACTTTACGCCTGGCCTTGGCCCGTCAACACCGACATTGGACTGCTGATGGCTGGAAACAGGTTGCCTGGTCGGACGAGTCACGTTTCAAATTACACTCCTGGAAATGGAAAAAAGAACACATTGACACCGGTGTGTCAGACCCACCATACTTGCTCCGGACACTGCGAGAGGGCTGTACAAGCAATGATCACACGCACGGCACAGCGGACACACCAGGAACCGCGGTGTTGGCCGTCGAATGGAGCTAGCTGCGCAGCATTTGTGCACCGCCGCCGTCAGTGTCAGCCAGTTTGCCGTGGCATACGGAGCTCCATCGCAGTCTTTAACACTGGTAGCATGCCGCGACAGCGTGGACGTGAACCGTATGTGCAGTTGACGGACTTTGAGCGAGGGCGTATAGTGGGCATGCGGGAGGCCGGGTGGACGTACCGCCGAATTGCTCAACACGTGGGGCGTGAGGTCTCCACAGTACATCGATGTTGTCGCCAGTGGTCGGCGGAAGGTGCACGTGCCCGTCGACCTGGGACCGGACCGCAGCGACGCACGGATGCACGCCAAGAGCGTAGGATCCTACGCAGTGCCGTAGGGGACCGCACTCCACTTCCCAGCAAATTAGGGACACTGTTGCTCCTGGGGTATCGGCGAGGACCATTCGCAACCGTCTCCATGAAGCTGGGCTACGGTCCCGCACACCGTTAGGCCGTCTTCCGCTCACGCCCCAACATCGTGCAGCCCGCCTCCAGTGGTGTCGCGACAGGCGTGAATGGAGGGACGAATGGAGACGTGTCGTCTTCAGCGATGAGAGTCGCTTCTGCCTTGGTGGCAATGATGCAGGCGCCGTGCAGGTGAGCGCCACAGTCAGGACTGCATACGACCGAGGCACACAGGGCCAACACCCGGCATCATGGTGTGGGGAGCGATCTCCTCCACTGGCCGTATACCACTGGTGATCGTCGAGGGGACACTGAATAGTGCACGGTACATCCAAACCGTCATCGAACCCATCGTTCTACCATTCCTAGACCGGCAAGGGAACTTGCTGTTCCAACAGGACAATGCACGTCCGCATGTATCCCGTGCCACCCAACGTGCTCTAGAAGGTGTAAGTCAACTACCCTGGCCAGCAAGATCTCCGGATCTGTCCCTCATTGAGCATGTTTGGGACTGGATGAAGCGTCGTCTCACGCGGTCTGCACGTCCAGCACGAACGCTGGTCCAACTGAGGCGCCAGGTGGAAATGGCATGGCAAGCCGATCCACAGGACTACATCCAGCATCTCTACGATCGTCTCCATGGGAGAATAGCAGCCTGCATTGCTGCGATAGGTGGATATACACTGTACTAGTGCCGACATTGTGCATGGTCTGTTGCCTGTGTCTATGTGCCTGTGGTACTGTCAGTGTGATCATGTGATGTATCTGACCCCAGGAATGTGTCAATAAAGTTTCCCCTTCCTGGGACAATGAATTCACGGTGTTCTTATTTCAATTTCCAGGAGTGTATATCGAACGGGTGGACGTGTACGGGTATGGAGACAACCTCGTGAATCCATGGACCCTGCATGTCAGCAGAGGACAGTGCAATCTGGTGGAGGCTCTGTAATGGTGTGGAGCGTGGGCAGTTGGAGTGATATAGGACTCCTGATACATCTGTGACAGGTGGCACGCACGTAAGCATCCTGTATGATCACCTGCACTCAGTCATGTCCATTGTGCGTTCTGGCGGAATTTTTAAATTCCAACAGGCCAATGCGACATCCCAGACGTCCATAATTGCTACAGAGTGGTTCCAGGAACACTCTTCTGAGTTTAAACACTTCCTCTGGCCACCAAACTCCCCAGACATGAACATTATTGAGCTTATCTGAAATGCCTTGCGACGTGCTGTTCAGAAGAGATCTCCAGCAATTCGTACTGTTACGTATTTATGCACAGCCCTGCAGGATTCATGGTGTCAGTTCCCACATTAGTCGAGTCCATGCCACGTCGTGTTGCGGCACTTTCACGTGCTCGCGGGGGCCCTACACAATATTAGACTGGTGTATCAGTTTGTTCTGGCCAAGAGAAGTCTACTAATATCAAATACCGGCCTTAATTTGAGGAAGAAATTTCTGAGGATGTACGTCTGGAGTACAGCATTGTATGGTAGTGAAACATGGACTGTGGGAAAACCGGAACAGAAGAGAATCGAAGCATTTGAGATGTGGTGCTATAGACAAATGTTGAAAATTAGGTGGACTGATAAGGTAAGGAATGAGGAGGTTCTACGAAGAATCGGAGAGGAAAGGAATATGTGGAAAACACTGATAAAGAGAAGAGACAGGATGATAGGACATCTGCTAAGACATGAGGGAAGCTGTAGAGGGCAAAAACTATAGAGGAAGACAGAGATTGGAATACGTCAAGCAAATAATTGAGGACTTAGGTTGCAAGTGCTACTCTGAGATGAAGATGTTAGCACAGGAAAGGAATTTGTGGCGGGCCGCATCAAACCTGTCAGTAGACTGATGACCAAAAAAAAAAAAAAATCAGTTTGTTTGGATTTTCATTCTACGTATCGCATATTAACCGTGACAGTGAAATTAGAATAATTTCTGCTTACTCGTCGTGATACTAACAAGCGTTCTTGCCCATTACGAAAGAAAAGAGCGAGGGGAATTGTGGCTTTCTATCTATCCTCTGCCGAAGACTGTAACTTGCCGATACAGTTGTAGACGTAGGTAAACAATGCAATAGAACAGTGTTTCTCTGACGTTACCACTGCAACAACTAAACATGTTCGAGTGAAAACCAATGAAACTGTGTCTTGCAATCTGACCTCCATAAAAAAACACCATCTGCTTTCAGTATGTAATGTAACACATTCTTTTTGTAAAAGCAGATTGGTTTTCTGATAGCAGGTATACAGTATATTATTCACGAACTTTTGGCTACAAAACCCTGTTTTTCTCCGTAATTTCCGCTGAATGCAACATCCGTATGCCGGGGAGGCGCGCTGTACACCTGCTTGATGCCATTGTGCTGGTCGACTTCGGAGCCAACCATGAGAGAGGACATCAAAGAGAATAACCCCCTCAGACGCGACTGTCGCTATGACTCAGCCGCTAAGGCTGAGGGTGAGGTTTTGAACTATTTCTTCGGAGGAGAGATAGTGTGGCAGCAATCAATGGATTCTCGTTCTGAACCCATGTTTCACAGCCTGTGATGATGATCAACAAACTAGTTTGTCATTATCAGCCTCGTAATGCGCAAGTAATTACGCATATATGGTCCTTCGTTGCTCATTGTGGCCTTCTATTAGGCAGCGAGGAACCCGGAGGACACACGCCGTTGAGTACTCAAACTGGTGGACGAGTGTGCCAGCTGAACCAACAGAGAAGTCTACTTGCCCAGCGAAGTTATTGATTCGACCATCACCTCGAATGAGCGTGTCTTCACGCACCAGCATCGTAGTCATAGGTATCTACAACCGGCCAGAATGCGAGAGATAGGACAGGTTTGCGCGACCTTGTTGCGATGATGGCAGATACCTCGCCCAACGACCCCCAGTGCTTTTATTCACTGTCAGAAATGGCTCTGAGCATTATGGGACCTAACACCTGAGGTCATCAGTCCCCTAGGCTTAGAACTACTTAAACCTAACTAACCTAAGGACATCACACACATCCATTCGAACCTCCGACCGTAGCAGCAGTGCGGTTCCGGACTGAAGCACCTAGAACCGCTCGGACACAACTATTCACTATCAGGACTCCATAAACATTCTGCAAGCGCCTCTGAATATCTACGTTTTTCGGCCAAAAGATAGTCAATGATGTGTCTCTGCTAGGAGCGTAGTTCTGTAACACACGGCAATTTGAACCCTACGTATATCGCCGCCATGAAAGTATAAGGGCTGAAGGGGAAATATTCCACTCTCCACATATAAAATTCAGCATTTTTTTCAACCTAAATTGGTCAAGGAAACAATGTGTTTCATTACTTATCGCATGCCCCTCGTAGATACGGGCATCATTGTGTAAATGTTGGATGCGCTGAACGATTTATTTGTAAGGTAATGTGCTCTTGGTATACGATGCACGCGAGACCATCTGTGTAGAACAAAGACATCTGTTCTGTATGGAGAGAAAGGTGTCGGTCGCAGTGAGAGGCAATCATCCACAGGGTGGGAGAAGGGGGGAGGGGAGAAGGGGGAAAGGAGGGAGTTCCAGCTCCGCCCAGCCCTCAGGTCTTCATTAGTTTCTTTCCTTTCCCACTTCTATTCAGAGCCATACAATCGGTACGACTGCATATCATGCCGGTGGGGAGAAAACAAATTTGCATCTTCGTTTGCATTTACCACTCAAGCAGCATATTTTAAAGAATCCCTCTGTTCTCTTCGATTCCCCCGTCTCTCTCGCAATATAATGGTCAGAAGGAATGAAACATACGTGCCAATGTCAGAGAAAGTCTCTCTCTCTCTCTCTCTCTCTCTCCGGACTTCTCATTTATTTAAAGACACGACCATAGTTTAACGTAAACTTTTTCGGTGTATTTCAGTGTTTAATTCCTCCCGTCGTACCAGCCGTCAAGTGAAGGTAACGTTAAAACGAGTTTTCTGCTGGTTGCTTTCCTCTGAAGTTGACTAACAGAAACATGTTAAAGCCTTTTTCCAAGACGACACTGCCGCTGGGCTGATAATCCTTGAAGTCTTCTTCCATATTCAAGCCCCGTATTTGCCAAATTAACCACGACACTTTCGTGGCTGTATCCCTCTTAGCTGTGTTGGCTGAGAATTATGAAAACGTGAACTTGTGTCGGAAGAGACGGTTAAAGTTATGCGGATTCTGATTAGTCTAAGCTGTGTTGTAGAGGGACGTGTGCTGACACCTGACTAGCGGCTTTACTAGCCTTTGACCCCAGTTTTCGCGAGAATTGATGTAGAAATTTAGTGCTTTCCGACTGTAACTGTAACTTAAGGCACATTTTAAGCAAGTGAAAGTAGCGACTAAGGTTCGGGGCTGTCTCTCTGACGGTAAAAGTTCTAAGCCAGACTGTGTACTTTTTGTCAGTTTCAAGGTACAGAAATGCCGGGACCAGCAACCTCTGCCGACATTCGCCATGTTTGCTCATTACAAGGCGAGGTGCCAAAAGTCATGGGATACCACCTAACCTCGTGTTGGACCCCCTTTCGCCCTTCGTAATGCAGCAGCCCGACGTGGCATGGACTTAACAAGTCGTTGGAAGTCCACTGCAAAAACAATGAGCCATGAAGCCTCCAAAGCCGTTCATAATAGCGAAAATGTTGCCAGTGCAAGATTTTGTGCCCCAACTGTCTCTATTACGTCCCATAAATGTTCAATGAGATTCCCTGTTGGTTCGTCTGGGTAGCCAAATCATCTCCTAGAACTGTTCTAAATTTTCGTTAAACCCGTCACGAACTAATGTGGTCCAGTGACATTGTGCATTATCAACCATAAAAGTTCCATCATTGTTTTGGTACATGAAGACTGAATTGCTCTAAATATTACTCAAGTAGCCGAACATAACAATTTCCTGTCAATGATTGATTCAGATGGACCAAAGGACCTAGTGCATTCCATGTAAACACAGCCCGCACCAGTATGGAGCCACCACCAATTCCGACAGCGTATTGTTGGCAACTTGGGTCCGTGGCGTCGTGAGGTCTGGTCCACTCTCCAATTCTCCCAACAGCTTTTACCAAGGGAAATCGGGACTAATGTGACCAGGCCACGGTAACAATGTCATCGTACCTTCCTAGAGATGTAAAAGGGCGACAAATGCGAGTATCAGCATAAGAACCAATGCATCGAAGTTGCTGGCAGAATAATATACATATCAATGGCAATTCTGACTTCGCGCTTGATAATAAAGGCAAGACTTAAGAAAAATCAGTAAACCTGCATTGGATATGGCAGTCGAGAAAAAGTGTTCGAAAATGTAAAATCGTGAAAGAGTTTTTAAATTTTCAGAAAAATAGCTGTAAGTTTTCGGTGTAAGACGGTTAGTTTACATTATGTACGAGAACCAAGAGGGAACAATAAGAATGGAGGACCAAGAACAAAGTGTTCAAATTTAAATGGGCCTAAGACAAGGATGCGAATTTCCTCTTCCTGTTTTTCTTTTTTATACCCTTACGTCGAAGAAGCATGACGGGAAAAAAAGAAACTTCCAAATGTGAGATAAAAATTGAAGGTGAAAGGACATATAGAGGATAAGATTCGCAGATGGCATTGATGTCCTCAGGAAAAGTGAGGAAGAATAACATGAGTTGTTGTATGAAACTAACAAACTAACGAGCGAGTATTGAGGCAAACAACTACGAATGTAATGGGACGTGGCCGCAATGAGGTTGGTGATGGTCGTAACATCGAAGTTGGGGACCACGAATTAGACGAAGTGAATGAATTTTGCTATCTTCGAAGCAAAATTGCTCGTGACGTACGAATCGAGGGCGTGATAAAAAGCAGACTAGAAAAAGTAAAGGAAACATTCCTCGCTAACAGAAGACAACTATTCTACATTCTGAAATAAGGACACACTTGATGATAGAACGTGTGTTACGACATCCCAGTGTTCCCAGATGGAGGTGTAGGTGGCGAAACAACTGTGTCACGTAATTGAATACGTTAGCTATCAGTGCTACTCCGATATGAAGAGGTTAGCATTGGACAGGAAGTCGTAGTGGGACACATCCATCAGTCAAAAGACTCACAAAGCAAAAGTAAAATAGTGAGTCAATCATTTGTGAACAGAGGGTACACGCAGATGTGCAGGGGTTACTATACAAGTGTCAAACAATTCGTCCCCTTAATGTGGTAGACTAAGATTCCGCCCGAACAGGTCATGAAGGCCCAACGGCGTCGACCTGCAGCCGTCTCATCCTCAGACCAGAGACGTCAATGAATCCGGGTATGGAGTGGCATGTGGTCAGCACACCGCTCTCCCGGGCGTACTACAGGTTACGAGACCGGACCCGCTACTTCTCAATCAAGTAGCTCCTCAGTTTGCCACACAAGGGCTGAGTGCACCCCGCATGCCAGCAGCGCTCGGCAGACCGGATGGTCACCCAACCAAGTGTTAGTTCAGCACGATAGCGCTTAACTTCGGTTATCTGAAGGGAACCGGTGCTACCAATGCGGCAAGGCCATAGACTTGGTCGACCAGAAACCTGCTGACCCTTCCCTTACGTTTATTTAAACCAGACATCAGGCTACCGTGACGTCCGAACACCTCACTTGTCTGAGCACTGTTTGATTCAACCATCTGCCCACATGTAAACGCAGGACGTCAACGGACTCTGTTAAATACTGGTAACGCCGTGTCAATAGGAGCACGCGGCTGTATTTGTGGTTCTACTCAGTTTGAGCTATCCATCTGAACCATCTGGCACTGTACACTCCCGTTCAACACCATTTGATGCCTGATGATATGGTGACGTTGTGGCGGCCCTACAGTAGCTTGGTGGCAGTTTTAGCCGTCACAGATAATGCGACTTTAATCACTTACATTTTTGCTGAAGGTACGCAAGCGTACGAAATTAGACTTGCATCTGACCAGTCCATCGCAGTGCTTCTTGGTGCTCTCAGTCAGCGTAGAAGTTCCAGAGCAGAAACGTTGTAGAAACTTGTCACGCTTCTGACTCAGTCGTTAATAATGGCATGACGGCAAAAGAACCATCTTATCTATTCACCGACAATATCTTTTTACTTCCGGCGGACATGTCAGAGGTTAGCAGAGCACGGGGGCAACAGGCCAGAGGTGTGGGCTGAGATGGCAACCCAGCGAGCCACGGCTGCAGACGCCTGGGCAATGTCAGCCTCTCTGGGGCGGTCGAGGGGCGGGGGAGAGAGGGGTGGGGACGGAATCCCCGCCTGCTGCCTGCTTTCTCGCGATACCACGCAGCGCCTCCAGAGATGTACAACACTTCGCCGGGTCCACAGAGGGCCACCGGAAAATTACGTAAGTTAGTTATTTACAAAGTCTATAATGCTGAAGATTGAAGGGAATGTACTGTTATGCACATGTTATTCACAGTCTTCAGTTGTAAGAGCCTAAGGGCATGAAACTGTAGCAGTAGTTACGAAGGGAGTGGTATAGGGTTGTAACCAACCCTTATCTTTTCCAGGAATACATCGAGGAATCTGTGCAGGAGAGTTAGTAGAAATTTGAAAAGGAAATTAAACTTCATAGAGAAGGAATAGAAAATGTGACGGTTCCCGATGATCTGTGATACTGTTACAGACGGGAAGGAACGCATCAGATAGGTTTTTGAAAACAGGTTATGAGATGATTGTCAAGAAACGTAAAACGATAGTAATAGAACAAAGGTTAATTACATCCGGCAATTCTAAGGGATTTAGAGTGCGAAATGAGTTACTAATTGTAGTAGAGAAGTTTCGCTATTCGGGCAGCAAAATAGCTGGCTTTGGCCGATGTTGAGAAGACGGCTGACTGGAAGTTGAGTAGCAAGAACCGCTACTCTGAGAAAGAGAAATTTGTTAATATCTAATATAAATTTTCGTGTTAGGTAGTATTCTATGTAGATATTTATCTGGCTCGTAGCCCTGTGTGGAAGTGAAATGTAGACCCTGAAGGTCGCACACAAGAAAAAAATAGAAGTTTCCGAAATGTGGTTATGCAAAGGAATGCTGAACATTCGCTGGGTAGACTGAGAAACTAATGAGGAGGTACTAATTCGAAATGAGGAGAAAAACAAATTTATGGAGCAACTTGATTAAAAGATCAGAAAATAAGACATAACCTCTGTCATCAAGGAATCATCATCATCGTAGTGGAGGGAATTGCGGAAGGTACGAATAGCGACGACCAATGTTTAATGACAATAAGCAGGTTCCAATGGATGTGAGTTGTGGTATTTATGCTGAGAGCAAAAGAGCCTACCTCGTCGCCGTCACTCACCCCACACTGGAGGAAGAAGTTTCTTAAAGTCGCCCGACCCTCTTTCAAGCAGTGCCTCCGCGCTGCAACTGTAACTTCTGACCATACCACACTTTAGTTTGGATACATTTTCAAAACATGGAACCAGATCTGGTGACTAGGGTGGTTACTAAACCTAAGGAAGATATTTTAATTGAGCCGTCCGTCGCTGATTGCTCAACATTTTCGCATTTTTAAATGAAAATCAGAGAAAAGTGCATGTCGTACATTATTAAATTATTTAGTTAGCCAGTTTTCGGTTACAAGATCTTTGGCAGAAATTAACTGATTATCGTTTTCAAACGGGAACAGTACTGCTGAACACATTTGAACTAGATGTTACACCTGGAGACTGAGATCCAAAATCGGAATAAATGTCATGTTTCACAACGAAATTCTAACATGAGTGACAAAACTTAAATTAAACAGTAAATTATGTGAAGGGAGCATAGCAGGAAACATTAAGAACTAAACATTGGAAAAAAATCTTCGTTTGTGTGTGTGTGTGTGTGTGTGTGTGTGTGTGTGTGTGCGCGCGCACGCGCGCGCGTGAGTGCTTGTGCTCACGTGCTGAGCAGTGCACTTGGGTCACAGGACACGGCGTCGGTAGAATCGAATCAATAGCAGTTTACTTGTAGTGACCGCGGCGAGGTAACTGTAACTTCCGGGCATCCAGTCAAATCACGTGTGTCTTCCTGATCGAAGACGCAATTTTGAAACTCGATTTCTGCAGTTGCTTCTAGCGATGTTCTCAGTGCGTCTACGTAACTTGCAATCAGGACAGACCATTTAAATATGCTAAGAGCATTGAAGTCAGATACAAGAAATGTGATACAACCAATTATTGTAGTATTCTTGGTTTTCGATATTAGTTCATCATCATCATCATCATTTAAGACTGATAATGCCTTTCAGCGTTCAGTCTGGAGCATAGCCCCCCTTATACAGTTCCTCCATGATCCCCTATTCAGTGCTAACATTGGTGCCTCTTCTGATGTTAAACCTATTACTTCAAAATCGTTCTTAACCGAATCCAGGTACCTTCTCCTCGGTCTGCCCCGACTCCTCCTACCCTCTACTGCTGAATCCATGAGTCTCTTGGGTAACCTTGCTTCTCCCATGCGTGTAACATGATCCCACCATCTAAGCCTGTTCGCCCTGACTGCTACATCTATAGAATTCATTCCCAGTTTTCTTTGATTTCCTCATTGTGGACACCCTCCTGCCATTGTTCCCATCTACTAGTACCTGCAATCATCCTAGCTACTTTCATATCCGTAACCTCAACCTTGTTGATAAGGTAACCTGAATCCACCCAGCTTTCACTCCCATACAACAAAGTTGGACGAAAGATTGAACGGTGCACAGATAACTTAGTCTTGGTACTGACTTCCTTCTTGAAGAAGAGAGTAGATCGTAGCTGAGCGCTCACTGCATTAGCTTTGCTACACCTCGCTTCCAGTTCTTTCACTATGTTGCCATCCTGTGAGAATATGCATCCTAAGTACTTGAAACCGTCCACCTGTTCTAACTTTGTTCCTCCTATTTGGCACTCAATCCGTTTATATTTCTTTCCCACTGACATTACTTTCGTTTTGGAGATGCTAATCTTCATACCATAGTCCTTACATTTCTGATCTAGCTCTGAAATATTACTTTGCAAACTTTCAATCGAGTCTGCCATCACAACTAAGTTGTTGCCCCAAAATATACGGACCCTTGTAATAAAATCCCTGGATTAATAAAACTGAGCATCGTCTAATCTACGGTAATATTCGCATTTGCTAATAATGGAAGGGAGGCAAACGGAATAACAAGAAAGTACATAACACAGAATGGTGGAAATAGAAGAGACCTCAATACGTTTATAATTATGCAAGATAATTCACATTTATTGTTCAGTCTTAGATACACATTTTTAATTACATGACATGCTCTGAACCCTCAGGATTATCTTCATATCTAAAACAAAGCTAAATTTGTACCGTATGATATTTTACAATAAGTAGTAAAACGAATTCATCGGCGCACTCAGTCTCATGATGCCAATTGAGGAGCTACTCGACCGAATAGTAGCGGCTTCGGTCAAGAATACCATCATAACGACCGGGAGAGCGGTGTGCTGACCCCACGCCCCTCCTATCCCCGTCCACCACTGAGGATCACACGGCGGTCGGATGGTCCCGGTAGGCCACTCACGGCCTGTAGACGGACAGCTTTAATGTAAAATCATGCAAAATGTTCGAAACTCCGAGAAAAGTATGTGAAAGTTACAGAGAAATTTTCAATATGTACAATATGTATGTTTCTGGATGAGGTATCGAATATATTGCTTCCCCCTACTTATACCTCCCGAGAAGATGACGAATGTAAAATTAGAGAGATTCGAGCGCGCACGGAGGCTTTCCGGCAGTCGTTCTTCCCACGAACCATACGCGACTGGAACAGGAAAGGCAGGTAATGACAATGGCACGTAAAGTGCCCTCCGCCGCAGTTGGGTGGTTTGTGGAGTATTACCACAGACATCACCACACTTTGTGGAGCATAGAAAGCTGGTCATTTTTCGCCCCCTGTCGGGAATACCTTGTTTCACAAACGACATCTGGAGTGGAGCCTTCAATAGGGAACAAACAGTAATTACATTCGCCGAGAACCGCGATCCACTCTTCGAATTAAACCAAGAGAACACACGTACAGTGCAGACACTAAGACACTGTGTGCTTCGTTCCGGCTGGCAGAGCCCGACAGCGGCAAACACAACAGCGAGTCCACACAGCTCACAACACACAGCTCCGAGGCGTACTGGTCCACTTCGTGGCTCCACTTCTACTCCCACGCGAGCAGGGAAGAGCGTTTCCTCTCCGGTCGCGCACTCAGCGTAACCCTCCGAGCCGCTAGTCTCACTATCCCCACCCCACCACACCCCACCCTACCCCCGCCCCCACCCTCTTAGCGCCATCGTGCTTTCCCTTTTAACTGCCCGAGCCAGAGCTCCTCTGGTAATCAGAGCTCCAGAATTGCGCCATATGTCGAACAAAGATACCTACACACACAGAACGAAGTCAACAGTGTCAAGGCTTAATATCATTTGCATGAACTTCGTCTGAAGTTGCTCCAAATTTGGATAATTTGGAGCAACTAAGCGGCGATGCAGTGATAAAGGAACTTTGGATTCGACAATGTCATTGTTACTTTTTGATTATATTCACACTTCAGCCTCTTCAGTTCTCTACCACATACATAATGGTGCTAAAAGTATCACTGATAATAAGGTACATGTACACAATATGTTAGTGGTGTAAGTGCTCATATTGTGACTACTGGTTCCTTAATATGTGCCCACTTCCTGTGTTACTTGTTTCTCCTCTGCATCTAAAAGTCGGTCCACAAATACGTCACTAATTTACTACCCGACTTTTTCTGCGAGGTCATAACTGCACCGCTAACGTAAGTGGACTACTCCTTTCCGTATAGACTGATTCAATCCGCGCGTCCGCATTTCGACACCTGACCTACTGCCCAAGGGGAAATAAGCTTACTCTTGCCACTTACAAACATACTAGCTATAATTATTAGTCTGCAAGATAAGTACATACTGATGTAATGTAGTTCAGTACACTGTCCTCAGTCACCAACATAAATGTCTACACTTATACCCCTAACATCCTGTATAATGAGTTTGGTTAAAACTGAAATATACACTGACGCTTACGCTTTCCGATTACCATCCTCATTCCCGAAATTATGGGTGCTAGAAGTGTGCTACCTCTACGGTAATTGTCCCTTGATGGATAATGGTATGTACACTAAGTCAGGTTGACATTGCTGCAGGTGTATCAGAGATTTTGGCAAAAAAGGCCATGTTTATGTGAGAGAGTTCTACAAATGCAAACACTTATGCGCATGTTGCCTATATCTTTGACTGGCAGTGTAGGCTGGTAATGCTGTTTTCTTAAAAGGACACTACATTTCTATACCTGCAAGTTAAATGGGCTGTTTCTGATTCTTGTTCGTGTCTAATATTCAGTGCCACACGTTCACTGGTGTGCCAAAACCATTGCCCACCGTGAGAACAAGTGCCACTTGGTGGGGTTGCGGCGATGTGAAGCTGTAAGTAAAGTAAATAAGGTGAACATAGAAATATGGGGAATCATTTAGAGACGATACACACCGCAAATGAGGAAATCCACTGACATGTAGGACTTCTACAAAGGCAGATTGCTATGGAACGGCATCTCGGAATAAGCGCCTTGACAATAGAGAACCAGGCCGGCCGTATCCACGCTATGAGGAACTATAAGAAGTGGTTGAACGACGACTAGACAAGGTGTTGAACATTTGCGCCTCATCACAGGACATGGAGACTGGAGCCTCGCCACGCTGTAAAGCACGATATTCGGACATCCGTGACAGATATTACGGCTGAGTACTTTGCTGATGCAGGCACAAGTGTTTCGGAGCACACTTCCAGTATACGTCGTTGAAAATGATCTCTGAAGCAGACGACCCCTGCGTGTTTCGATATTGACCCACAGATATCGTCATCTGCGGTTCCAGCAGTCACAGCATCCTCAACATTGGACCGTGGATCAATGTAAACTGGTCACCTGACAGAATTGTATGTTTCTTGTTACACCAGGTCGGTGTTCGTGTTCGGATACGCAGTCATCCAGCCGAATGGCTGCTCGAAATATGCAGTGCACAACGGCCAAAGTGGGGCCAGTAGTATGCCGCGGTCAACAGTCACCTGTGGAACTGACGTACTAATGTCTATGGTATTAATCGAAAACGTCTTAACGTCTGTCGACAACGTACACATAACTGCGGACCACCTGTATCGCCTTGTGCTTGATGTCTTCCCAGACGGCGGCGACGTCTTACAGCAGCATAACTGCCTGTCTCATAAGGCCACAGCTTCAGAGATTTGAGGCGCTTGAAAGTGATCTCACATTGATATCTTTAACACCAAATTCGCAGTATCTGACCCTGGGATGCTCCAGTTCTGCGCTCATAAAACGCTGGTCAGTAATTAACGGAAATTGTGGGAACTGTGCCTAGATATCTGATTTCACGTATCTCCGAATACTTATCAAGCACTTGCGTAGTCCACGCCACGCACAATCGCTGCTGTATTGTGTGGTTCAACACGCTGTAAATCAAGGTATATGATGTTTCGGAATCTACGCCCCTCCTATCCCCGTCCTCCACTGAGGATGACACGGCGGTCGGATGGTCCCGGTAGGTTACTCATTGCCTGAAGACGGAGGGCTTTAATGTCAAAATGGTGCAAAATGTTCGGAACTCTGAGAAAAGTATGTGGAAGTTAGAGAGAAATTTACAATATGTACAAGAACTAACAAAAAACAATAAGACAGGAAATCCATGGACGAAGTGCTCAAATTGAGAAGAGTTTAAGACAAGGGTGCTGTGTTTCGCCCTTGCTTTTCAACCTATGCATCGCAGAAATAATGACGGATATAAAAAAAATGGTTCAATAGGGGAATTAACATTCAGGTTGAAAGCGTAACAGTATAAGATTTTCAGTGACGCTGCCTTGTTCAGTGAAGGTGAAGAAGAATTACAGGGTCTGTTGAGTGGAATAAACCGTCTAATAAGTATAGTATATGGACTGAAAGTAAACCGTGAAATACGAAGGTAATGAGATGTAGCAGTGATGAGAAACTTGACTTGAAAAATAGTGAGGACGAAGCATTGAAAGTGAAGGAATTATACTACCTTGGAAGCGAAATAATCCACGATAGACGAAATAAGGACGTCATAAAAAAAAAAAAACAGGCTAGCAGATGTCATAGAAGTCTACTTATCAAATGATGACACTGAGGGGGAAATCTCTACAAATGTGCCTTTGGAACGCAGCACTGTTGGTAGTGAATCATGGACACCGGGAAAATCAGATAGGAATCGATGCGTTTGACATGCGGTACCACGGAAGAATGTTAAAAATCAGGTGGGCTACTACGATTAGGTGATAAAAATCACATCAATCTACATTTATACTCCACAAACCAGCCGACTGTGTGCGGCGGAGGGCACTTTACGTGCCACTGTCATTACCTCCCTTTCCTGTTCCAGTCGCGTATGGTTCGCGGGATGAACGACTGCCGGAAAGCCTCCGTGCGCGCTCGAATTTCTCTGATTTTTACATTCGTGATCTCCTCGGGAGGTATAAGTAGGGGGAAGCAATATATTCGATACCTCATCCAGAAACGCACCCCCTCGAAACCTGGGCAGCAAGCTACACCGCGATGCAGAGCGCCTCTCTTGCAGAGTCTGCCATTTGAGTTTGTAAACATCTCCGTAACGCTATCACGCTTACCAAATAACCCTGAGACGAAACGCGCCGCTCTTATCTTCTCTATCTCCTCTGTCAACCTGGCATGGTACGGATCCCATACTGATGAGCAATACTCAAGTATAGGTCGTACGAGTGTTTTGTAAGCCACCTCCTTTGTTGATGGACTACATTTTATAAGGACTCTCCCAATGAATCTCAACCTGGCACGCACCTTACCAACAATTTTATATGATCATTCCACTTCAAATCGTTCCGTACGCATACTCCCAGAAATTTTACAGAAGTAACTGCTACCAGTGTTTGTTCTCCTATCATCATACAATAAAGGATCCTTCTTTCTATGTATTCGCAATAGATTACATTTGTCTATGTTAAGGGTCAGTTGCCACTCCCTGCGCCAAGTGCCTATCCGCTGCAGATCTTCCTGCATTTCGCTGCAATTTTCTAATGCTGCAACGTCTCTGTATACTACAGCATCATCCGCGAAAAGCCGCATGGTACTTCCGACACTATCTACTAGGCCATTTTTATATATATATATATATATATATATATATATATATATATATATATATATATATATATATATATATATATATTGTGAAAAGCAATGATCCCATAACACTCCCCTGTGGCACGCCATAGGTTACTTTAACGTCTGTAGACGCCTCTCCATTGAGAACAACATGCTGTGTTCTGTTTGCTAAAATCTCTTAAATTCAGCCACACAGCTGGTCTGATATTCCGTAGGCTCTTACTTTGTTTATCAGGTGGCAGTGCGGAACTGTATCGAACGCCTTCCGGAAGTCAAGGAAAATGGCGTCTACCTGGGAGCCTGTATCTAAAATTTCCTAGGTCTCATGAACAAATAAAGCGAGTTGGGTCTCACACGATCGCTGTTTCCAAAATCCATGTTTATTCCTACAGAGTAGATTTAGGGTTTCCACAAATGACATTATACGCGAGCAAAAAACATGTTCTACTGCAATAATTGTGAAGAAACTGGTCAGAGTTTAATTACTGGTAAGCACTCTGTTGTAAAGATACGTGTTATAGTTTACCTGCGTGAGAATCACCATTCTGGTTACCAAAAGTAGATTTTTTTTCAGTTAAGTGATTCTTTTGATGCTCTCGTAGTAGCGCGACGGAATGACCATTCATTAATAACACGCCAAGTGATTTGGGTGCTACTGAATAATATTTAAATTGGTAGTTGTTACTGTTGTTCAATTCTGTGAATCAAGTCGATTTATTGTGGGTAGTAGACTGTGGTTATTCTTGCGTTTTATTAGCAATTGCTGTAGGTATTAGGTGCAATAGTTCATTAAAGCGCTGATAACCCCCAAGGTAATCCTGGCGATTAAACCGACAATTATACTTAGGTCTTGGTTCCCTTCCTTATTAATCAACCAATATTCTTCATGACTTAAATTCTTTGTCTGGAATCAAATGAAGTAAGCATTCGCTAGGTGACGATCAGTTTCGCTTTAGAAAAAGTAAAGGGACGAGAGAGGCAATTCTGACGTTACGGCTAATAATGGAAGCAAGGCTAAAGAAAAATCAAGACACTTTCATAGGATTTGTCGACCTGGAAAAAGCGTTCGACAATATAAAATTGTGCAAGCTGTTCGAGATTCTGAAAAAAGTAGGGGTAAGCTATAGGGAGAGACGGGTCATATACAATATGTACAACAACCAAGAGGGAATAATAAGAGTGGACCATCAAGAACGAAGTGCTCGTATTGAGAAGGGTGTAAGACAAGGCTGTAGCCTTTCGCCCATAGTCTTCAATCTGTACATCGAGGAAGCAATGATGGAAATAAAAGAAAGGTTCAGGAGTGGAATTAAAATACAAGTTGAAAGGATATCAATGATACGATTCGCTGATGACATTGCTATCCTGAGTGAAAGTGAAGAAGAATTAAATGATCTGCTGAACGGAATGAACAGTCTAATGAGTACACACTATGGTTTGAGAGTAAATCGGAGAAAGATGAAGGTAATGAGAAGTAGTAGAAATGAGAACAGCGAGAAACTTAACATCAGGATTGATGATCACGAAGTCAATGAAGTTAAGGAATTCTGCTACCTAACCAATGACGGACGGAGCAAGGAGGACATCAAAAGCAGACTCGCTATGGCAAAAAAGGCATTTCTGGCCAAGAGAAGTCTACTAATATCAAATACCGGCCTTAATTTGAGGAAGAAATTTCTGAGGATGTACGTCTGGAGTACAGCATTGTATGTTAGTGAAACGTGGACTGTAGGAAAACCGGAACAGAAGAGAATCGAAGCATTTGAGATGTGGTGCTATAGACGAATGTTGAAAATTAGGTGGACTGATAAGGTAAGGAATGAGGAGGTTCTACGCAGAATCGGAGAGGAAAGGAATATGTGGAAAACACTGATAAGGAGAAGGGACAGGATGATAGGACATCTGCTAAGACATGAGGGAATGACTTCCATGGTACTAGAGGGAGCTGTAGAGGGCAAAAACTGTAGAGGAAGACAGAGATTGGAATATGTCAAGCAAATAATTGAGGACGTAGGTTGCAAGTGCTACCCTGAGATGAAGAGGTTAGCACAGGAAAGGAATTCGTGGCGGGCCGCATCAAACCAGTCAGTAGACTGATGACCAAAAAAAAAAAAGCATTCGTTAATTGCGCCACGTTCTGGTTGTTTTAAGTATATTAGGTTGAATATTCGTTCAGGTTTCCTTGTTATTGTAAGTACTTAACAACTTTTATGTTGCAGGAGCTACTGCTACGTGCTGAAATTTGTACTATTAAATTGATTTAAGGTCCAATTGGTTGTCATAAAGGTGGCATGTGTAAGTAATGTGAGCAGGGCGCTCCATCTGGCGTTAATAATGCCATGAAAATGGCCTCATTTCGGATACGAGGTGCCGTACTTCCACTTACTCTTAAAGTGGTTCACCTGGTTTTGAGATTGAATTGAGTATCTTTAAAATGATTTTATTCTCTTTTAATTCTGAAATATCTTGGCATTTTTCTTAAATGTATTGCGAAGTTTTACTTACGAATTTGAAGTCGAAAGATTCTGATGTTTTGATCCACTGCGAGATTTTAATTACATTTTAAAAAGTTAGTTACACTCTCATGATTTTGTAACAAAAATGAATGAAGGCATTGCGTAAATAACAGGAGACTTCAACAAGTTGTAACATTGTAATTCATCGTGTTTGGTGATCAGTAGAATAAATAAGTTCTTTTAAATAGTAGTTAAACACTTCTTGCCCCATCATCTCTCTTGGTGCACAAGTTTAGAACTGCCAATGTCGTCCATATTGAGTAAAATTTGTGCTTAAAAGCTGGTTAAAACACATGGAAATTATGCTGGACAAGATTTATTACCTTAAAAGTATACTGTGGAGCTAAGACATCCCTAGTATTCCTCAGGATGGGAATGGAGGTAAGAAACGGAATGGGATTAGTTGTAAACATACGCGTGATATGAGGAAAAATTTTAACCAAACTTTGTACACACGTGACTTACTGTCTAGGAAAGATTACTGTGGGGATACGAGTCCAGTAGATTGTTTAGTGGTAAGGTGCGTGTGTGTTGTAGATGAGATGCAAAAGTAGTGTAATAATAAGATTTATGTGTAAACCATAGTTTTCGGTGCCGCTAGACTAGTTTCTACATCTACATCTACATCTACATCCATACTCCGCAAGCCACCTGACGGTGTGTTGATGAGTGTCGTAATTACGTTTCACCACTAGGGATGTGTGGGTGGCGGTAGGAATGGAGCGTATATAAAATATAGCTCTGAAATGCTTGGAGAAATTTCAAGCAAACTAGGCAGACATATCAAAATCTATTATCCACGGACTGTGTTGAAATCTCAGTTTACTATAATATTCGAATAAATAAGGTTGCAGACTACTCTGGGTGGTAGATTAGCTTGCACCTTGGCAATTTACCATTACGTATGAGTTTCGGCCATGTTTTGTCTATACTGAAAAAAAGGCATTTTTTCATACAGGGGAAGAAAAGTGTCATTAATCCGAGTTCACTTACTGTTTTATCTACTGAAGCATAATTCAGCCTTTAATAGCGGACGCCAAAGATGGAACCTATTTATTAAGTAATCTAGTCGCTAGTATTTGTCATATTGTTTGAAGTACAATGACCTGAGAGGCAGCTACGGAAAGACACTTTCCCAGTCGCAGAGAAGTTTATCGCTACAGTCAAACAGTGAAGAAAATAAGCCGCGGAAATGAAACGATGATGGACGACTTGAAAAATACCGAAGAGGCGAAAACATGGCCCGCGTCTTGACATTGAATAATGGGTGTTGGCGACAGACGGACGAGCACTAGTTCGCAGTCACTGCAGAAACAAATGGTTAGTTTACGCTGGCGCCGGTCCGCGGCCATGTTGGCACTCACAGGCAGAAAGAAACTCTACGGCGACAACAAGCACAGCTGCTCGTAAAAAACCACACACGACAGAATGAAAGAGCACATTTGCCACGTTTGAGCGGTGTAGACGATGTCGAACTGGAACCAGACGGCCACATAACGTGTCTTGACAGTGAAGTGGCGTGTATTTGCCAGTCGACTGCATTAAATATGTGCAGTGAGATGGGCCGGCATGGTATCATCACAGAATGGTAGAGAGGAGCTACCGTGTTTTGGCGACACCACAAACTCCCCATATATTAATTTGTTCGATTTTGTGGGACTATCCAACATTTCTATAAGGGATGGCGTACAGCTTACTGCCATGTAAAACAGTTTTAAAAAAGCTCCTAGCTAACAGGGAGAGGAGGCGTGTTGTAACGTCACGAGTCAATACACAATAGCATTTATTACACTTCTTTGCTGTATGGCTCGTAGCTTTGGAGCCGTTGGCGGTGACAGAAACAGCCGCTTGTATCTTAGCGTCACTCATTCGCACCTGTCGCTAGCCTAGCCGTAGGAAGCGGTACCTGTGTCAATTCGACCGACAGAATATGCAAGCGCCTAAGAATCTAAATAAACTATTTTAAATATTATTCAGTTTAGTCAAAAGTCAATATACTGGCCTTTGTTATTAAAAGGAAGATTGTGTCAAAATTTCAGCTTCCTAGCTGGCATACTCCCAGAGTTAGAGAAAATTACCTAAAACACCCCAAAACCGACATTGTAAGATTAAAGACAGTTAGGGTACATAACAGTTTGTCTTTTAGCATCATTTGGAATCATTACTGAAGTTCACATAATGTTAGGTCAATTTGTTTGAATTTTCATAATTAAAAACGTTAACTATTTTTCATTTCCGTAACATAAAATTATTAAAAGATCAGTATATATTTAATGTGTTGTGTGAGTAAAAGAGAATGAGTGTGTATGTGGGACACGAAAAAATTCAATATCATATAGTGTTAAACATTACGTAACTACACTCCTGGAAATTGAAATAAGAACACCGTGAATTCATTGTCCCAGGAAGGGGAAACTTTATTGACACATTCCTGGGGTCAGATACATCACATGATCACACTGACAGAACCACAGGCACATAGACACAGGCAACAGAGCATGCACAATGTCGGCACTAGTACAGTGTATATCCACCTTTCGCAGCAATGCAGGCTGCTATTCTTCCATGGAGACGATCGTAGAGATGCTGGATGTAGTCCTGTGGGACGGCTTGCCATGCCATTTCCACCTGGCGCCTCAGTTGGACCAGCGTTCGTGCTGGACGTGCAGACCGCGTGAGACGACGCTTCATCCAGTCCCAAACATGCTCAATGGGGGACAGATCCGGAGATCTTGCTGGCCAGGGTAGTTGACTTACACCTTCTAGAGCACGTTGGGTGGCACGGGATACATGCGGACGTGCATTGTCCTGTTGGAACAGCAAGTTCCCCTGTCGGTCTAGGAATGGTAGAACGATGGGTTCGATGACGGTTTGGATGTACCGTGCACTATTCAGTGTCCCCTCGACGATCACCAGTGGTGTACGGCCAGTGTAGGAGATCGCTCCCCACACCATGATGCCGGGTGTTGGCCCTGTGTGCCTCGGTCGTATGCAGTCCTGATTGTGGCGTTCACCTGCACAGCGCCAAACATGCATACGACCATCATTGGCACCAAGGCAGAAGCGACTCTCATCGCTGAAGACGACACGTCTCCATTCGTCCCTCCATTCACGCCTGTCGCGACACCACTGGAGGCGGGCTGCACGATGTTGGGGCGTGAGCGGAAGACGGCCTAACGGTGTGCGGGACCGTAGCCCAGCTTCATGGAGACGGTTGCGAATGGTCCTCGCCGATACCCCAGGAGCAACAGTGTCCCTAATTTGCTGGGAAGTGGCGGTGCGGTCCCCTACGGCACTGCGTAGGATCCTACGGCCTTGGCGTGCATCCGTGCGTCGCTGCGGTCCGGTCCCAGGTCGACGGGCACGTGCACCTTCCGCCGACCACTGGCGACAACATCGATGTACTGTGGAGACCTCACGCCCTACGTGTTGAGCAATTCGGCGGTACGTCCACCCGGCCTCCCGCATGCCCACTATACGCCCTCGCTCAAAGTCCGTCAACTGCACATACGGTTCACGTCCACGCTGTCGCGGCATGCTACCAGTGTTGAAGACTGCGATGGAGCTCCGTATGCAACGGCAAACTGGCTGACACTGACGGCGGCGGTGCACAAATGCTGCGCACCTAACGCCATTCGACGGCCAACACCGCGGTTCCTGGTGTGTTCGCTGTGCCGTGCGTGTGATTATTGCTTGTACAGCCCTCTCGCAGTGTCCGGAGCAAGTATGGTGGGTCTGACACACCGGTGTCAATGTGTTCTTTTTTCCATTTCCAGGACTGTATGTCATGGGAAAGTGTTAAGGAAGCAAGATGCAATGAAGAACGTAATTTCCCCATCGACAACAGTGTCTAGCCTATCCTGAAAGGACATTTAAGACTATATATAAAATAAATATATAAAAATATATACACTATGTGATTGAAAGTATCCGTACACCTATTAGTGAACATTAATATGAGATGTGTATACCCTTCGCCTTTACTACGACTGCTGGCTGGATACACTTTCAATGAAAAGTCTAAATGTTTTCGGAGCAAGAGCCCCAACAAGACAAGTTAGTGATGTTGGACGCTGGGGTCTGGCTCGAAATTCACTGTGTAACTCCTCGCAAATGCGTTCCACTGGATACAGGGCAGCTCTCTGGGCAGGCCAGTCCACTTCAGGAATGTCATTCTCCCAGACTATTGCCTCACGGATGCCGCTTTTGACAGGATGCGTTGTCATGCTGATACGACCACCGCCTCCTCACTGTTACTCTATTGCACATAAAACATATTGCTGTAGAATACTTTGACATTCTTCCGTATTTAGCGTTCTCTTAGGTGCTATAAGGTGGCGATACTCTAACCGCAAGAAACACTCCCGTACAGTAACCCCACCTCCTCTTTATCTCATTGTTGGCATTACATACTAGGACAGCTAACGCCCTCCAAGCATTTGCCAAACTCTTCTATCGGATTTCCACATAGTATAGCGTTATTCATGACTCCAAATCACTCGTTTCTAGGCAACAAAAGTCCACTGGAGTCGTTCGTAACACAATTTCAAGTGTCGCTAAGTACTGACTACAGAAATACGTGGCTTATGAGGAGTTGATCGGCCGTTGTAACCTACTGCTATGGTTCGCTACGCATGTTCAGTGTGCCAGCTGCCCTGCTGGTAGCTCTTTGGAAATCCTTCCGCTGGTTTCAAGCGACTTTTACAACCAAAATTCGCAATGCTCGACGGTGCCTCTGCGTCAGTACATGTCGTGGATGGTGGATGTTGCGAGTCACATCACTAACAGTCGCCTTGGACAGATTTAGAAGGAGTGAAATGTTCCTGATGGGTTTTGAACTCTGGTTATATACAGTGAGCCATACACCTCTGTGTAATACGGAATTGACCCTATCTCCGCATTTGAACATGCCACTGTATATAACCTGAGTAAGAAACCCACCAGGAAAATTTCACTCCTTCTAAATGCTCTAGGTGCGAGCCAATCGTAGGCCTGCACAGGCGATACGTCTGTTTTGAGCGTCGTGGAACGAGGGATATCTCCTAATATCGTGCTAAAGATCGACGTGGCATTGACTCAAAAGGTCGTTTGAAGTTCCTTGGAGAAATATTGATCCATGTTTCCTCTACACCCGTCCAGAATTGCGAAAATGTAGCGGTGCAGGATTTTTTGCGCGAAGTTACCTCTCGACTGTGCCTCATAAATGTTCGATGGAATCACGCCAGGTGGGTTGCCAAAATCTTTCGCTCGAATGATCCAGAATGTTCGTCAAACAAGTTCGGAAACAATTGTGGCTCGGTGGTGTGAAGTCCACGAATGGCTGCAAATGAAGTAGCTGAATGTAACCATTTCCAGTCAATGGTCAGTTCATTGGACAAGAGGACACTGTCCATTCCATATAAACACAGTCCACACCACTATTGAGCCAACACCAACTCGCCCAGTTCTTTGTTGACAACTTCCGTTCAGCAGCTCTTACCACTTACCAAGTGAAATAGAGACTCATCTGACCAGGCCGCGGTTACTCAGCTGCCTAGGGTCCAAACGATATGGTCACGAGCCCAGGAGAGATGTTGCAGGCGATGTCGTGCTGTTAGCTAAGGCACTCGCGTCGGTCGTCTGCCACCATAGCCCATTAATACCAAATTTTTCCTCTCTGTCCTAATGGCTACGTTCGTCGTACGTCCCACTGAATTTCTGCATTACTCCAGGCAGCGTTGCTTGTCTGTTTGCACTGAGAACTCTACGCAAATACCGCTGTGCTCGGTCGTTAATTGAAGGTTGTCGGCCACTGCGTTGCCCGTGATTAGAGGTAATGTCTGAAATTTGGCATTCTCGGCATGCTATTCACACTGTGGATTTCGAAATACTGAATTCCCTAATGATTTCGGCAATGAAACGTCCCATGCGTATAGCTACAATTACAATTCGGTGTTTAGAGTGTGCCAATCTCCGTCGTGTGGCCACAGTCAAGTCGGAAACCTTTTCACATGAATCACCTGAGTGCAAATGGCAGCTTCTCCAATGGACTGCCCTTTCATATCCTGTGTACGCGATAATTCCGCCAGCTGTATACGTGCATACCGCTATCCGACGTCTTTTATCACTTCCGTGTAATGAAGAGCGGCATGCCTTGTATCTCGCTAATTAATGCCTTGCAGTGGTCGAGAGGTACCCTCATTAGCTACTGTGTAGTAGGCAGCTCATTTGCAAACCTCCTACGAGGACACAGCTTAAATGAGACCTACTGCTCATATTTGGGTCGACCAGCGGGTGTGTCAATGCATTCACACCGTTGCTACTTCAGTCTCTGTTCGTCTATATATGTGGAGTCCGTTAGTTCTGCATTCAGAAATACGGTGGTGAGATTCGAAACTACAATTGCGTATGCCAGTCAGATGCCATCTATTGATTGTTAGTTCTCAGACTGTAACAGCAATGGCGGTTAAAAGCAGGGTTCCGTGTTTGAGTTCTCCATACGCCACGGAATTTCAACTGCCACACTGTTTCAAGGAAGAAATTAATTACTCAGCCGGAGCAAAAAAGGGTGAATAAAAATTGAGCATTGTAGTAAGAAGGAATATAAAATATAGCAGCCGGCCGGGATGGCCGAGCGGTTCTAGGCGCTACAGTCAGGAACCGCGAGCCCGTTACGGTCGCAGGTTCGAATCCTGCCCAGGCATGGATGTGTGTGATGTCCTTAGGTTAGTTAGGTTTAAGTTGTTCTAAGTTCTAGGGGACTGATGACCTCAGATGATAAGTCCCATAGTGCTCAGAGCCATTTGAACCATTTTTTGAAAATATAGTACGCCATTGTTCCCCGGACAGTCCTCATATTTATAGTCCACTTCACTTTACGAACTGTGACTGCTAGATGCGTAAAAATATTGTGTAGGGCGCTATTAAGAGTTAACAGCAAGGTGAGGTATTCGTTTTTGTTTTGTCCGATCACTCACTCATAGAGGATAAAGACGACGAAAACGATTTCCGCACTTCTCTCTAAGAGTGCCATCGAGCTTGACGTTCCAATTGGAATCACGAATCACTCGGAATAGCGTCAGTGTCGAGGCGACTGTGAAATGAAAATAAGCAACAAATAATGTGACTGCTGCAGTGGACCATATGGAACTTACGCGACAACCGAGCGAGGTGGCGCAGTGGTTAGACACTGGACTCGCATTCGGGAGGACGACGGTTCAATCCCGCGTCCGGCCATCCTGATTTAGGTTTTCCGTGATTTCCCTAAATCGCTCCAGGCAAATGCCGGGATGGTTCCTTTCAAAGGGCACGGTCGACTTCCTTCCCCGTCCTTCCCTAATCCGATGAGACCGATGACCTCGCTGTCTGGTCTCCTTCCCCAAAACAACCAACCAACCTTACGCGACACTATTTCGACAACCGCCTCAGGGAAGACACAGTTAGGGGAGTGGCGCATAACTTTATTTTATTCTCTTCTGTGCTTGGCTCTGTTCACTACGTAGGCTGCAGACAACACCAGAGATTTCGCTGGGAGAAGCACCTCTGGAGCAGAACAAAAGACAAAGAGGAAGGGAAGTACCGAAAGCCGGAAAACTCCCACAATTAGTGAATATTAAAAAATGCTGGAAGATAGTTGAAGGCAACGCCAGGGAACTTCCACAGACTCAGGACGAACAATTGCTATCTTCTGCAGAAGTCGTACTAAAGAGATGGAATAGACGGTTTTAATCAGACGATCCTGCTAGTTAGCAAAGGACAATGCCGCAGAGTGGTTATTGTCCACGCGTCAGCACGAGCGACAACTAGCGGTAAAGAACAGAGCCGTCAGATAAGCTGTGGTAACGAAATTTTAACACTTTCGTGTCCCGAAGACAACGGGATACTTGATATACAAGAGATCCGAATGAATTTTCCAATCGTGGAAGTTTGAGTTAAGTGTCTGATTATTACGACTGATACATAATACAATGGCCGTACGTGGACCATGTGGGATGCCGTGCCACCACTTAACAAGGAAAAATTCTAGATACAAAGAAAAGGTCCTTAACAGATTTAAACAAATGAGAGCGCAATGTTGTCAACACACCACCTGTGCGAATGATGTAATGAAAAATCGATACTGTTTCGCATACACAGATAGTTATCTACTTCACTGTGCGACGGACGTCAAGTTTACACATACACTGACGGAAAAAACGAGCACCACCAAGAGGAAGTTGTACGACAGAAACAAAAGTGTGTAAGCGTCTCTACACCTAAAATATGATGTCTGTTCAAATATTGTGCCAGTCGTATGAGAGACGCGCTAGTAGCACCACCACTCACTCCGTAGTCAAGCCACCAGTGGCCCACCGGGACCATCCGACCGCCGTGTCATCCTCAGTGGAGGATGCGGATAGGAGGGACGTGGGTCAGCAAACCGCTCTCCAGATCGTTATGATGGTATTCTTGACCGAAGTCGCTAATATTCGGTCGAGTAGCTCCTCAATTGGCATCACTTCGGCGATCTCACGGGAACCGGTGTATCCACTGCGGCAAGGCCGTTGCCCTAGTAGCACCACCGTGAGTATGCAAATCAGGTTTACATTAAATTCACTCTGTAACAGTCGTGAGCGTTTATTTCCTTTGAGATTGGGCGTAGTGAGTCGGTGTAAGTAAAGAATGCCTTTAAGACGACAAACACGCAATTATCAACACCTCACTGAGTTTGCACGAGGTCGTCTTATAGGGCAACGAGAACCTGGTCGTCAGTTCCTTCTGCGATGCCGCAGAAAGAATTGGCCGAAATGTAGCCACTGTACATGACTGCAGACACTGACGGTGACGAGAATGTACGGTCGTAAGAAGACCGGGCACCAAACAGCCGCGTGGCACTACAGAGAGATAAGACCATCGTGGCCGGTCTGTGACTCTCGCGCGTCGTATTGGATTTGCAGCAGTGATTTGAGCTGCAGTTGGCACCACAGTGTCAAAAATAACTGTTACAAATCCGTTACCAGCCAGACGCCCCGTATCGTGTGTTCCACTGGCCCAAACCACCACCATTTTCCACATCAGTGGGATCAGGTGAGAGCTCATTGGAGAGCAGGGTGACGGTCTGTTGTGTTTTCTGACGAAAGCTGGTTCTGCCTCGGTGGCAGTGACGACTGTGTATTGGTTAGGAGGAGGCCAGATGAGACCCTGTGTGCTAGAAGCGCTGGAACTACACCTTGGGTGTGATTTCGTATGACAGCAGGAGCGCTCTCGCGGTTATCCCACTCACTCTGACTGCAAGTTTGTACGTCAATCCGGTGATTCGACTCGTTGTGCCGTCATTTATGAACACCATCACAGGGAGTGTTTTCCAACAGGATAGCGCTCGCCCACATACGGCCGTTCTAACTTAACGTGCACTGCAGAGAGCCGACATGTTTTCTTAACCTGCTCCATCACCAGAAATCTCGGTAATTGTGCACATATGGGACATCATCGGACGACAAGTCGAGCCTCATCGTTGACCAACTTTTGTTCAAATAGCTCTGATCACTATGCGACTTAACTTCTGAGGTCATCAGTCGCCTAGAACTTAGAACTAATTAAAGCTAACTAACCTAACGACATCACACACATCCATGCCCGAGGCAGGATTCGAACCTGCGACCGTAGCGATCGCCCGGCTCCAAACTGTAGCGCCCAGAACCGCACGGCCACTCCGGCCGGCGTTGACCAACTTTAACCGTCCGTCAACTCTGACCGACCATGTACAACAGGCATGGAACTCAATCCCACAAACTGACATGTAGCACCTGTACGATGCAATGCGTGCACGTCTGCATGCTTGTATTCAACCTTTTTTGTGGTTACACCAGTTATTAAAATATCAGCATTTCACGTTGGCAATGGTTTTTCTTGCGCGTATGTTAACGTGTGATCGTGCAATGTTAAACACTTAAATATGTTACTAGACAAATTTGTTTCCGAAGTTTCATTATCCTACATTTATTTTTCCGTCAGCGCATGTAAAGATACATTAAGGACTTGAAAATACTCCAAAAATTGCGCCAAGCTTGGACAGGATTTGTAATTGGTGTAAAGAATGGCAGCGTATGTTAACGTGTGTCGTGCAATGTCAATCACTTAAATATGTTACCAGACAAATGTATTTCCGAAGTTTCATTATCCTTCATTTATTTTTCCGGCAGCGCATGTAAAGATACATCAAGGACTTCAAAATATTCCAAAAATTGCGCCAAGCTTGGACAGGATTTGTGATTGGTGTAAAGAATGGCAGCTAACTCTAAAATAGATAAATGTAAATTAATGCAGATAAATAGGAAAAAGAATCCTGTAATGTTTGAATACTCCATTAGTAGTGTAGCGCTTGACAGAGTCACGTCGATTAAATATTTGGGCGTAATATTGTAGAGCGATATGAAGTGGGACAAGCATGTAATAGCAGTTGTGGGGAAGGCGGATAGTCGTCTTCGGTTCATTAGTAGAATTTTGGGAATATGTGGTTCATCTGTAAAGGAGACCGCTTATAAAACACTAATACGACCTATTCTTGAGTACTGCTCGAGCATTTGGAATCCCTATCAGGTCGGATTGAGGGAGGACATAGAAGCAATTCAGAGGCGGGCTGCTAGATTTGTTACTGGTACGTTTGATTTGTTAACATCGAGTATAGATTTAAGTGTCAGGAAGTCATTTCTGAAAGTATTTGTATGGAGTGTAGCCATGTATGGAAGTGAAACATGGACGGTAAATAGTTTGGACAAGAAGAGAATAGAAGCTTTTGAAATGTGGTGCTACAGAAGAATGCTGAAGATTAGATGGATAGATCACATAACTAATGAGGAAGTATTGAATAGGATTGGGGAGAAGAGACGTTGTGGCACAACTTGACCAGAAGAAGGGATCGGTTAGTAGGACATGTTCTGAGGCATCAAGGGATCACCAATTTAGTATTGGAGGGCAGCGTGGAGGGTAAAAATCGTAGGGGGAGACCAAGAGATGAATACATTAAGCAGATTCAGAAGGATATAGGTTGCAGTAGGTACTGGGAGGTGAAGAAGCTTGCACAGGATAGAGTAGCATGGAGAGCTGCATCAAACCAGTCTCAGTACTGAAGACCACAACAACAACACAACGTTTGATCACCACGCGAGTGTTGCGGAAATGCTTCAGGAACTCGGGTGGGAGTCTCTAGAGGAAAAGAGGCTTTCTTTTCGTGAATCGCTACTGAGGAAATTTAGGGAACCAGCATTTGACGCTGACTGCAGAACAATTTTACTGCCGCCAACTTACATTTAGCTGAAAAACCACAAAGATAAGATAAGAGAGACTAGGGCTCGTACAGAGGCATATAGGCAGTCATTTTTCCCTCGTTCTGTTTGGGAGTGGAACAGGGAGAGAAGATGCTAGTTGTGTTACGGGGTACCCTCCGCCACGCACTGTATGGTGGATTGCGGAGTATGTATGTAGATGTAGATGTAGAAGCTGGAAAATGCAGGCTGCTGCAGTTCATTGCACGAGAATGGCCTGTGAAAATAAATTCAGAGTATGTTACCACAGCGGCCGTCAGTAGAAGACACGTGGAACCAACAGTCAAGACCATCAGAGCGGCTCGTGGAAAGCCGGGAGGAGGGCAGAATAGACACTGGAATCCCTCGTTTCGCGTTCCACGAGGCTCAAAACAGACGCACCGATTGTGCAGGCAGCGATTGGCTCCCACCTAGAGCCCCCAAAGTATGCCCTAGTAGACACGCGTTAGTTTGACTAGTGAAAGACTGTGATATTTTCAATAATACACTACTGCCCATTAAAATCTCTACACCATGAAAATGACGTGCTACAGACGCGAAATTTAATCGACAGGAAGAAGATGCATCGATATGCAAATGACTAGCTTTTCAGAGAATTCACACAAGGTTGGCGCCGGTGGCGACACCTACAACGTGCTGACCTGAGGAAAGTTTCAAACCGATTTCTCATACACAAACAGCAGTGGACCGGCGTTGCGTGGTGAAATGTTGTTGTGATGCCTCGTGTAAGGAGGAGATATGCGTACCATCTCGTTTCCGACTTTGATAAAGATCGGATTATAGCCTACCGCGATTGCTGTTTATCGTATGGCGACATTGCTGACGAGATCCAATGACAGTTAGCAGAATATGGAATCAGTGTATTCAGGAGGGTAATACGGAACGCCGCGCTGGATCCCAACGGCCTCGTATCACTAGCAGTCGAGATGACAGGCATCTTATCCACATGGCTGTAACGGATCGTGCAGCCAGGTCTCGATCCCTGAGTCAACAGATGGGGACGTTTGCAAGACAACAACCATCTGTACGAACAGTTCGTCGACGTTTGCAGCAGCATGGACTATCAGGTCGGAGACCATGGCTGCGGTTACCCTTGACGCTGCATCACAGACAAGAGCGCCTGTGTACTCAACGACGAACCTGCGTGCACGAATGGCAAAACGTCATTTTCTCGGATGAATCCAGGTTCTGTTTACAGCATCATGATGGTCGCATCTGTGTTTGGTGACTTCGCGGTGAACGCACATTGGAAGCGTGTATTCGTCATCGCCATACTGGCGTATCACCCAGCGTGACGGTAAAGGGTGGGGGTGCCATTAGTTACATGTATCAATCACCTCTAGTTCGCACTGACGGCACTTTGAACAGTGGACGTTACATTTCAGATGTGTTACGACTCGTGGGTCTACCCTTCATTCGATCCCTGCCAAACCCCTACATTTCAGCAGGATAATGCACGACCGCATGTTGCAGGTGCTGTACGGGCCTTCCTGGATACATTAAATGTTCGACTGCTGCACATTCTCCAGATCTCTCACCAATTGAAAACGTGGCCGAGCAACTGGCTCGTCACAAGAAGTCAGCCACTACTCTTGATGAACTGTGGTATCGTGTTGAAGCTGCATGGGCAGCTGTACCTGTACACACCATCCAAGCTCGGTTTGACGCAGTGCCCAGGCGTATCAAGGCCGTTATTACGGCCAGAGGTGGTTGTTCTGGGTACTGATTTTTCAGGATCTATGCACCCTAATTGCGTGAAAATGTAATCAAATGTAATTCAAGTATAATATAATTGTCCAATGAATACCCGTTTATCATCTGCATTTCTTCTTGGTGTAGCAATTTTAATGGCCAGTAGTGTACATCACCTGACAAACAACATCGTCTCAACATGTGTACGATTCAGAATTGTCGCAAGTATGAGTACCTTGAAACTTGACATTGTAATGAGCAGTTTTCATATTTTAGCGCTGTATTTGCATAATGGATGTCTGCTACTGTAGAGCTACATTCTTGACAGGAAGGTTACTTTTACTAGTGCTCTGTCTACATACAAACAGTTCACCAGCAACTGCGACGCGCAAAGGACATTTTCGATGAAAGATGTATGTGGTACATGTGACGGAAACAGCAAGCCACCACATATGCGCGGCTGCGAGTGCAGTTGGACACGGGTTGACTTGTAAGCCACTTAGCCGGGAGCAGAGTCGGAACATCATCCTCCGTTACTCGCCGAACTTCTCTGTGATGCAAATAAGGCTTTGTAAACGGCAGACCCACCTGACCTTTAAACCCAACGAAGCTCTGAGTGAATCTAAATAAGGAGCCCTTAGCGGAAGAAACGTGAAGCCATTCCTGTAGATACTTTCCAGTATTTCTGTTATGTGTCGACAGAAGTGCCGACACAGTGTTATTATGATGGGCCGAATAGGCACGCTATCAGCTCCCCCAGAATATCGCGAAGTCTGAAACAGGATGCTCAATGAATGCTAATAAGAAAAGAACGGAGCGTCTCATATACTTAACTTTATTCTCTTGTGTGGTACATCTCTATGGTGAATACAAGTAAGACTCTCTCCAGATATGGTGAACTGCGCCTTGCTAGGTCGTAGCTATGGACTTAGCTGAAGGCTATTCTAACTGTCTCTCGGCAAATGAGAGGAAGGCTTCGTACGTCTAGTCGCTAGCAATGTCGTCCGTACAACTGGGGCGAGTGCTAGTCCGTCTTTCTAGACCTGCCATGCGGTGGCGCTAGGTATGCAAGTACTGACAGTGGCGACACGCGGGTTCGACATGTACTAATGGACCGCGGCCGATTTAAGCTACCACCTAGCAAGTGTGGTGTCTGGCGGTGACACCACAATTTCAGCTGTTAGAACATACAAAATCTAATGTTCGTATATGGCGTTCCTCCTAAGAATCGGCAGGCACATTTTCTCCGTGTTTCGGCACGTTCTTGCAATTTTCGTTTTTTCAACGTTCAAGTAGTGTGAGTTCAGATAAATTATGCTTATCAGGTCTTTCATGTGACGCCTGCTGTTCATGGAAAGCGTCGGTTTGTTCGCCGTAACAATTTTCAAAGCGGGATTTTACGTTTCTATTCGGTAGAGGTGTCCCAAATTAGACTAGTGTGTTATTCGTTTTATCGCTGTGTATTAAAAGGAACAGCAAAGTAGGAAGAATAGCCAGTACTCCACCGGCAACAGCACCGCGCCGGGCCGCTCTGAAGGCCACCGCCACACAAAGCCGCTGCCCAGTCGCTGCTAGGGTACTTATTATTCTTCGTGATTTACTATTCCTGTTACTACACACGGTTAAAAGCAAATTCGAACTAGACTAATCTTGGACCGCTCTATCACGTAGGCACGTCAAGTTCTACTTTAAAAATCTTTATGCTCGTAACGGGCAACACCGAGCCGCGCATGAAAGACGGAATATTTGTTCTGGTTGGCTACAGCTACACATCGCAAAAACGAAACTGCCAATACCTGCCGAAACGCAAGAGAAAAGACACCTGACGACGCTTAGAAGAGTCAGGATTTTTCATTTCATCATGTATATGAAGGCCTGAGGGATCAAGAATGTTGTCTGATAGCCAGAAGCAAATTTGCACTCTGCAGCGGAGTGTACTCTGATACGAAACTTCCTGGCAGATTAAAACTCTGAGACTTGAACTAACGACCTTTGCCTTCTGAGGACAAGTGTTCTACCGTGTTTTTTTTTACTGTTATTGCTTGAGCCGTGGAAAAAATTGCTGTTTTGAAGAGCGCGCTGCAGTGCGTTGTGTGAAGCAGTCGTCCTCCGTTTCTGGCGGTGGCACCGCTGTGGCTATCGCAGCTTTGGTGTTTCCCTCTGGTGGAAAAGGGGAAAAGTTGCCTGTTCACGTGCATTTAAGGGGCGCTATGAGCTCACCAGTGGCAGTGGGCAGTTGGAGTGAGTCTGGTCAGTTGGTCAGCTGGATCAGTGTGGGGCAGTCAGTGTCTGTCTGTCGTCCGGAGGTTTAAGTAGTTCTAAGTTCTAGGGGACTTATGACCTAAGATGTTGAGTCCCATAGTGCTCAGAGCCATTTGACCCATTTTTTTAAAATCAAGTTGAACCTGTGGTGGCAAGTTAATCTTTTAATGTTAGTGTTTTGTACCATTTCCATCCCTCCTACGGGGTGCATAATTTATGTGCTTGTGTGAGTCGTTAAAATTTTTTAAAGTAATCTGTTGTGTTGCACGTTCGCACCTGTGTAGTTTTTCAGAGGTTGTTGTGAGCGGTCGTGACTACGGCCGTGTAAAAAGGGAGAGGCAAGGTTCTCAGCCCGAAAGCTCATACAGTCAAAAATTTTTCTTTCTGCCTCTGAAAAAACTGTAACTTGATATTTAGAGGTTGCTTCCTGATTATAATTTTGAATCTGTTTTTTTAAAGGCTTTTGGGAATAAAATTTCCATTTGTTGAAAGAAATCTGATTTGTTTTCATCAGTTACCCACTGGCAACTACTTCCACGCTCACATAGCGTTATTTAATGTGTTAATGTTCTTGATGAATCGCTAGTAAATAAAGTAAATTGTTAAGAAAAGTTTTGAAAGTAAATTCACGGTTCATTGCTATTTTTGTTCTTTTCTCTATTTAGACTTTTTCTTTAATTGAAAAGAAAGAGAGGCTTTATCTGCTGTATGGAAAAACAATTACTGCATTTCTTCTACCTCTTGCATACGGAAACGGAACAACAAATTAAAAAGAAATGTATCGTGCGGAAACTAACCCGTGCTGCTGACATTTCTTTTTAGTAGCAGTTAGCGGCAGGTTGCAGGAGGCAAGGCCGGTAAGGGTCAAATTCCGAAGCCCAGCCACGATAATACACACCACGTGAAGGGGTACGATATGAGTGTGCACGATATGGCGATCGTACCTTCAGGCCCTCGTATGTGGAAGACCACAACCACGTCGACGAGTGCGGCTGTCCTTGCATTACCAATGAGTACAACGTCAGGCACTGCCACGTCCGAATGTCCCACAAATCTGAAAATAGAATAGTCCACCAGCTCTCCAAACAATGATCCATAGGAAGGACCCTTTGAAAGTGTCTAAAGGGCTGATAATTCAGTCTATAATAGCACTAATTACAGGGTCACTTATGAATGCTTCGATACCACTAAAATTTAGCAGATTGTATATTACCAGATCCACAATATGCAATGGACAAAAGTTAGAATGTGTGGTTTTTCTTAACTTCTATAAAAAAATTAAGTTACGGTTCACTTCTATACCGAATGAATACTATTAACATATTATATATTAATTTAACTGTAATTAACAGAATGTTATAATTAGTTAGAAAACTTGATGGTGTGAATTACCATACTATCGTAAATTTTAGCAAAATTTATAGTTTTAATTCTCGTTCTTGCATTATTACATTCCAATACAAATGTTAGGAGAATTGTCTAAAGCCGGCCGGTGAGGCCGAGCGGTTCGAAGTGCTTCAGTCTGGAACCGCGCGACCGCTACGGTCGCAGGTTGGAATCCTGCCTCGGGCATGGATGTGTGTGATGTCCTTAAGTTAGTTAGGTTTAAGTAGTTCTAAGTTCTAGGGGACTGATGATCTCATATGTTAAGTCCCATAGTGCTCAGAGCCATTTGAACCATTTTTTTGAAAGACTTGTCTACGTTGTAATTAAACCAACAGTTAACTTGTAGTTAATGTGAATTGTGAACTTTATGTGAATATCATAACGAAAAATCCATTAGAACAGTTGTAATTAACTTTTTCGTTAACGATCCTCGAACATTCTGATGTAAGCACTATTGGTTTTCAATAATTTTGATACTGCGAATTCATCACACAGAACTTTAACCTGAAATTCATTTTTGGCATTTTGCATTGTACCTCAGCTAACGTCAGGAATAAAATCCAACGTGAAATCAAGATGTAATTAATGATTTTACGTTGGGTATTGTTATTGTAATTTGTAACCAAATTTGCACAAAAAAGTCAAAAGAACGGTATTTAGAAAAGTATTTAGAATGAATCCTCATTTTAGTGTCTTTAAGACGGTACTAACAGTTTGTTGCAAATCATTAACTTTTCATTATCAATGAGTAAACGTAATTATTTTTCATAATCGGTCAAAGAACATACATCGTTAAGACAGGGTATATATTGATCGGCGCAACGTACTTGCAGTCAGTCGCAGTTTGGCCAATTTTATGACGCAAAGTCTATATGAGTTGATGTTTTGTTAGTCAAGTTGGTAGAAGTTATTTTCATGTATGAACATCGTTGCAAATGCTTACGAAAAATTTATCTGCTGTTCAAAGGATTCATCAGTATGTTGGAAAATATTATTTTAAAATCCAAGTGTTCATCACGTCCGAAATCCAGAAAGAACTGCAACCTATATCCCCTAATGGACTCTATTGGTGGAGGAGATGCGACGTTCCAAAGCTAAGTAGTCCTCTTCATAAACTACATCACTCTCATAATACAATGAATTTCTCTTAATGAGAAATATTTTTGCTAGAACTGAAGCTATAGTAGGGAGAGCTCGCGGCATCCTTTCAGTTGTTACTGATCATCTGAACACCTTCACGCCCCAACAAGGGCTTCAGGCAACACTAAATGCGAACAACACTGATTCCCTCTAATGGCCGTTCTACCTAACACAAAGCATTGCGATTGTAATCATTTACAAATCCTCCGAAGGTTTGTACGTGTATGAAGCTGCATAGATATCCAACCATGTCTTCTGGATGCTTAATTTTTTCTCAGGCAGAGTATATTAATGATCTAGCAGGTGATGTTGTATGTTGCGTGAGGATATACACGGTCGACGTGTTGTCTGTAGCAAAGTTTCAACGCCAGAAGACTGCAGATGGTCCGTGTTCTGTGCAGAGTCCGGCAGCTGATACCGAACCTAAATAAATGTAACGTGGTTCCATAGGAGAGGAATTCGTGGCGGTCCGCATAAAACCAATCAGAAGACACAGGACTTAAAATAAAGTTCAATAAACAGGCGAAGAGGACAACTACCGTTCGATTGCGCAGTTGGTGACAAATAACTGAAAACAGTAACTGGCGTACAGTACTTAGGAATAACCTTCCGCAACGCGGAACTACCTAATATAGAATGACCACTTAACACAAACTGCAGGAAAATCTAATGCCAGGCTGCGTTTCAATGAGAGATTCTTGAAGAAATGTAAAGATCCTCAAAAGAAGTGGTTTATAAAACACTTGTTCGGTAGTTTCTTGGGACTTTTCACCCGTCTAGAACCTTTACCCGGTTGCTTTAGTAGAAGAAATAGAGAATATCTAACATAGCGTGACGCATTTAGTCACAGGATCGTTTAAACGGTGAATGAGCGTCACGGATATGTTCAAGAAACTCCAATGGAAGACAGTACGTGAGGAGCACTGTTTATCACGGAGAGGTTTTCTGTTGAAATTCACAGGGTTTACGTTCCAAGAAGAGTCCGACAACATGTAATATCCTCCCACATACGTCCCTCAAAACGACCATTTGAACCCATACGGAGGTACATGGGGCAGTTGTTCTTCCCTTGAGAGAATGTTGAATAGATCAGGAAAGAGGAGAAAAAAAGTTATGGTGCCTGAAGTACCTTCCGTTACTTACCTTAAGGCGGCTTGGGGAGTATAGATACAGATGTATATCAAGAACATATGACTTTTATGCTAAACTACGCAAAATCAGCAACCAAAATGAGCTCTAGCTGGGCATCCCGTGGAGCTGATAACACATTTCGATTATCAACCCGAAGTGAATGTAATGGGCAACGTTTTGAAGTGTGTGACGGTATGTGGTTCAAAGTGGTGAATGCCCAAGCACAGTGGTCCTTGTAATTGTATGTGCATCTAAATGTTTTTCAAAACCAATTTTAACTTTTAAAATCATTGTTAAGCCGTAGACTCAAGTACCTTTCACAATGCCAAAATTTTAAAGTTGACGCGTTTCGGAGAAGCAAGCCTCATCATCAGGGTCTTATGAGAGCGAAATTTAAGCGCTATTTTGTTAATTATCGCAAATAACATATGACACGCATTCAATATAACTGAAGCTTTTGCACCAGGCAACATTCACCGATGTTATAATTCAAAGCGAGATCAAATATTAAGTCTTTGACCAGTCACGATCTTAAAGGTGCACGTTACAATGTAATAGTATGTTATATCAAAAGTTCATTAAAACGAGCATGGAGAAATGTAATCAGCGCAAATAAAGGAGCGTCGTTCCAGGCAGAATCGTACAGAATATATCAATACCACAGTAAGATTCTAGTGTGTGTATCAAACCTCAAAGTAGAAATAAAGCAGAAATTTTAAAACACACCTTAGGAAATCCTTTAATAGGATCAGTTACAAACATTGGGAAAAATAGCGAATGAAGTTGCTTTTGGACAAACTCCACAAAACGACAGAACGTTGCATGTATCGACCAATTACCGATAGCATTTCATCAAAACTCTGCTCATTGAATTTACTCAGTTTGAAAAAGAAATCGGAATATTTATTCAGAATGTGATGTAACTTGCGAAATTTTTCGTTCAGTGTTGTGATGTATACGGTATCTCATAGCAAAATAGTTTTTAGCATTTTCTAGAGTTTCCACCACTACATACGATGAGTAATCGTAAACTTTATATTATCAGCTCGAAAAAATTAAAGTTACGTAACTAATTATTTGTTCGTCTGCAGGTAAAGGTCTGCCGCCCAGGTACACCCAGAAATGACTACTTCACAGGACCGTAGCCTACCGCTAGAGGTCAGACACAGTTCATACATAAAGCATCGTTTGATAGTGTTTTCTATAGCAGCGGAAGTTTTCAGCTGTGCCTACGAAATCCAGATGAGTTTTTTATCCACTATGAACGAGTCCTGGGTCAATGACCTCGCTGCCTACACTGAAACACTGATCCCGTGTGTGTCCTAACACCCACTGCTAAAAGGTGGAATTCCGAAAGATATTCACGCCTTGTCATAACTATAGCTACATCAAATTGACAGTATTTGGGCGGGATGAAGGTGTTATCTACCAGCAGATATCAGTTATTTCTATTATTTTTCCCTACTTTAGGGACACAAGATTACTCTTTAGAAATAAGAAACGAGTCAGGCAATATTAGGCGGACGCGTTTCAAGTTTAGTCGAGCTGAAATGGCTATAATCAAGGATTTCGTTCAGTAGTTTAGTGCCTCGCGTGTAGAAGAAACGAGAAAGAACTGACTGACTTCATTACAGACCAGTATCCTTAACATCGGTTTGCTGCAGATTTCTTGAACTCATTCTTCTTTCGAAAATAATAAATTTTCATGTGGCAGAGAAACGTCTGTCCAGAAGCAACCACGAATTTGGAAAGCATCGTAAGAGCGAGATTCGGCCTGCCCTTTTCTCACACGATATTCAGCAAACAACGGAAGAAGGGCAACTGGCGGATTCCTACATTTTCAGAAGGTGTCCCACTGCAGGCTGTTGACGAATGTCCAAGCACAAGTTTCCCAGATACGCTAGTGGCTTGAAAACATTTTAAGTAACAGAAACCACTATGCTCTTCTCGACAGCGAGTGTTCATCAGAAGTGCACTAGGAAAGTATGACAGTACCGCCTCTGTTTTCTATATACATAAATGATCTGAAGGGCTGGATGGGCAGCAGTTTAAGGCTGTTCGCTGATGACACTCCAGTGTAGGGGAAGAAATGGTTCAAATGGCTCTGACCACTATGGGACTTAACATCTGAGGTCATCAGTACCCTAGAACGTAGAACTACTTAAACCTAACTAACCTAAGGACATCACATACATCCATGCCCGAGGCAGGATTCGAAACTGCGACCGTAGCGGTCGCGCGGTTCCAGACTGTAGCGCCGAGAATCGCTCGGGCACCCCGGCCGGCTGTAAGGGAAGATCTCGTCGTTGAAAGATATCGTTGAGTGACTTAGACAAAAGTTCTAGTTTGTGTGATTATATGCAGAAACATGTAAGTTAATGCGGAAAACAATATTGTAACGTTTGAATACATTATTAGCAGGGTGCAGGTTGACACATTCATATCGGTTAAATATTTAGGCATAACGTTGTAAAGCGATATGAAACGGAATTAGCACTTCAGGTTGGCAGTTGAAAAGATTAATGTTCGGCTTCGTTTTATTGGGTGAATTTCGGAAAAATATAGCTCATCCATAAAGGAGACTGCATGTAGAACGCTAGTGCGATCCATTCTTGAGTCACGTTCCAGATTTTGGAATCCCCACTTGCTCGGATGAAGGAACGACATTGGAGCAATTCAGAGGCCTGCTGTTAGATTTGTTACCTGTATGCTCGATCTACACTCAAGTACGAAAATAGGAAATTAAATAGTGGTAACTATTTATTCACAACCGATACAAAAGAGCTACATGTTTGCACCTGTTACTGTCCTTGAGAGTAGTCACTAGGGTTGTGTAGAACCCTTTGCCAGCGATGTGGAAGGCAGAGCCTGTTCTGTTGATGGTGCGAATGGAGCGGTCTACTGCCTATCGAATCTATGATCGAATTCCACGAAATGGTCCCTTCATCTTCGGAATCAAATCAGAGACACAAGCGCTTAAGTCCGGGGAGTATGGTGTATGGTACAGTACTTCCCAGTCCCATGTACCGAACAGAGCAGCCACAGCTTGCATGTATGCGCCCGCGCATTGTCGTGCAAAATCATGAGTGGGTCGCGCAGTAAGTGTCGCCACTTCTTTCGCAAAGTTGGTCACAGGTGATGCTCCAGAAACGAACAGTAGTACTGTACATTTACGGTCTGCCGTGGAGGAACGTAATGCGTTAGGATAACACCATCACCGTCGTACACGATAATCACCATAAGTTTAGACCGATCCATTCGCACCATCAACAGAACAGGTTCTACTGACGGTATACTACGCCATCCACATGGCCGGCAACGGGTTCTCTACAACGCTGGTGACTACTTTGAAGGACAGTAACGGGTTCAAACATGTAACTCCTTTGTATCGGTTGTGAATAAGTAGTTGCCACTATTTAAGTTACAACCCTCGTATTAAGGAGATGCTTCATGTAACCGTGTGGGAATCCCTGTATGGAAGACGACATTCGTTCGCATGGCAATATTGCGGAAATTTTGAGATTTGGAATTTGAGACGGATTGAAAACCATTCTATTGCCATTAACGTACATTTCCCCAAAGGATAACGAAAACAAGCTGCGAGAAATTGGGGCTTGTACGGGAGCTTTTAGACAGTCGTTTCTCCTTCGCTGTGATTGCGAGGGAAATAGGAAATATGTAGTGCTGGCACAAGGAACCCTCCGCCATACACCATATCCTGGTTTTCGGAGTTTGTTTATAGATGCAGATGCAGATGTAGTCGGCGGAGCAGTTGAGTGTAGACTTGTGCGGCAGCATGGACTCGGGAATCCGCGAATACGAACTATCCGGCACGCAGAACGTTACATTTCGCCACGAGCTTCGCCATGGCTGAAGAGCGCGCTTGCTGGCATTCCGCTGACTCTTGTTTCTCGCTGGCTGTCTGCGCCGGTGGCTGATGGACTCCAGTTTCCTCCGACGCTGCGTCGAGTGAGCGGAAGCAACAAACAGAACTGCTGGAGAGGGCGAACGCTATTTCTGTACGTGCATTCGGAGGAGTGTACGCCGGCACAGCCTACAGCTCAGGGGCACAGCGGCGCAGCGGCAGTCACAGTTTAAGGGGGAACGACAGGATGACGAACGAAAATAATGTCGAAATTCAGGAATTTTTCTCCGTGCTGGGATGTAGTGGAGAAATTGATTTTTCTGCAATGAAGAAAGCACACACTGAAGGTTTATTGGTATTTTTTTTAGCGAAAAACATTAATATCTTCGCTGTGTAACTGGGATTTGTCGCTATAATTCCGGCTGTTGTTATTTGAAATATCAAATTAACGTATATCCCTGATCCTTACAGATGTAATTTTAGCTCATCGCAAAAAATGGGAAATTATAGATATCTGAAAAAAATGGCGGTTTTTTGGAACCCACATTTTTGGCAGGAAAAGAAGAGAATTCAATTTGTTTCAAGGGAGACGAAAAATCGTTAAAATGTGATAAAAATTGCAGCGTGGGCGACGACAACCATGTCAAAAAATATGGTTCTGAGAAATCGCCGCCTGCCGGAGTGGCCGAGCGGTTCTAGGCGCTACAGTCTGGACCCGCGCGACAGCTACGGTCGCAGGTTCGAATCCTGCCTCGGGCATGAATGTGTGTGTTGTCCTTAGGTTACTTAGGTTTAAGTAGTTCTAAGTTCTAGGGGACTGATGACCTCAGAATTTAAGTCCCATAGTGCTCAGAGCCATTTGAACCATTTTGAGAAATCACGTTAAAAGGTAGACATGTATTTATCATATAAAAAGAGGGGCAAAGCTTGAAACCTATGGGATATCATCGATTCCTGATTCATAACAAATATCGGCCCAGATAGTGGATGGCTGCTTTCTGCTATTTGACCTGATAAGTCCTCGTATTCGTCCTCGGAGCCCTTTTCTTCATTAAGCGCATCGCCGCTGCCCTCTCAGTTTCACCGAATCAGCGCATTTCATAGGCGATTTTAAAATGAAGGACATCTGCCACGTGCTTTAATGCAGCATGGTCTACATTGTATAGAAATGAGGCCAAATTTTAAGCAGAGTTAACAATTTCTCATCAGCTGGATGTTATTTTTGGAGCGTACCTCCAAATGAGACTATTGAAACTTTCGTTCACATTTTTAGCAAAACCAACCAAGAAAAGCTCCTTCAAATCAGGTTTACTCAAAACCCTCAACATCTCAAGGACGTAATGAAGGGAGCGTGAGCGCGGAGCTCGTTCTCTAATGGCGAGGCGTGCCGTACACGCTCGGCTTCAGACGCTCATAGAATCATTACTTTTTGGAGTTCGCGCATACTATTTTGGTGAATAATTCTTCAATGTATATACATTGGAATTCCGCAATAAAAAATATTAGAATTTTTTCTAACGTCATCCTGTCGTTCCCCGTTAAAGCTGAACGTCCATAGGAAGTGTATTCGTCCGACTAGTAGGACGGTCCATTACGCCCGCACAGGGGAGACTAGTCCAAAGACATAATGCACCACTGGCAAGTGTCGACTGCACACGCTCAAGTCGCCCGCATACGGTTTTACACGGTTGCCTGACGGACGGATTCCAATGAACTAAGTGAAATGGGATTTGTTCTCCGTAGTCGGACGTAGTAGCTGGAAGCGAGCGCTTGTTGTTGTTGTTTGTGTTTGGGAACTTTTTGTACTTAATTACCAACATGGACGTAGTGGTTATCAGTCATTGTGAATGAGAACACGTCACTGTGTGATATGCAAGACAAGAGATACCACCACCGAGACTTACAATGGAAACTATGCTTGGGTGTACGAGTATGCAAGCTAAGTCGAAACGCTAATCGTAATGAAGCTTTTGCATAACATTGTGCAATCAGATATAGTCAATACGTGGTATTTGACGTAAAGCATACGTTCAAGAACACTGTTTTAAAAAATTGTAGAAACCGTATTTAAAAACAAAATACGTCGCTAGTATTTTGTAAAGTACTCACACCTCTTTCACTCGTGCACATTTCATAAGTGAATACGCTGCACCGTTTGGTTCGTTGCTAAGTGAATGCACCGGGCGGTTCTTCCCACTCTTTGTCAGTTAGGATGTTGTGTAACAATCGTATACATTTTACTATATTGTCAACATTAGTACGCTTATTAATTTCAATAGCACTTTGTAGTAATTTTCATTTACTAGTCGTCAGATTGTGGTAGTCTGTCATGTTACTGCACAGCTGGTAACATTCTTGTCCTTGTGCTACCTTCGCACTTGCATTTCTGTAGGTACTCATAATTCTGAAATGCGTGATCGATAAAGTCATTATTCGCCCGCTATATGACTTTTTACGTGACCTATCTAGCTTACAGATCTATTCACATTTACTAGAAACGTCGTTGTCCTCCAACATGACTTTATGTTACACGTTTAACACTTCTTCCTCTTGTGATTTTTGAAGAGAGTATTCATCATTACAGTCTGAAATTTAGTGCAGAACTCAATTAGCGTTTGACATCTCTTATTCGTACCACCGGTGCATAATCTTCTATTCCGTCCCTCACAATTGCGTTCCAATCCCCCATGTTATTAGATTTTCATCTCCCTTTACATGCTGAATTATCTGTTGAATATCCTCATATACTTTGGCTATCTCTTCTTCTGCTGTAGTGACATTGTCATGTGTACCTGAACTATCGTTGTCGGCGTTGGTTTGCCGTCGAATCTTATGAGAACCACCTTATACCCTGTTCACAGTAACTCACTCTCTTCCCTACCTCCCTGTTCATAAAGAATCCTACTCCCGTTATACTACTTTCTGCTGCCGATGATATCATCCTGTACTCATATGACCAGAAATCCTTGTCTTCTTTCCATTTCCCGTTACTGACGCCCACTATATCTAGGCTGAGCGTTTTTCCCTTTTCCTAGCCCCGTCTTGTAGAACATTATCGTTTCATTGGTTATTCAGTCTATTTCTCATTGTCACCTGCCCCTTGGCAGTTCCCTCCCGGAGATCCGGAGACTAGTCTAGTTCTCATTGTCACCTCCCACTTGACAGTTCCCTCCTAGATCTCCAGAGACTAGTCCGGAACCTTCTGCCAGTGAAGAGATCATCATGACACTTTTTAAATGACAGGCCACATGTTCTAGGGATACACATTATGCGTCTTTAATGCAGTGGTTTCCATTGCCTTCTGCATCCTTTGATCAGTGTTGATTCTTCAGAGTTTTAGGGGTATTTTCCCACCCCAAGTGCGAGAGAATGCCCTGAGCCTCTGTCCACTCCTTCGACCTCTTTGAAAAGGCCGTTGGCAACACGTGGGTGACTTCTATTTTTGGAAGTCTTCAGCTGCCATTGCCAATTAATTTTATTCAAAATTTAAGCATTGCCTGGGTTACAACCCTGGATGTTATACGTTTTGGTTGCTACTCAAAACGATGCCACTAGACCACGAGTGATTCTGTCGATTTATCTGTATCAGAAGGACGGATGCGGTCGCCTTTGAATTACGATCTCGTTACGAGAAAATTTTATCCAGCCGCATTTCTCACGTGTTGACCAAAAGGAAACGTGTAAACGAAATTAATCTGTTCACTTCAAAGTAAATTCCACTTATTTTGTGCCGTAACTGTTGTTCTCGATGAGGCTGGAAACGAAAATGCAGTCAAAGCAGCTGGTAAATGCTAATGTCCCAGCAATGAGAAACAATTATGTCGATTTTAGCCGTCGCAAATGTTATATTGTCTAAATGGAAACACTGTCGCCATTTATCTGTTCATTTAATCCCTTTCCGACGCCATTTCAAATTTCAACTCTATGTCCATTTTCAAAGTGATTCGTTACTGTCAGTTCAAACTGGTTATATAGCCGAAATTACAGTAGTGTGCGAAAGGAAGTAAAAGCTCAGTATAATGGCGCAACTGCCATATTCAGACAACTCTACATGATTCTCACTCACAAAAAATAGGAAAATTATCGAGAAATGTTTTCTGGAATTGAAAAGTGAACTCTTTTTATTTTAGCATCTTTTCGAAGAGTAAAGTAGTAACCGGCATATATTGCGCTAGATGACACATTTAAATACTCATTTCGAGGTGAATGTAGGGGGCAATGTTTTGAAGTGTGCGTCAGTATGTGGTTTTAAGTGGTGAACGCCCAAGCACAGTGGTCTTTGTAAATGTATGTGCATCTAAATGTCTTTCAAAACCAATGTCAAAATTATGACTCTTAAGATCATTGTTAAGACGTAGCCTCAACTACCTTTCACAAAGCAAAAATACTGAAATTGAAGCGTTTTGAAGGAACAAGCCGTCACCATCAGAATTATTGTACAAGGGTCTTATAAGAGCGACAAAGGTAAAAATATAAGTGAGATATTAAAAATTAATGTTTTTTCTAAAACGTGTGCCAAAAAGTTCGTCTGGTAGTGTCTACGTAGTTCTTGCCCTTCACCTTGAAGGACATAAGTCCAACCGATGTAATTCATATTATAACTGTCACAATGAATTTAATAGATACCAGCTGAATCATATTTATCAACTTCTTGCTTTAAATTATTACTTAACTTACTAAGTTAGTTAACGTTTTTAACCTCTGTTTTTGTTATACACTATCTGATGAATGGTATCCGGTCGCCTGTGAGCGGACATTATCGCGGCTTGTACTCTGCTGGGGATTTCAAATAAAATAGTTTTGTCTATTAGGAAGCGTTACTATAAAATTAAGTAACTAAACTGCTGACGTTCCGACCGACTTTGCAACGGTCCTGGTTCAAACGGTTCAAATGGCTGTGAGCACTATGGGACGTAACTTCTGAGGTCATCAGTCCCCTAGAATTTAGAACCACTTAAACCTAACTAACTAAGGACATCACACACATCCATGCCCGAAGCAGGATTCGAACCTGCGACCGTAGCGGTCACTTGGTTCCAAACTGTAGTGCCTAGAACCGCTTGGCCACTGAGGCCGGCTGCAGTGGTCCTATTCAAAGCGTTTACCTACCCTGAAGAGGACTGCTGCCAATTCGCTCCACAAGTTGTTTAGATGTTTTACTTTTAGAATGACTTGCCATGATATCCAAAATTTTTATTCAAAATGGCACTGGTCGTAGAAGACTACGGACGTATATCAGCTGAGAACACTTTCAGTATGGTGCCTGAAGATCTGTGAAGAAATGGCAGCCCATTCTTCCCGAAGAGCCGAAACGAGAGAAATTAGAGATGTTAAACGCTGGGTTCTGGAGCCAATCCGACGTTTTAATTCATACCAAATCTCTTCCATTATGTTCAGGTGGTGCGAGCTCTGAACAGTCCAGTCCATTTAAGGACTGCGGATGCTGCGTTATAACAGGGAGTATTGTCATGTTGATACAAACAATAATCGTCTAAAACTGTCCTTTCACTGTACGGAGTAGACATTGCTGTTAAATTATGTTCATACGATGCCAGATGTAGCCGATCCGTAACGTTAAAAGAGATCCCCATAAAACCATTTCGTCGGTACTTCACTGTGGTCATTACATACGATGGCAGGAAAAGTTCTCTAGACATTCACTAAACCCAATCCTTCCACCAGATTGCCACACGGTATTGCGTGATTCATCATTCCATATCACTGGTTCCAATCACCTTTCTTTCAGTGGCGTTGCGCTTCACACTACTACAAGCGTCGTTTAGCAGTGACTACAGAAATGTGTGGCTTATGAGAAGTTATTGGATCACTGTAGCCCATACTGTTTAACTCTCTACCTATAATCAATGTGCCTGTCTGCAACGCTAACACTTAGTACGTGACGTTAGCCTGATCAGCTGTAGTGGTTCCTTCGCGTTCCCACTTACCTCTCACATCACTAAAAGTCGTTTGGGCAGCTTTAGAAGGATTGAAATACCCCTAATAGGCTTGTTACGCAGGTGGTATCCAATGACTAGTCCACGATCGAAGTTTCTGTGCTCGCCTAAACGTACCCATTACTGCTTCTCTACTGACAACACAACAAACCTCACCTACTTTTATGCTTGTGAGTCCGCCTCTCGTGACGTTCAGTGGTCAATTCCGTATTACGTAGAAGTGTCCCGATACTTTTGATCAGATGATGAATAACACAGAGAATAGGGCTTGGCCAAACTATCCCGCCGACCGCCTGCCGCAGTATACAAAACTGACGAATAACCTAGATAAAGGTGAGTGGATGGGTTTTAAACACCGCTCTTACCGAATACTATTCCTGTTTTGTAATTATTTGGCTACTTATATATGGGGTAGCGTACTTTTTCCAGCTCTGTAAAATGGTACTGATTCATTAGGAACTAAAACTATTAATTTGACCGGGGATATAATATACCGTTTGCTGTTATTTGTGAATGTTCTTCTAGTACAGTTATTCGAGCACGCTTTACGGACCAGCTTAAGCTGGAACTCAAGACCAGAGTATGAGATAAACTATAGTCTCAGTTTTTCTTTAAAAAAATTGTAGTTAACGAGAAGCGTAATGGGCGTTTATCAGGGTTTATAACAGTGTAGCTGTAATGACTACATCATTTGGTCTTGGTAACATGCTAATTAGTTTGAGGTGGTCACATGAGACGATGATATTCACATATATTAATCGCACTGGAGCGGGTAAATTGGTTTCCATTTGCCTCTCGCGTGGGACACGGCTTGAATTACCTGAGAGGGCTGCGGTTAGCGATGCGGGGATCCATTTAGCCGCTCTCGCCACGATGCTAATGGAATGCTCTCGCGCTGCCGGCTCCAAACAAGTTAAACTACCCATCTCTTCTCTTCTGAAGATGAATTTACGGATTGTACACAGTGTGTATTAGCCACACTCCTGAGTTTTTCAACGTAGACGAGGATAGTATTCTAGGCATGCTTAAGTATAGTTCATATAAACTTGTGCGGTAGCAACGACGACGACGACGACGACGACGACGACGACGACAACGACAACTAGGAAGATGGCGATGGCGATGGTGATCGTGATGGCACTTGTGGTGGTGGTGGTGGTGGTGGTGGTGGTGGTGGTGAAGATGGTTTCACCTGCTAGCCGTTTTGCCTTTTTTCTGGTAAATTTGTTTTTCTTTTAGTTTGTGGTAAGGTTCTATGTGACCAAAATGCTGAGGTCATCGGTCCCTAGGCTTACACACTAATTAATGTAACTTAAACTAACTTAAGGTAAGGACAACACACACACACACACACACACACACACACACACACACACACAGACACACACACACCAATGCCCGAGGGAGGACTCGAACCTCTGACGGGAGAGCCGTAAATTTACTTACTATGTCTGTCGCGAAGTCGTAGTCCCACTCTATCACGATGTTACTGCGGCCATTATACGCATCACTCTCCAAATGAATGATTTATTCAATCAGAAAAACACGCCGTTTTTTAGGTATAAGTGTTCCATTATCATTTTTTTGAAAACGAAGAAAAGCATCTCTCATTATTTCACATGTTAACATACACAAGTTGCATAACTGTGTTCGTTTGTGAACCAAAACATTATGACCACCTGCTTAATAGCTTGTTTGTCCTGAAACTTCTGCGATTTTACTTAAACTTCTGAATGCAACTGAACCTGCTTAAACTGCTGAATGCTTTACTTGTTTTCATAAATTCAACCCTGACCTACAAAAATTTCTCTGACAAATACAACTCAGATTTTGTGCTATTCATTTATGACCCACAATATACAAACGCAACGCAATCTGACTGCAAATAATTAACACAAGAGAATGGCCCTGAATCAGAAGAAATCCTAATGACAACCCATACATTTAATGTCACTTACCCAACAGAAAATCTTCATGACACGGACTATAGCAAATACAGCGACTACAGCCAGCTAAATAAAAAGATTCTAACTACTATACGCTCTAACTACTAGTATGCATGTGGTTGGAAAAGGAAAGATTTTGTTTCAGAGCAAACAATCTATTTAACAGATTACCTTGTATTGTATTGTATGTCAGCCGGGGGCCTGGAAGCGACAGAGAGGCTCCGTCCCCGCCGCAGCCGCAGTTTTCAAAACCCCACGACGGCTACCGCAGGCAACTTCACCCCTCCGCGCCCCACACCGAACCCAGGGTTATTGTGCGGTTCGGCCCCCGGTGCCCCCCCCCCCCCCCGCGCTTCCCAGCGAGCGTCTCACACCAGACGAGGGTAGCCTCTGTATTTGTGTGGTAGAGTAATGATGGTGTACGCGTACGTGGAGAACTTGTTTGCGCAGCAGTCGCCGACATAGTGTAGCTGAGGCGGAATAAGGGGAGCCAGCACACATTCGCCGTGGTGGATGGAAGGCCGCAAAAGGCCACACACAAGTCCGCAAGGCGGATTCGTGCCGGGGACCAGGAGCTCCTTCCCTTCCCGCCCGGAAAGCCGTGCGTAATCGTCAATAATTACATTTCCGAAACGTTAGCAGATACATCAATCATCATTTTACAATCCATAACGACACACGTCCAAACCGTCCGCTCGCAGTAAGATTGCTAACTACACTCCTGGAAATGGAAAAAAGAACACATTGACACCGGTGTGTCAGACCCACCATACTTGCTCCGGACACTGCGAGAGGGCTGTACAAGCAATGATCACACGCACGGCACAGCGGACACACCAGGAACCGCGGTGTTGGCCGTCGAATGGCGCTAGCTGCGCAGCATTTGTGCACCGCCGCCGTCAGTGTCAGCCAGTTTGCCGTGGCATACGGAGCTCCATCGCAGTCTTTAACACTGGTAACATGCCGCGACAGCGTGGACGTGAACCGTATGTGCAGTTGACGGACTTTGAGCGAGGGCGTATAGTGGGCATGCGGGAGGCCGGGTGGACGTACCGCCGAATTGCTCAACACGTGGGGCGTGAGGTCTCCACAGTACATCGATGTTGTTGCCAGTGGTCGGCAGAAGGTGCACGTGCCCGTCGACCTGGGACCGGACCGCAGCGACGCACGGATGCACGCCAAGACCGTAGGATCCTACGCAGTGCCGTAGGGGACCGCACCGCCACTTCCCAGCAAATTAGGGACACTGTTGCTCCTGGGGTATCGGCGAGGACCATTCGCAACCGTCTCCATGAAGCTGGGCTACGGTCCCGCACACCGTTAGGCCGTCTTCCGCTCACGCCCCAACATCGTGCAGCCCGCCTCCAGTGGTGTCGCGACAGGCGTGAATGGAGGGACGAATGGAGACGTGTCGTCTTCAGCGATGAGAGTCGCTTCTGCCTTGGTGCCAATGATGGTCGTATGCGTGTTTGGCGCCGTGCAGGTGAGCGCCACAATCAGGACTGCATACGACCGAGGCACACAGGGCCAACACCCGGCATCATGGTGTGGGGAGCGATCTCCTACACTGGCCGTACACTACTGGTGATCGTCGAGGGGACACTGAATAGTGCACGGTACATCCAAACCGTCATCGAACCCATCGTTCTACCATTCCTAGACCGGCAAGGGAACTTGCTGTTCCAACAGGACAATGCACGTCCGCATGTATCCCGTGCCACCCAACGTGCTCTAGAAGGTGTAAGTCAACTACCCTGGCCAGCAAGATCTCCGGATCTGTCCCCCATTGAGCATGTTTGGGACTGGATGAAGCGTCGTCTCACGCGGTCTGCACGTCCAGCACGAACGCTGGTCCAACTGAGGCGCCAGGTGGAAATGGCATGGCAAGCCGTTCCACAGGACTACATCCAGCATCTCTACGATCGTCTCCATGGGAGAATAGCAGCCTGCATTGCTTCGAAAGGTGGATATACACTGTACTAGTGCCGACATTGTGCATGCTCTGTTGCCTGTGTCTATGTGCCTGTGGTTCTGTCAGTGTGATCATGTGATGTATCTGACCCCAGGAATGTGTCAATAAAGTTTCCCCTTCCTGGGACCATGAATTCACGGTGTTCTTATTTCAATTTCCAGGAGTGTATTAACAACTAACTGCGAGTCCGACCAGCTACTGAGGCTCTTACGGAGGCGGCATTAGTTACCTATCCACAGTTCATATAAATCTCGTAAATAATGGGTCGCTGATTCGCGTACACGTGGATGGAGCCTGACAGGGAGTCACATGACTTCCGTAGGATTTACAACAGGCGAATCTGGTAGCCGAGACATCAACGTCGTCAGTTCACTATAATATTCCTCAAACCATTGTAGTCAATTCTGGCTCCGAGACACGGACTGTTATACTGCTGAAATATGATATCGCCTTCGGGGAAAACATCAGGCATGGAGGGAGATGGTTCGCAGCTGACGGTGTGTCTTCGATTACTATCACAAATCCCATGAAAGCACAGGTGAATGTCTCCCACTAGCTTGCATCTGTGGCGCGCTGCACGTTTCGATGCGCCGTTCACCTCGATTATGGTGTTTGCGGCGACGATCATCGAGCTAGTGAAGCAATTGTGTAATTAACCCCGAAGACCTAACACGTTTCCATTGATCGACGGTCGAATCCTTGTGCCCACTACAATGGTAACTGAAGATGTCGTTGTGTCAGCTTGTGAATACGTAAGTATGGCCTGTTGCGGAGCTCCGTGTTCAACAACGCTCCATGAACGGTGTCCTCCGACACGCTTGAGCATACGCCAGCATTGTGCTCTTCCAGCAGAGATGTCACTGATCACCATCTATCCTACTTCACAGGGCAGACAAGTCTCCAAACCCCACGTTCTGTAAAGAGTCGTGGTCGTCCAACAGCTTAGCTTCTAGCGGTAGTTTCACTGTCCAACCACTTTCCGTAGATGCTCACGACAGTAGGACGTGAAAATTCGACCAGCCTCGCCGTTTTCGAGATACTAGTTCAGAGGCTCTGCGTAATAAGAATGTGTCCTTTCTCAAAGTCGTTTATGTAATGCTTTTCCCCATTTGCAGGCCATATCTTCGCTAGGTAGATTCCTCGTCCGTGTCTGCTCCGCTTACTGGCGATTGTTACCGCATCACGTGCCCTCAACGCCACCAGGTGGTATCCAACGTAACGGTAGACAGTGGTCATAATGTTTGGCTTTTCGGTGTCTTTTGTCCACGTACCGGAAACGTATTATGCCACTACACACAGCCAAAAACACAAAACCCTGAAAAAATGCATAGTCAAACTTATAAAAAGACCCGTACTGTACGTGTGAGGTGGTATAGCGATCAGAATTACTTATGACACTTAACGACCGTTGCCACTGCCAGTCACCTACCTGAAGTTGAGACACCATTTTTCATGTATATTATTGCACATTACTTATTTAACGTCGACAATTTTACACTAATTCAGCTCATAACAATTGGATGCGTGTAACAGGTTATGGACTTTCGAGTTTATGAGCCGAACACTGCTTCAATTGTGTACCTTGGCATTCACTGATAAATTTAATTCACATTTTAATTTGGGGAAAAAGGACAAATTTGTTCGATTTATTCACAATAAACAGCAATACCTGCAGTACAGAGGGTTATATGTGGGAAGTCATATCATATTACAATGACTGTTGCTTGAAACAAGCAAAGTTAAAACCATGAGTCAGGTAGTGTGTTGTTGTAGCCACTCATATTTTCTCGGACTCTAATGTCGGTGATTGTAGCCGTTTCCAACCGAAACGGCAATTGATCTTTATGATGTGGACTATAGTGTGATGGTAAATGCAAAAGTGGGCACGCACAGTTGAGTAGTCTTGTCCTCTAAGTATATCGCATTGTATGGAAACAAGCAGAGAAAACTGCACACTATACCCAAATGACAGGAAGGTCATTGATAACGTCTCACAGACAGAAAGAAAGAAAGGACCGACGTTCGATTTGGATGCAACGGTAAAATTCACGTAAACTGTGTTTTCGGAATTTTTGTGAAACAGCAATGAACGGAGGACACGAAAACATCGAAGCGTGGACGATCATCATAAGGTATCACCCAAGTGAAAAATAGTAAATAGAGAAGTGCGGAAAAAAGCGCGACTTCAGTTAGGCTGTGCAAGTAAAAATTAAAACTTCATTGTGTCAGAACATCGTAGAAAATGGTCAGTGCATTTACCCTCACAAAATTTCTATGATGGGTGAGTACTTCCAGACCAATCTGCGCCTGTTCAGTTCCACAATTGGATGCCGAATAAAGCGGCATGGGAACATTTGGGTCTTTCTTTTTCTGTTTCATCAGATGAAACATGGTTCGACCTGCACGGCCAAATAGAATCAGCCGCAAAATCGTCACTAGCAAAAAAGTCATTATTAGTAAGCTGAACAGCTGTTGCATAGTGCTCAGATTGTTGTTTGGCCCACAAGTACGGAGAAACTTATTTTGGCCACCCTGCACGATGGATGTTCGCAAAGTGATTTATTGTAACCAACATTGCACGAATAAATAGCACCAGAAATTTCACGTGTGCCATGATAGTGAGAGTTTAGTGTTTATACATTTGCCAGTACTCATATGAGGCGAAATTTCTGGGTGCTCTTATTTACGACCATACTTGATGTGCATAAAATTTTTAATTCATTAGCATGAAAGATATTTATGGAGGAAGAGTGAGCTTGAATCGGAGTGCATTGAAGAATATTTTGATACTTTTATGGTAATTTTCCAAACTGACATATATCGAATGAAAGATACGGAGTTTCGTAATTTCAATCGGCTTATGTCCTCTGATCATTCTTTGCGGATAGGATTGGTAAAGCCCAAATTCGAGTAGAATACTGCCAGATGGCACACGGCTTCTTGACCTGCAAAATGAGCTTCTCATATGCGAGCGTTGTGGCACCAAATTTTAAGCAACTGAATTTCATTTCTGGCAAGTTGGCAGTGAGCTACCTGCCACTTTAGCTGATAACATAAACGTTTATACAGGCATATGTCCGAAAGGTTAGGCGCCGTGCATTGACTCGTATTGGTGGGCAATGAATCCGCAATCTCCAGTGTGGAAGAACAAGTATTTCGCCCTCCAGCGGGAATCTAACAAAAATAAGCGAGTACGGGGCTGCGGATGAGTAGTGCTGTGTGGGAGTATGAGTCGGCCGCGGAGCCTGCCCAGACAGCGCGCGCATTCAAGACAAACGCTGTGTACGGATGGCGCAGCTGTTAACGTAACTGTCTAGTACTCATGAGATCCAGGGTTCGAGTCCCGGTCCGGCACACATTTTCGCCCGTTGCCACTGATTCCGCATTAAGTTCCGATGCAGCTGATATCAACAGTTTCTTCCTTTCCTTTCCTTTCCTTTCCTTTTCTCCCCCCCCCCCCCCCAATAAGTTTGCATAAATTGCGGATTTCGTATTGTGTCTGCTCGTTCCGAAAGAACAGATACCTAGCGTTCATATATCTAAATGTTTATTAGAAATGAACTAACACAATTTCTAGACTTAACTGGCCTCATAAAGATATGCTTTTTTATATACGGACTGAAGCAGCAAGTAAAAATTTTTGATAAGGCTGCTAATCAAACCCGTGATTCCAACTTGCGCTGCATATCTATATGAGATCAGTAAAGTCTCTGAAATTGTGTCATTTTATTTGTATAAGTACCTGCACCTGGGGTGGAAGCTGGAGCCCCCATTTATGTTTGATGCTGAGGTGCTATTCCAGAACATAGAGTGCCTCAGCATCGTATTTAAGAGGGAATTTAGACTGAGGCCATACTGAGAATTTGGCTCGAGGAGAGAGGTGTGCCAGGGTAGTTCCTGCAATTGTGTGAACCACTGCGCCAAGGTGGCTTAGTGGCTTACGCACCTACCTAGCAAGCAGAGAACAGAGTTCGATTCCCGGCCTTGGTTAGGCGGGTGGTGAGAAAACTTGGATTTCATGGTCGAGCGGTAAACGCCAAACGACGCCTCGCTTGACGTAATGAGCGTAAACATTGGACGATTGAACAGTGGAAAAACGTTGTGTGGTGTGACGAATCACGCTACACAATGTGGCTATCCGATGGCAGGGCGTAGGTACGGCGAATGCCCGGTGAACGTCATCAGCCAACGTGTGTAGTGCCAACAGTAAAATTCGGAGGCGGTGGTTTTACGCCGGCCGGAGTGGCCCAGCGGTTCTAGGCGCTACAGTCTGGAATCGAGTGACCCCTACGGCCGCAGGTTCGAATCCTGCCTCGGGCATGGATGTTTGTGATGTCCTTAGGTCAGTTAGGTTTAAGTCGTTCTAAGTTCTATGGGACTGATGACCTTAGACGTTAAGTCCCATACTGCTCAGAGCCATTTGAACCATTTGGTGGTTTTACCGTGTGGTAGTGTTTTCCATGGAGGAGGGGGGGGGGGGCTTGCACCCCTTGGTGGTTTGCAAGGCAATATCACAGCACAGGCCTACATTGATGTGTTAAGCACGTTCTGGCTTCCCACTATTGAAGACCAATACTGGGAGGGCGACTGCATCTTTCAACACGATCGAGCACCTGTTCATAATGCACGGACTGTGGCGGAGTGGTTACACGACAATAACATCCCTGTAATGGACTGGCCGCCAACCTTAGGGATGTTTTGGTACGCTGACTTCGTGCCAGGCCTCACCGACCGACGTCGATACCTCTCCTCAGTGCAGCACTCCGTGAAGAATGGGCTGCCATTCCCCAAGCAACCTCCCAGCAACTGATTGAACGTATGTCTGCGAGAGTGGAAGGTGTCATCTAGGCTAAGAATGAGGCAACAGCATATCGAATTTCAGCTTTACCGATGGAGGGCGCCAAGAACGTGTAAGTCATTTTCAGCCAGGTGTACGGATACTTTTGATCACATAGTAAACAACTACACCTGCATCCACATGATTTCTCTGCAAATCAGAATTAAGTGCCTTGCAGAGGGTCTATGGAATCACCTTAAAGCCCTCTCTACAGTTCCGCTCTAGACCAGCACGCAGGAAAAACGAACTCTTAAATCTTTCCGTGTGAACTCTTATTTCTCTTATATTTTTATGATGATTACTCCTTCCTATGTATGTCGCTACCAGAAAAACATTTACAAACCCTGATGACAAAGTCGGGGTGAGGAGGTACATCACTAAAGAATATGCTTCGACGACTCAGGAACACTGACATTATGTACCTGTTTTTGTTCCTGTACTCCTAATTGGTGCCATGGATATTTTGTTTAGCAAGTTTAAAACGTTTGAGAAACCAGTGTGGAGGAGTATTATTGTGACTGGAGAATGTTCTCAGTATTTCAACGAGACTGCTGGGTAATTACATTTTTGCGAGATCTGAGAATCTCCCAATGACAGCAACTTAATGTCGAAACTGGTCGTGAAATAAACTATTTCATATCAATCAAACTTCGTTTCTAATATTGTAAATTGCAATGTTAGATCGCTCCATCATCATGTGAAATTATATACACGCAAAGTGTTACACAGACATGGAAATAAAATTAATATTAAAAAATAAAATACACTAGACTATTAATTGTAACATGGAGATCAAAATACCTAGTAGTATAAATCTGATTTTAATGGATTAGAGCCTCTGACTTCGTTATTTGACCTCGAGCTCATGTACATGACATGTATCTGCACACGGCTGCGAGGCTAGCTTCTGATATAGAGTTACGACGCACGTGAGAGTTTTCGAGACAATTCGTTCTCAACTCACGTTTAGAGCTCTAAGACGACGGCACCCTCCTAATGTATGCAAGTCACTGAGCGAACACCACACATCGCGCACAACTACACTTTCCTTCTTCCAGCGCGGCGCAGCTGCAGAGACAAGGTCGGTTGACGCCATTCTTGGTAAAAGTTGAGACCGCCACCCTAATGTCTTTCGTACGAGCGTCGTTAAAGAACACTCCCATTACATGGCCTGCGCTTTGCATAACACCTCCCAAAGTTTCATCTCTCGTAGCTCGACGGAACAGCATGAATCTAAATCTGCTTAAGTCTGTCTATATAGGGGAAGGCGGGGCAAGATGGGGAAGCTAACTTTAAACCCTTACAAAAGGGACAAAAATAAACAAATTCAACTAGCTTTGATTATCATTTGTTTACTTAGTCATTTAATTACAATAGCATGCAAAGAAACCTGCAAACGTGTTACATTTAGTTAGAAATATCTCAGTTTGAAACATAAACTACCAATTCCCCGTCCTACTCTATGTGCGGGGTAAGATGGTGAACTAGCATGAATTCATCTCTAAAGCTTAAATAAGGACTGGAATAACGAAATCATGTGTCGATAAGGTTTAGAAACATGCTTCTGCGAATTGTAGAATCAGGTATTACGTTTTATTTAGGCCTCTTACATTCACATAGTACACAAGTGTGGTGTTCGTCTTTCTGTTCCTGCACAAGTGTCGTGGGCATCCCGAGGCTGAAACACATATTTCTGAGACACGTTGAACTGTCGAGCAGCCATGAAAGAACTCATATGACCTTCTATAACCGCATTTACAGCGCCTTCCATTGACTCCAATGACCAATCTTGCCTAGAAGTTTGTCGCCGATACTTGCTAATCATCTGAAATAAAACACGTGGAACGTACTATTAAGTCATATCATTCCTGGTAATCTATATTATATAGTAAATACCATATTTCCAATAGTCAGTCGTTAAAGAATAGCAAGAATACTGACTTTGCACGTTTTGTGTATTTTTATTCACCATATAACCTAAGGCATACTTTGTAGTTAAACGTTGGAATAACGAATACCATTCTATTTACAATTGTATTCAACGTATAATGTACGTGTTCACAACCCGCAGCGAGACGATAAGAACGTAATGGTTGGAGAAATCTTGCCCCACCCCGTCTTGCCCCCTACTATGCTGTCAGGTTATATTTCGCCTACATGAACACTATGTAGTGAACATTGACTACTGACACAGCAGTTTACTGTTAATAAGACGTACTATTCAGTACTATTTATACAGTCTGGACAAATGTTCACGAAACACATGTTGTAGGACCTCGAAAGGTGTAAAACATTGCAAATCAGTATAACAATTGTACGTACCTTGCAAAGCTCACAGAAACCGCCGCGAAACTAAGGTTCAGCAATGTCAACACACTGAAATCTGTGTACTGATGATGCTGATGTAGCTATCCACAGATGGCAATACTCTAACGGTAGCTTATAGCCCTTCCCCGTCTTATCCCACCTCCCCGTCTTGCCCCTCCTTCCCCTATAGCTGCACCCCATCTAGTTACAAACTTTCACCACAGGTGGTCATTTATCAAATATTTCTTAGTTTTCATCTTTCAATAATAGTTTCCTAGTTTGACATGACCTATCTAAAACAGTTGTATATTGACTTTTTTTAGTACCCAGGACGGGTTTGATACAGCATGCCTCGAATTCCTTTCATGCGGCGACCTCTTTCGTCTACACGTACATCCTACGTCCTCAGTTTTCTGTAGGGTGTACCCCACTCTTTGTCTTCTCCCACATGCGTAACAGCATCAGTCTTAATATGTCGATGAGGGATCGTGAACAGTATTGGCAGAAAGAAGGCCATAACCGTCGTCCTACCAAGAAATCCTTAATACACTCACATTTTGAATGATATCGCATATGATTTTATTTCAGTTCATAAAATGAAATCCTTTTGCAAACGAGGAATGTTAAGGTGCCAGATCATAAAAAAGCAACACTCCGTCCGGACAAGAAAAACAAGAAAACTTTTTTTGAAAAATTCTTGGAACAGTTATTATTATTTTAATAATAATAAATATGACAAAACACCATTACGTTCTAGAAGACCACCAGTAAACCGTTAATATATGAAACTCAATGTTTGCAATAGTTAATATATGAAACTTAAAATTTCCAATAGTGAAACGGACAGATAAACATTTCAGGTAACACATTTCCAAAGAGGAAAACATAAATCAGCACTAAACATTTAGTATTTTATTATAATCAACGACAAGTTGCACAAAAGAAATTTGATTCATTTACTGGTATCATGCACCTAGCGTCCTCCTTCAGCAGGTACCACATTTAAGTAGAAGTTAGACATGAGTATTAAAATGTCACAACCAAAAGTTTAAAAATTTAAAAATTTAAAGATTAAAAGAATGACACATAATTACAACTATTGCATTATTTGCCAATGTTAAAAGTGAGATGTGTACAACATATGGCTGTTGTCCTAGAATATAGGGGAACAATACGTAATAAATAATGAATGCGTTAATGCAAAAAGACCTCGTAAATGCTTACATGTATTTTATAGTGCCTGTTCAAAAACGCTTTAAGGAATACAAACAACAAATGCAGACAGCGTGCCGAAAAAGGCGCTCATCAGTTAGTGACATATCTCGAGGTTGATCTCAAGGTGGGGATACAAGTGCAATAAAATAATAGAACAAAAACTTAAGAACTGTAGTATGGAAATGTCTCGCCTTCAACAAATATAAATACAGCAGCTGATGATGGATAAAATACTAAACATTTAGTCAACACATCAACTGATACCCGTAAGCCCAGCAATCAAACCAGCCAACTGGTAATTATAGAATAACGAGAAATATAAACTCTCTCTTAATCAAAGAAATATTACTTTATCTCTTTAAGTAGAATGCCAATGTCCCACACTAGTTCTATAACAGAACGTATAAATAAAAGTTAAACGCAATGCCCACAAGATTTCAGCTGCAAGAGCAAGTACCAAAATTAATACTGAGTACAAAATCAAATCAGATACGGCAATCACAAATAGAATTTAAAAATTACAGACCAGGCTCAATCTCGACAAACAGAAATAACGTAGTCAAGCCGGAACTGGGGAGGGAAGGGTGGGGGGGGGGGTTTCTAAAACATAAAAGCTAACTCCTCGCGAACAGGCAATAAATGCGCAATGGTACCGACAGACCGGCCGCCGTGTCATCCCCAGACGATAGGCGTCACTGGATGCGGATATGGAAGAGCGTGTGGTCAGCACAGTGCTCTCCCGGCCGTATGTCAGTTTCCGATACCGTCTAAAACATAACAAAATAACTTTTTTTACATGTGAAATTTCATCATATTTTGACTAACTATTGGCTGCATTTGTTGCTAAAAGTACACTTTTCTTCATAAGTAAGAGAGATTCTTCGATGAATTTTGCAAAGCATACAAACCATACTTACAGGTATATGAAACTCCAGATTTTTTTTAATGCAAATGAGTGAGCTCTAACATTTTAAAACTCATGTTTAGAAAAACCGCAAATTTTATAGTTAATTATCTCAATTTTTGTCACTGTTTCTTATACATTCCTTAGTAATTGTTAATCCGTGTACGTAGTCAGGAACAAGTGATTTTTTTCAATATCCAGTACACTTCATTATAACCGTTTCGTGCCTTATGCATGTGAATCCTGATACTTGACAATCCAGTGTTCGCACCAGCATCTGAGTTATTTTGCAGCACTCTAAACTGAAACATTTTGAGCCCCATGTCCAGAAGTATTTTCAAAAATAGCCGCCACTGTAAAAAAATATAAAATTAGTGATGAGGCCCTTGTGGAAACTATGACTGGAAGTCCTGATATAAAACACCCAAACATATCCACATACCTTTGTTTTTTTCCTAATTTATTCGTGCAATTGAACACTACGCAGCTCTTCATCATTTTCCTTCGCGTACACTGCATTTTGTAGGCAGCACAGTTACGACTAACGAATACTGTATGTACTGACGAGCCAAAACATGATGATCACTTGTTTCATAGCATGTTGGTCCACCTTTGCAGGGCAATACAGCAGAGACTATGCTTGATACGAATTCGACACGTTCTTAGTAGTTTTCCGGACTTATTTGGTAGCGTACATCAATGCACAGATCAATGTAGTTTTCGTAAACTACAGGCTGGTGATTTTTCCGTGCGGAGCTGACGCCTGGCAGCATCGCTGGTTTGGGTTCATATAAGGCGAATTTGATGACCAAAACATGAGCGTGAGTTCTTTGTCACGCCCTGCAACTTACTGTATCACAATTCTGGTCTTGTGACACGGACAGCTAGCCTGCTGGAAGACGCCATCGCAATCGTGGATGACGTCAACATATGAGCATGCAGGTAGCTTCAATAATGTTCTTTCAGTCCACAGCTGTCACGATGCCTTAGGTTACTAGCACAGGCCTCATGGAAACCCAAGTAAGTGTCCTTCCTAGCGTTACACTGCTTCCAACGGCGTGTAACTCCGCCGTGGCTCATGTATTGGTCTTCCTTCTGGGTGACGACTTACCTGTACACGACTATCGAACTCGTGTTAACAAGAAACGTCATTTTTCTAATCAAGCGACGCTTTAATTGGTTTACGGTCCAGCCTCGATGACCACGGGTCTACTGAAATCGTGACTGACTTTATACGAGGGTCAACGTTATACAACGTAGGGGTCGTTTGCTGCAGAGTCCCTTGCCCATCAATGTATCTCGAATGGTGTGCTCCAAAACACTTCTGCCTGCACCGGAATTGCAAGGTGTTGTCACAACTGCAGTAGATCGCCGCCCATTCTACTTTACAGAAGGGGCAAGCCTCTAGAGCACTACACTCTGTGGTGAGACTTGCACGTCCATCACCTTGTCGCCTACTTGTCGCTTCACCACCCGTCTGATACTTTTCATAGACGCTCACAACAACATTGCGCGGACACCCGACCAGCTTCACCACTTTTGAGATATTTGTCCCTAGGCGCCGGGTCAGAGCAATCTAATCTTTTTCAAAGTCGTTTACATTAGTTTATTCCCCCATATACGGCTCATATTATCTCTAGAACGGTTCCCTATTCGTCTCTGCTCCGCATATATACATTGCTTACCGAGCCACGTGACCGCCAACGCCACCAGGTGGCACCACGTTGGCGTACAGCAGAAGGTTCAAATTAACCTGTGCTGTAGCGCTCTCGAAGAATCTAGTTTTACACGTCCTTGGGCGCGACAATGAAGGGACAGTTGGTTACTTAACATCGCAGTTTCTGTATCATATCGAAGCACCACACAGGTCATAATAATTGGTGAGACTGTGTAAAATAAAACAAACTTGCATGATTTAGCAGATTCTAAGCACTGTCTCTGTCTGTGTGTTTCAGGTAAGCCGTTTCCTCTGCTGGCTGCTCTGCGTCGTCTCCCAGCTGACGCACCAGTAAGTCACATTCGCCGGCAGCGCAGTCAGTTGCAGATCTGGCACAGCTTCCAAACCCTTCTGTTAACCGACGTGTGCCACGCTGCTTCTTTTGTGCCCTATAGTTCCCTTTCTCTTTCTTTTTCTCAAGGAAAAGAAAAGGCCTGACAGCTTTGCTTAACGCTCGGACTTCAACGTAGCTACAAGTTCTTTGTTAAATATTCTACTCTTGCAAGATCTAGAAACGTGTCCAAAATTCTCGTTGCAAGAAAAGCGTGATGTATGCCATATAGATGTTTACTGGAATGAGAAGTTGTTTCTGTAGAAAGCTTGACCTAGGAACCACGGTGTGGCTCAGTGTCGGTCTACGTCCCAGCGACTGTTGTAACTTATTCCAGCTTCTCTCTTCCTCTCCAATATTTACAGTCCCCAGCTTCCGCCAGTACCATCGAAGCTATCCCTCGGCGACTTAAGCATGTGCACTGACATCCTGTCCCTTTTCCTCGTTAATGTTTTCCATCTGGTTCTCGCCTCGCCGATTACACAGAGAGCCTCCTCATTCCTTATCTTCTCATCTGCTCAAATTTCCAACATCCTGTTCTAGTACCATACTTCAAATGCTTCGATTATCCTCTTTTTCCAGTTTCCCCACAGTCACTGATTTCACTTCCAAGCAATGTTGAACTGGAAAGATACAGTCTCAGAGACTTATTCATCATTTTGAAACCCAGTAGAGATCTTTTGGCCAAGTCTGCCTCGAGAGCCAGCGATGGTTTTATTTTTTTGCTGTTGTTTCGTTCGTCAAGAATTATCTCGCTTTCAAGATAGCTGAATTCCTTCCCTTTCCCCGTAATCCCCAATTTTGGAGTTAAGAACATGGCTCTGAGCACTATGGGACTTAACATCTGAGGTCATCAGTTCCCTAGAACTTAGACCTACTTAAACCTAACTAACTTACATCCACTAACTTACATCCATTCCCAAGGCAGGATTCGAACCTGTGACCGTAGCAGTAACGCGGTTCCGGACTAAAGCACCTAGAACCACTCGGCGACATCGGCTTGCTTTAAGCTCATTGCAAGTATCCTTTTGCTTCCACTGTCCTTGGTTTACACTCAGTCCATTCTGAGTGCTCATTAGATTGTTCGTCACGTGTTCATTTAGTATCAGATCCTTTAATCAATAGATCCTAACTTTCGCTAAGGATACTAATGTCATCCGCGAATCTTATCACTGTTATCGCTTCACACTGAATTTTAATCTCACTCTTGAACCTTTCTTCTACTTCCGTCATTGCTTCTTTGATGTATACATTGAGCAATAGAAATAAAGGAGTGCATCTCTGTCTTATAACTTACGTAATATGAGCACTTCCTCCTTGGCCTTCCATTCCTATTTTCGCTCTCGGTAAGTGTTCATATTGGAACCAATGTGTTCCAAAACACCGCGCTTGAAAATGCGATTTTTGTCGAGTAGTCCCTCGGCTTTCGTTCATCACATACATAAGCGGTCAAATGTTTTGGATAGCACTCCGCTTAGTGACCATTTTTATACCCGCCGGAAGGAAGGACACACTGTCGCTATCCCACAGTACAAAGCCAAATTTTAAACATTACACTCTTCCTGCAGTCCAGGAAAACTAAATTGGTTGCTTCTTTCGCATTACATGTGGTCTAGGGTGAGCGTTAGAGAGCTTATCGGAGCACCATTTGTTCATGGGCGGTTTTTGAGAAAAGCCCAAAAACTATGATTTTTGGGTACGAGAAGTACCAACTCTGAGGAGGACTGCTTCCCCAATTTTCGTCGATTTTTACCACATGTTCGTAACATGATGTTCTCTGGAAGCTTCGAAACTTTTCCGATATCATTATCCGTTACCGTGATCCAGATGTTCAAAGCTACCTTACTTGTGGAGATAACCGCAAAAACGGCTTTTAGCCGTTTCTGTGCCGTGGCCTGTAACTACCTAAGTGACTAATCGCAGCATATGGTTCAAATTTCAAATGTAGACTATTCAGACATTTATCAGGGAACACCATTTCCCCATTTGCGAAAATCTATACTCATTATCAAGATGCAACCGAAGAAACATGGCTTTTGGGTACCAAGTATGGGGATAGCCACTTCTGTAATTTGTGTTCACGGCAAATCATCGAAATTTTTAAGTTATTTTTAAAAAAATATTCTTGGGGAACCTTGAAACATTTGTCGATGTAATGATACGTTACCGAGATCCAGAGGTTAAAAGGTACCTTAATTATGTACGTAATATCTGGTCTGGGGCGTAAATGTGGTTTTAACTGACACAGTAAACACTTGGAAAAGTTTCTGAGGTCATCGCAATGGTTCTGAGGTAAACAAACTATGTTTTAGTCACCATTTTTCACCAATAAAATGTTACGAAGCTCTGATTCCGTGTAACGGTCACTTCACGCCAGTACAGGCTGCTTTGGTCTCGAAATTATTCGATGGTGCAATCTGGCTGTCTAAGCACCTTACAAAAATTTATTTTTTCATAAAGAAATTCTTTGTACTTGCAAATATTGTCCATTTTCATGTAAAGTGAACCTCCTTTGGATGTGAGACGATTTTTTAAGGTTGTATTATGGGTGCATTTTACTGTTGTTTACATGTGATGATGGTGGTGATTGGTTTGTGCGGCGCTTAACTGCGTGATCATCAGCGCCTCTGTAAGGTCCCAAATTTTTCCGCCCAATTTTTTTTTTCCTCAGACCAATCTAGCCACTGTCACGAACGATGAGGATATTGATGAAATGATGAGGACAACACAAACACCCTGTCCCCGGGCAGAGAAAATCCCCAACCCCGCCGGGAATCGAACCCGGGATCACGGGATCTAGAGGTAGCAACATGTGTCTAAGTATGTAATTCTGTCGAAGTATATAGATAAACTATCAAAACTTTACTGACCTACGGAATTCGTATTATGTAAACAGGACGTCCTGCTGTTGTAGGGAAAAGAAGGGAATCACTTTTCTCCCAGAGTCTTTTAAGAGGTAGGTATTCGCCTTTCTTTGAGCTCTGGTAGGAGGGTTTCTCAGGCGGTTGTATATTACTCGTATATCCCTCTAACTTGCATCTATTTTCCACAGAATTTCGGGCACCATGCATCATTTTACATTGTCTGAGCTTTTCATAGGTCGATAGATCCAGTGATTTGTAGGATAGAAAGAGTAAAGAGGTCTCGCTTATCCCATAGTCTGCGTCAAGACAGGAGACTCAGCCAATCGTTGTTTAATGCTCCCTTTGGAAGACTCACTACTCTCTGGGTATTTGAATTTATCAGGTCCTATCTTTCTTCAGTATTTATTAGCAGGTAAGGACCAATAAATTATCGTCAGATTGCATCTCTGTCACTGGAAATTTTCTGAAATTGAAATTTTCGTAAGTGTTCAAGTCTCTGTCACATAAACAACCTCTGTCGTGATCCTTAAACCAAGTGTTAGCAATGATTAAATCACTATGTGTGCAAAATTCTAACAAGTGGTTTCCGTTTTAGTTCTTCTTCCCTTGCTCTTGTTCTCCTACTACAGAACTCTCTCTTCTCCTCCATTTCTTCTGTCTAATTACAATGTCAAAATACTTTAAATTTTTATCTCTCTTAACGAACTTAACGAGTTATGTTATTTTATCATACAGTTCTTCAGTCCGTTCATGAGAAGCTCTTATTCTCCTAATGCAGCACTCTCTCTTTTCCTCCTTTTCTTTTGTCTAATTTCAGTGTCCCAATACTTAAATTTTTATCTCCCTTAACTAATTTAAGGAATCGTGTTATTTCTTCATACAGTCTTTCAGTCTCTTCATCAGAAGCGTAGTTAGTAGGAATATACACTGAGGTACGAAAGTCGTGGGACACCTCCTAATACCGTGTAGGACCTCTTTTTTCCTTGCGTAGCGCAGCAGCCCGACGTGGCATGGGCCCAACGCGTCGTCGGAAGTCACCTGCAGAAATAATGAGTCATACTGTCTCTGCAGCAGTCAATAAGAAGCCCCTACAGATATATTGAGCCAAGCTGCCTCTACAACCATCCACAATGCGAAAGTGTTGTCGGTGCACGATTTTCTGCACAAACTTACCTCACGATTATGTCACAAATATGTTCGATGTAATTCATGTTGAACGATCTGGGCTACCAAATCATTCTCTCGAATTGTCCACAGTTTTCGTCAAACCAATCGCGAACAATTGTGGCTTGCTGACATCTCGCGTTTTACTCAATGAGAATTCCATCGTTGTCTGCGGACCTGAAGCCGATGAATGGCTGCTAATGGTCTGCAAGTAGCCGAACGTAATAATTTCCTGTCAATGATCGGCTCAGCTAGATCGGAGGACACAGTCCATTCGATGTAAACACAGCTTACAAGATTATGGAGCCACCACCAGCTAGCACAGTGCTTCATGGAAAATCGGGGTCGATGGCTCTCCGGGGTCTGCACCACACTCGAATCTACCGTAAGCTCTTGCAAACTGAAACTGAAATTCACATGACCAGGCCACGGTTCTCCTGGTGTCTAGGATCCAACCGATATGGTCAGGTGACCAGCAGAGGCACTGCGGGCTAAGTGCTGTTAGCAAAGGCACTCGCGTCAGTCGTCTGCTGCCATAGCCCATGAACGTCAGATTTCACCGCACTGTCCTAACGGATACGTTTGTCGTACGTTTCGCATTGATTCTTAAGGTTATTCCATGTAGTGTTGCTTGCCTTTTCGCATTGACATCTTCAGGCAAACGCCGCTGCTCTCGGTCGTTATGTGATGGCCGTCGGCCACTGCGTTGTCAGGGAGATAATGCCTGACATTTGGTATTCTCGGCATTCTCTCAATACTGCGGTTCTCGGATACTGAATTTGCGAAATGGAATGTCTCCAACTGTAATTCCGAGATCAGGATCTTTCAGTTTTTGTCGTGCGGCTATAATCACATCGCTAACATTTTCACATGAATCACGTGAGTCCAAATGATAGCTGCACCAATGCACTTTGCTTTTAAAACTTGTGTACGCAATACTACCGCCACCTCTACATAGACAGCACTGGCCCGCGAAAGGCAAAGACCGCAAGAGCCGGCCGCTGTGGTTGAGCGGTTCTAGGCCCTTCAGTCCGGAACCACGCGGTTGCTACGGTCGCAGGTTCGAATCATGCCTCGGGCGTGGATGTGTGTGATGTCTTTAGGTTAGTTAGGTTTACGTAGTTCTAAGTCTAGGGGACTGACGACCTGAGCTCTTAAGTCCCATAATGCTTAGAGCCATTTGAACCATTTTGAAAGACTCCGCAGTTCGAGTTTCGGTCCGGCACACAGTTTTAATCTGCCAGCAAGTTTCGCCAACTCTACACGTGTATACCGCAATCCCATACCTCTGTCAGGTCAGTGTAAGACTGCACCACTCGGTGAGGGGGGAGGGGGTCTTGGCGTTGTGTCCGCGTTGGTTACGATTGTCCGTTCACTATGCTCGCCATAGCCGTTTACTAACATTATTATTTTTCTGCTTTCTGTTTCATGAAGAGTTAATTACGAGAAAGCTTCCTACAAGATAGGAGGCGCGTATGTTATGTGTTGACTAGAATCATATTTTTAATCATTATAATCATTTAATCATTAGAATCATATTTTTAAACGAAATTGCTTAAAATATGTGCATGGTATTAAAATTAAAAAATCCGCTTTCGTGAATCAAACTGATACTATTGATGAGACTTCCTACAATGTAGTCGAACATGAAAGACGGAGACACTGTACCGAATCAGTCGATGTCGATTCCATCTCCTAGAAATCTGTGATATGAAAGTAGTTCGTCTGTTTCCATTATCTTGCTGAGAGTAAAACAATAATTTGGGGATAATATGCATACACATGTCATTGCAGAAGTGAAATTTCGCTTCCAAATGTTAAACTTAATCCGATAGAAAACTCCACCCACAAATCTGAACATGGCGATGATTCTTATACCAGACATTAATGATATCACGAATACTATAAATAAACACATCGTTACCAGTCACATAACTTCCACATTTTCATCTTTAATGTTTTATTATTAGGTGGTGGGTTTGGTTTTTAGCGTTGCTTTCATGTAAAAATTTCTATATATGTTATAAATTTATTGTTTTGACTGGTGTTGCATTATGAGTATTAACAAAATGAAACACTTTCTGTGCTAATGTTGCATATTTGCCGGCTTTTGCGGGAGCATTATGTATTTTGCTCTCGAAATATTTTTCGCTGTTTCATTTGGATTCTGAATTATATTGTATACATTAAATTTGATTTTTTTAGTTGGGAAAATAGCTGTACTGAAAACGCTGTAATAAAATTAATTTCGGTCGAGTGCATGGTGAGGTTTTAGGGTACAAACAAGTTTTGCTGCATTCCCTCATCACCTTTCTTTGTTTATAGGTTTTGGTTTCGATATATATCTGATGTGTCTAAAATATTTAGCTCTATGTTGTTTGCTTGCGTACAGAAAATACCAGTGCTTCATGCCAGGCTGATGTGTTTATCTCCATAGTTTTATCCCTCTCACGACAGCAGCCTATAAAATACGCTTCTGCGTTAAAGAAAAGAATTATTCTGTTTTTATGATATTTCTTTTTCCAGTTATAGTTTAAATACCAGAAATACTTAACATACTGCATAATTTATGGGTATAAGATAGGGAAAGTAATTAAACTATCCTCTATCAGACTCTACGTTTGTAAACACTTGAGTGAGAGAGAAATCGTTTCAGTACTATCTCAGAACACATCTAATGTAGGAAGATGCGATTTAAAATTATTAGACGTAGAGTTTTGCAACTAAGATGTTATCCACTGTCTTGTTTCATGTGGTCAGAAAAAAGTCATTGCATGTTAGTAGATGATCTAACTGCGTCGAAACATATGATCTTGCACGATTTTCAGAAGCTTTTACTCAAGCCTACCGTGTCAGAAGAGGAATGATCGCCAAGAATCAAGCTTTCTGCCAGTTTATTGCCGACCGCAGCATAATCGCTAACGCGATCAGTGCAGTGAGGTTATGAAGCTATCAGAGGCCTGAATCAAACAAGCAGTCTTGTGTAATCTGGCGGAAGTTACTGTTTCTTGCCAGTCTGGCTCAGTGAACATTGCAGTAGCGCGAGCGCTGTTATAATTTATATTACATCTGCAATGAACTTCGTTATGCCCGCAAGTTTATATGAAGTGCGACACTCTTGCGTTTCAGGCGATGTATGCACGACTAGACTTGGAAACTGAAGTTAGTCAACGTGTGTTGAGAAATTTGTCAGCTGATTTTAAGCTTTTAAGGCGATGAAGGTATAAGGGACACCCAAATTACGAGGTGCATTCAAGTTCTAAGGCCTCCGATTTTTTTTTCTCCGGACTGGAAAGAGATAGAAAAATGCGCATTGTTTTAAAATGAGGCCGCATTCATTGTCAATACGTCCCAGAGATGGCAGCACCGTACGGCAGATGGAATTTTACCGCCAGCAGCGAGAATGAGAACTGTTTCAAATACTTAAAATGGTGACGTTTTCCTTACTTGAACAGCGTGCAATCATTCGTTTTCTGAATTTGCGTGGTGTGAAACCAATTGAAATTCATCGACACTTGAAGGAGACATGTGGTGATGGAGTTATGGATGTGTCGAAAGTGTGTTCATGGGTGCGACAGTTTAATGAAGGCAGAACATAGTGTGACAACGAATCAAAACAACCTCGGGCTCGCACAAGCCAGTCTGACGACACGATCGAGAAAGTGGAGAGAATTCTTTTGGGGGATCGCCGAATGACTGTTGAACAGATGGCCTCCAGAGTTGGCATTTCTGTGAGTTCTGTGCACACAATCCTGCATGACGACCTGAAAATGCGAAAAGTGTCATCCAGGTGGGTGCCACGAATGCTGACGGACGACCACATGGCTGCCCATGTGGCATGTTGCCAAGCAATGTTGACATGCAACGACAGCATGAATGGGCCTTTCTTTTCGTTGGTTGTGACAATGGATGAGACGTGGATGCCATTTTTCAATCCAGAAACAAAGCGCCAGTCAGCTCAATGGAAGCACACAGATTCACCACCACCAAAAAAATTTCGGGTAACCGCCAGTGCTGAAAAAATGATGGTGTCCATGTTCTGGGACAGCGAGGGCGTAATCCTTACCCATTGCGTTCCAAAGGGCACTACGGTAACAGGTGCATCCTACGAAAATGTTTTGAAGAACAAATTCCTTCCTGCACTGCAACAAAAACGTCCGGGAATGGCTGCGCGTGTGCTGTTTCACCACGACAACGCACCCGCACATCGAGCTAACGTTACGCTACAGTTTCTTCGTGATAACAACTTTGAAGTGATTCCTCATGCTCGCTACTCACCTGACCTGGCTCCTAGTGACTTTTGGCTTTTTGCAGCAATGAAAGACACTCCGTGGCCGTACATTCACCAGCTGTGCTGCTATTGCCTCAGCGATTTTCCAGTGGTCAAAACAGAAGCCTTCGCCGCTGCCATGGAATCATGGCGTCAGCGTTGTGAAAAATGTGTACGTTTGCAGGGCGATTACGTCGAGAAGTAACGCCAGTTTCATCTATTTCGGTTGAGTAGTTAATTAGAAAAAAAATCGGTAGCCTTAGAACTTGAATGCACCTCGTAGAACGAAACAGAGGGGAAATCAATAAATAAATTGTTTACCATTTCGAATGTTATCGCCATAACTGCAAATACATTTATTTCACTGTGAGAAAAGATGGTCAGTGTCTTCATGGGGAAAAGTTTGCGGCCGGCTGCGGGCCATTACTGTACCTGGGCGTGGTGACCCTCCTCGTCCGAAGAAAACCGGGGGCCACAAATGTCCTTCTTCAGGGCTTCACGTACATGAAAATGGCGTGGGGAGAGAGAGAGAGACACTATGGAAGACGTGTAAGGGCTTCCCAGCGAAACATCTGCAGCATAATCGAGGTAACCTTGGCACTGGAGCTCTGAAGAAACACTTTCGTGGTCGTCAATTTACTTTGGAATAGGAAGTGCACCCCTGGGTATGAATAATGGCTCGGTTGGCAACCGCAAACCTTTTCCTATGAAGGCACCTGTCCCTGTCTCACAGTGGGTTATGTGTGTCAACAGTTACTTTGATTACTCTGCAATTCACATTTAAGTGCTTGGCAGAGGGTTCATCGAACCACAATCATACTATCTCCCTACCATTCCACAACCGAACAGCGCGTGGGAAAAACGAACACCTAAACCATTCTGTTCGAGCTCTGATTTCTCTTATTTTATTTTGATGATCGTTCCTACCTATGTAGGTTTGGCTCAACAAAATATTTTCGCATTCGGAAGAGACAGTTGGTGACTGAAATTTCGTAAATAGATCTCGCCGCGACGAAAAACGTCTTTGCTTTAATGACTTCCATCCCAACTCGCGTATCATATCTGCCACACTCTCTCCCCTATTACGCGATAATACATAACCAGCTGCCCTTTTTTGCACCCTTTCGATGTCCTCGGTCAATCCCACTTGGTAAGGATCCCACACCGCGCAGCAATATTCTAACAGAGGACGAACGAGTGTAGTGTAAGCCGTCTCTTTAGTGGACTTGTTGCATCTTCTAAGTGTCCTGCCAATGAAACACAACCTTTGGCTCGCCTTCCCCACAAATTATCTATGTGGTCTTTCCAACTGAAGTTGTTCGTAATTTTTACACCCAGGTACTTAGTTGAATTGACAGCCTTGAGAATTGTACTATTTATCGAGTAATCGAATTCCAATGTGTCAACAGTTACTGTGATTACTTTCTAAGTAATAAACAGTTTATTTACTGTTTTTTCAATCTCTGTCTCTCTCTCTCTCTCTCTCTCTCTCTCTCTCTCTCTCTCTCTCTTGTAACTGATACGCGAAAAGATTAATTTTTCACTTTACTATAATCGTAAGTTCTACCACCACTGTCTTAGAAATGTGACTAGCAGCTTGTGTGACACCAAAAGTAAGTTTGTATTCCAAGGTCGAGTAAATGGAGATAAACTCAGTTTGGCACAGGCTAATGAAGCTTTCGTCACAACATCAGCTCTGCTGGTACCAGATAATGATAAGTTTCTGAGAGGGTACGTCTGGAGCACGGCAGTGTATGGAAGTGAAACAGAGAGGAAGGAAATCGGAGGACAAAAACCTGAAAGCATTTTAAATATGCTCTTTCGGAAAATTGTTCACACTTATGTTGTCTCATAAAGCACTAAGGCAGGGAAAAAATTAGTGAAAGTGAAAGAAAGATGTTATCATTGAATACAAGGGTCAGGCTGGAACATCATCGACAAAATTTCCCAAAACGAAAAGATTGGAATATAAGTTCAAACTAAGCAAAGTATCTGTGAGTGATCTCTACATATGATGTACATAACAAAGTTGAAAAGATGAATGATGAATGATACATCAGTTAATGACCTTTCTTTGCCTGTATAAGCAATGGGGACGTTGATACATCGCTCAAAATGCAACGATATCATGAAGTATTTTCGGCCTCAGAAAATTGTTGCAGTTTTTATCTGGCAGGGAAATAGATCTAATTTCTGTCTATAAACTTTTTAAACGTATTTTATTTTAAAAAAATTATTATAAAAGCTTCTAACTTTATTTTCAGACAAAGTGGCTGCTGGCGAGTGGAATCAGGACTCTTTTTTAGGAATGAAAATGTGCTTTTCTTTGATTTTTTTATTTTTTCGGCTGAAAAGATTTATTTTGTGGATTCTTGCTAGCGGCATTGTGACTTATTGTGATGGGTCTCTTAAATTCGTTGTTTCCTTCCACTTCTGTGCATTAAGATAGTTGGCATAAGTTTTCAGTTATTTACCTGCATCGAACTTGTCACTGATGATGGTAGTAAATTGTAACCGACGCTGCTGGTATAAGAGTGAGTAATAGGCATCAGCACAACTGTCACTTAAAAGGCAATAAAAACTGTCTGGATCGAGTTTTCAGATTTTTTATTTGTTGTCAACCGTTTTCAGATTTTTTTGTTTGTTGGCAACCGATTTCGGCCCTTTCCTCGGACCATCCTCAGACTTACACTGCCATTAGGGCTGCTGGCGGCGGCAGACAAAAGCGATACCCATAGAAGTACGGCTAAGCTGTGACAACCATACTTCTACGGATCTCGCTTCGTCTGCCGCCGCCAGCAGCCATAATGGCTCTGAAATCCTGAAGATGGTCCGAGGAAAGGGCCGAAATCGGTTGCCAACAAACAAAAAAAATCTGAAAACGCAATCGAGATTGTTACATCGTTTTTTAACATTTTATATCGATCGCTGTAGTCCAATCAAGAGTGCTTTCTAAAATTTGCAACGGTCACTGTTGAGAACCTGGATTTCAGCTAATGAATACGAGGGGACTTTAGAAAGTCAGTTACACATTACTCTGACAGGAAAAGTGTAGTACTGTTCAAAAAAATACGAGAATTGAGAGTTCATAGGACGCATATAGACAGTTGTTTGCCCTTGCACTGTTTGCGAGTGGGACAGGAAATGAGATGATTGTATCTCAATTATTCACCAGCTCTGTGTAAACAACGATTGGAGGAGCACTGTACCAATCGTTTGCTTCCTCGACGACAGATACGCGCTCTTGGTCACGGACGAATCGGGACCAGCTAGGTGAAAGTCCTCACCGTCGGAATGTCTGTGATTGCTGTAATGTTCCTCAGTTTCCTCGACATTATTGTGTGTGGTCTGATGTCCCGATCAGTATCACTCTCGTATGTGCTACCTTCGTCAAATTCTTACCACCACTTCACTACCGCTGGACGGGACATTGCATTTGGTCCACACACCGCCAGAATTTCATGACGAATTTGTAGGCCAACAAGACGATTTTTACACTAGAATCATACAGTCTCAAGTACTTCAGCTTTGGAGAACGTTTGTAGTTCCCGCGCCATTTCACTCCCACCAATACCGCAGCAGAACTGTCTGCAGGAAACCCAGAACCTATACTCCCTGCTGCACTACGGTATTACCGTGGCAGACATGCGGAAGTTACTTCTTGAAGTCCACTCGTAAACGTCTGAGCGTATGAACTTCACTGTGCCCTGACTGATTGGCCAAAACAAAAGTTTGCCTGTTGAGACGTCCGGTTGCCGAGAGAGAAGGAAACCCTTCCGCAGGAGGTCTGCTCTCGTATCGCCAAGACTCTGAGTGACAGCGGCCATCCTTATCCATTCGCCTCGTGAATATTCATGAGCAGGTCCATCCCGGACAATGAGCCGAAAGACAGTGGACGGAGGGAACCGAAATGAGGCAGAGGGAAGATAAATTGCTGCTCTACAATCTGGGCGCTCCCTCCTCCTTCGCACTGGAGGAATAGGTAGTAGAAAATGAAGAAGTGGAAGTCAGGCACGAGAGGAAGAGGGAGAAGAAGAGGAAGAAGAAGTTGAAAAAGGAGGAGAAGCGAAGGGCATTAAAAAGTTCGTTAGCCAGCGGGGGGAAGGGCTTCCCTCCATTACTTAATGGAGAGCGGGTGCACGCCCGTGATCGGATCGGACGCCAGAAGGGGAGCCGCTAAGCTAGATGGCGCAAAGTGCGATCCGGCTGCTCTCCCACAGCGGTAATAAACCTGAGAGCAAAGAGGAGCGACCGCTGCAAACTCACGGCGTGGTCTCGCTGTTTATTTGCTCAGTCAGCAGACCTGGCTGTTTGATGTGGTTGCAGAAGCGAGCTTCTAAGAGCAACAAGGGTTTACACCGAGCCAGTGTGCTGAATTATCTGTCTGCACGAGTACTCAGCGCAGCGAGACTACTTAGAATCAATATTAATGGTTTTCTGCCTTATTCCATTAGCGTACCGAGCGAAGATAAATTATTATTTAAACAAAAATGTAATTTTAATATGCCACAAGCTAAAAAGTAAAAAAATAAGAGGGCATGCTGAAAAGCAGAGCCTCTGAATATTTAACGTGAAAACACTACAACTTTCTAAAATACAATAAACTTTATTAGCATTCTACATATTCATTCTTCACGTCTACATGTTTGAACCCTCTGCCGCTAGAGGGCTCCGAACTGTGTAGCGTGTAACATGGCAGTGTATGAGGTGAATATGTTGAAGCGTGAGAAACGGGGTGCTGTAATCGAGATTCGAAATTGAGGTGTTCGTCCAGAGATGCTGCAGCCTCTCCTGCAGCATGACAGCGCCAGATCAGACACGAGACATTTGCAACAGTCGCCTTGGGTTCACTGTTGTCGATAATCTTTCATACAGTCCCGACTTGCCCTGACCGATTTTCATCTTCAACTTAAACAACACCTTCGAGGTCTTCTCTTCGGTACTGATGAAACGGTGTAAGCAAAGGTGGATAGCGGCTCCGTCAACAAAGTCAGACGTTCTACAGTGACGGTGTAACAAAGTGGTCCCTCGTTGGGAGAAATGTGTTCGTCGCCGGCGTGACTATGGTGAGAAATAAGAATGCACACATGAAAAATAAAGATGTAGCGCTTGTTTTATTAGGAAAGGTCTAAGGGGTTCACATAAAAAAAATCTGAGGCACTACTTTTTCAGCACGCATTTGTAATTTCTCCTAGTTCCACTCAGCTCCACCCCACACAGATAGTATTGAACAAACTTGTAAGGTTTAAAACAAGAAACGTGGGGTGTATGACATACATAATTGATGCATTAATACCTCCTTACTATTAACTATTGCTTGCGCCCCACGTTTTCGTTCTAAATATTATTCAAACGTGTGACCGACGATCTCAGCAGTTTGGTCTCATAAGATCTTACTACTATTTTCAAATGTGTGTGAATTCCTAAGGGACCACACTGCTGAGGTCATCGGTCCCTACACTTCCACAATACTTAAATTAGCTGAAATGTTATTAATATTTTAATATCAACTAAAAGTTCACACGCACAATTTTTCATGAGTATCTGGTATGGAATTAGGAATCTGTATGGGGCTAGCAGAAATTGTTTTATATATTTAGTTGGAGTTAAAAATGTGATATATTAAAAATCGACTCTTATTGAAAAAGTATTTTCTCCTTTTTAGTTTTGTGTGTGGAATCTTTCAGTCGATTTCAAACATTTAGATCAGATTACAGCAGAGACGTGGAGTAAATTTCGAGTTTATTTCGGTTCCTCTTCACCTGAATCAATCAATATGTTCCTTTCTCCTACGTATATGTCACGGAGAGGTCGTTAAGATACAAAGCTACCGAGGTACGAGCCCACACAGATGCGTACTGGCAATCGTTCTTCCAGCGAACCATGCGCGACAGGAACAGGAAAAGGGAGGGAAATGTCAGTGGAAACAAAGTACACGCCACGAGACAAGAAAGCGACTTAATACTGCACTGCCATCCAGTCCTAAGGTATGGTGAGAGGTTCAAGTCTCTAGATTGGAACATAAACAATACATGGACGAACATAAAATTTTGTTACGTGATATTTGAGATTTAATAAGAAGCTCAGTATTTTGTCGTAGTGTGCTGGAAAATCAAAATGGTTCAAATGGCACTGAGCACTATGGGACTTACCATCTGAGGTCGTCAGTCCCCTATAACTTAGAACTACTTAAACCTAACGAACCTAAGGACATCACACACATCCATGCCCGTGGCAGGATTCGAACCTACGACTGTAGCGATCGCGCGGTTGGACTGAAGCGCCCAGAACAGCTCGGCCACACCGGCCGTACCACCGTCTGGCACTAGGAGACATCTTTTAACAAGCAATTCCCCTTTTGCCTGTGTGCTTATTATAATCACCTCGCTTCTCAGTTATGCGTCAGTTTACTTCAGAGATATAAAGATCCTCTCAACTCTGTTACTAAGTGGTTCCCAATTTTCGATTTACTGTTAATCTAATTTCTGCTACTCCCCAAGAGCAAGAAAACTGAGGATATGTTCAATGTTTTAGAAAGGTAAAGACAATAGAGAGGCATTTGCAAAAACAGACATAATGTCTTATGAGATAACAGCAATCAGTGATTTTATAATGTTACTTAAAATCCGTCTTGATTGCAATTTTTTTTTATTATTATACATATGACCGGTTTCGGTTCATGAACCGAAACCGGTCATATGAATAATAAAAAAAAATTGCAATCAAGACGGATTTTAAGTAACATTATAGAGAGGCATTTCATTATATTGTGCTTCATAATGGAGACAAGACTAAAATAAAATCAAGATTCTTTCGTAGGATGGGTCAGAAAAACCGTCGAAAACACAAAATGGTGATAGATTTTCGGTTCCCAACAAAATAAGTGTAAGGCACAGGGAAATATGGATAATATACAATGCACGTGAGAACCAAGATGGAACAATAGGAATATAACACCAAGAAAGAAGTATTCTGATTGGAGGATGCGTAATAAATGGGAGCAGTATTCCTTCTCTCCTGTAGAATCTGTATGCAGAAGAAACAATTACGAAAATAAAATAAAAGTTCATAAGTAGGACAAAATTCATGGTGACTAGATTCACTCATGAAAAAGCTGTCCTCTGAGAGTGAGAAAGAATTTCAAGGCCTGTTAAATGGACGATCAGCCTAATGCGTACAGAACATTGACCGAAAGTAATGATGGACCGAAACTAACGAGGAGCAACAAGACGGGACCAGTAACAAACATCAAAATTGTGTGCTTCCTTAGAAGAGAATGCATTCTTCTTAGTGGTAACAAACACAGAAAAAGGGATTTTTGAGACAACGCATATGAAGCGCAGCATTCTATGCAAGGAAATCATGAACTGCAGGAATTTCACAAAATTCGTATTACGACGCCTTACATGCTTTTAATTTCAAAAGACATGGAATATTGTTTATGAGTCAGAAAACTCGTGTTAGAGTGCAGTTTCCGTCAAACGGACACACGGGACGTTTGACTTTAGCATATTTCTACAACAAATAATATTGAAGTTGTTCTTGGCGTTTGCGTCGTCAACCATGTTTGATGGCAAAAATTTTAACTGTCGACTGTACTACGTCTTTTAAGTGACGGAGAAATGAAATTCCAAGGAATAACAGGGTCAATGGTGCTATGATGCATACATATGGCACGAAGGTAAGACTTAACACAGCGATGACGAAAGTTGTGGGAAACCTCCAAATAATGCGTCGGTCCTCCTTTTGCTCGGAGTAGTACAGCAACTGGACATGGCATCGACTCAACAAGTCGTTGGAAATCTCCTGCAGAAATTTTGAGCCAATTGGGAAAGTGTTGCCGATGAAGGATTTCTAACACGAGTTAATCTCTTGGTTATCTTCCATAAATGTTCGATGTGTTTCCAGTCGGGCGATCTTGGTGGCCAAATTTCCAGAATATTCTTCAAATAAGCCGTGAAAAATTGTTGTCGGTGACAAGTCGCATAAAAATCGCATCATTGTTTGGCAACATGAAGTCCCTGGATGGCTACAAATGGTCTTCAAGTAGCCGAACATAACCATTTGCAGTCAGTGATCGGTTCCATTCGATTTAAACACAGCCAGCATCATTATGGAGCCACCGCCAGTTTGTAAATTCCCTTGTTGACTAACTGGTCCATGGTTTCGTTTGTACCACTCTCGAACCTTACCCTCATCTCTTACCAATTGAGATCGGAACCCATCTGAGCAGGCAGCGGTTCTCCAGTCGTCGAGGGTCCAACCGATGTAGTCGCAAGCGCAGGAGAGGCGCTGCAGGCGCTGTCGTGCTTTTAGCAAGGACAGTCGCATCGGTCGATTGCTGCCACGGCCCATTAACGTCAAATTTCGTAGCACTGGTCGAATGGATACGTTCTTCATACATCCAACATGGACTTCTGTGGTTAAGCAGTGTTGCTTGTCTGTTAACATTGGAAACACCACGCAAACGCCTCAGCTCTCGGTAGTTAAGTGAAGTACGTCGGCAACTGCTTCGTCAATGGTGAGATATAATGCCTGTAATCTGGTTCTCTCGGCACACTCTTGACGCTGTGGATCTCGGAATGTATTCCCCAACGATTTCGGGAACAGAATGTCCCACGCGTCTAACTACAAGTAACATTCCGCGTTCAAAGCGGCCGTAGTGCGGCCGTAATGACGACGGAAACCTTTTGACATGAATCACCTAAGTGCAAATGACAGCTCCACCAATGTACTACCCTTTTACGTATTGTGTACCGCCATCTGTATATGTGAATCTCTGTCCTATGACTTTCGTCACGCCACCCCACTATACAGGGTCATTACAAATGATGGACCTATTTTCAAAACTTCGTATTTATTGAAGTACAAATCCAAAATGAACAAGCTTTATACCAATGAAAAGAGAAAGTTTCGAAGTTTTTTTCACTATGTTTGATATCAATTTCATAATCTGTAATAATTTTTAGTTAATTAGTTTTATATTGTTATTTAATAATTAGAAACATAATAAAAGTTATAAATATTCAATGGTACCCACCGTTGGCTGCACGGCAAACATCGACGCGATAGTCAACACATGCGAAAGAGTGTCTGCTGATACTGACAAGGGAACCTCCCCATCGCACCCCCCTCAGATTTAGTGATAAGTTGGCACATTCGATAGGCCTTGAAAAACTAAACACAGATCAATCGAGAAAACAGGAAGAAGTTGTATGGAACTATGAAAAAGTAAGCAAAATATACAAACTGAGTAGTCCAATTGCAAGATAGGCAACATCAAGGATAGTGTGAGCTAAGGAGCGCCCTGGTCTCGTGGGTAGCGTGAGCGGCTGCGGAATGAGAGGTCCTTGGTTCAATTTTTCCCTCGGGTGAAAAGTTTACTTTCTTTATTTTCGCAAAGTTATGATCTGTCCGTTCGTTCATTGACGTCTCTGTTCACTGTAATAAGTTTAGTGTCTGTGTTTTGCAACCGCACCGCAAAACCGTGTGATTAGTAGACGAAAGGGCGTGCCTCTCCAATGGGAAACGAAAACATTTGATCGCAAGGTCATAGGTCAACCGATTCCTCCACAGGAAATCACGTCTGATATATTCTATACGACACTGGTGACGGCATGTGCGTCACATGACAGGAATATGTTGTCGACTCACCTAACTTGTACACTTGGCGAATAGGTAAAAAGGTTCTTCTACCTTGCCCCATATAGGTTTTCTTGTGGATGTAATAATCACTCCTTAAAACGTGATGAAAACATAAGCGTATGACACAGAAACTGAAACTAAAATGTTAAAATTTTCATCCGAGGGAAGGCTAAGGACCTCTCGTTCCGCAGCCGTTCATGCTAACCACGGGACCACGGCAACCGTGAGCTTACTGTTACCTAGTTGTTACCTATCTTGCGCATGGACTACTCAGTTTGTATATTTTGCTTATTTTTTCACAGTTCCACACAACTTCTTCCTGTTTTCTCGATTGATCTGTGTTCAGTTTTTCAAGGCCTATCCACTGTGCCAACTTATAACTAAATCTGAAGGGGGTGCGATGGGGAGGTTCCCTTGTGAGTGCATGGCAGCAGTGATCCGGTTCCGCAGATCGTTCAGAATTGTTGGTAGAGGCGCCGGCCGCGGTGGTCTAGCGGTTCTAGGCGCTCAGTCCGGAACCGCGCGACTGCTACGGTCGCAGGTTCGAAACTTGCCTCGGGCATGGATGTGTGTGATGTCTTTAGGTTAGTTAGGTTTAAGTAATTCTAAGTTCTAGGGGACTGATGACCACAGATGTTAAGTCCCATAGTGCTCAGAGCCATTTTGTTTGTAGAGGCAGGATGTAAATAGCTTTCTTCACATAACCCAATAAGAAATACTCGCAGGGGGTGATATCAGGGGATCTTGGCGGCCAGAAGTGCAAAGCCAGGTCCTCAAGTCCCCTGCGACCGATCCAGCGCTGAGGAAGGGAGTCATTCAAAAAGACTCGTACATCACGGCGTCAATGGGGCGGAGCTCCATCCTGTTTGGAAATGAAGTCCTGGGAATATTCCATTACTTAAGGGAACAGGTATCGTTCCAACATGTCCCGGTACGTGATTCCCGTTACAGTTCTTTTCGCAGAGATCAATCGTCCATAAACCTTTGTACGAGATTCGGCACAGAACACGTTGATCTTCGATGAGTCTCATTCATGTTGCAGTGGTCAATTTGGATTTTCCAATACCCATATGCGAACATTGTGTCTGTTGACTTTTCCACTAAGGTGGAACGTCGCTTCATCGCTAAAATTTACACGTAGTAGAAATGCGACATCCTCCATCTTAGCTAGCACGTAACCACTAAATGCGAGACGGTTCTCCTTGTCATTGGGTTTGAGAGCCTGCACAAGTTCTAATCGGTAGGGCTTGTACAGCAAACGCCGTCTCAGAACTTTCCATACAGTTGGTTGGGGTATTAAAAGTTTTCGACTGGCTCTATTGGTAGACTGTCTGGGACTGCTCGCAAAACTTTTTTGAATCCTTCGGACATCATCCTCTGACACGCACGGTCGGGCTGCGCTTTTTCTTTTGCACACACTCCCAGTCTGTTTAAATTGCTTAAACCAACTGCTAATACGTTTGCGAGTTGGTGGTCAAATACCGAATTTGTTACGAAATGCCCGCTGCACTGCAATTTGCGCCCCACTTTTCGCGAACTCCATAACACAGAAAACCTCGTGGTCCACAGTCACCATCTCACTCACAACTGACAGTGAAACACAATGACGATCCTATGGCTACGCGAACTCTACCGGCCGCTTCTGAAACTATCACCGCCTGCCCGCCGCCACCCCCCATGAAACTTCCTCTTTACATTGGTGTAAAACTTGCTCATTTTGGATTTGTACTTGAATACATACGAATTTTTGAAAATGGGTCAGAATAACCCTGTATATTAAGACGCATACTGCTTTCGAATTAGATTCAGATGAATCATTTTAGCGTCAAACGTAATATCTAGGGACTTACGTCATTGCTACATTGTATTATGCTTATCCATTACGCATATTTTAGAACCGTGACTGTATATTGAATGTAAATTAAGTTATACAAAACTGTAACTAGTCACATTTTTGAATAATTATGTTTTATTCCATGAACCGGTTTTCGAAACTTTTCGGGTTCATCTTCAGATGGTTTTAGGAAGTTACATCACTATTGCTAGCATAATGCTGGGTGCTGGCTTGAGACAATATATGCGGCTTTTTTAGGTTAGTGTCCATCTGTTTGCCTCCATTTTGATGTCCAGTTGTCATATCACTACACCCCCTTCAACACAAACTATATTAATTTACACACTGAAAGCGAGACTTATCCAGCATGCGCTTCACACCTGTAATGATACCAGAGCTCCTTCATTCCTCCTTACTACACTCAGATTACAAATGCTCTCCAGCAGGTAGATTTCACAACTGAGTAATACTTTCCCACAGAATGTGGCTTGATGCTTACAAAATAACTGCGATCACGCACATCTTTACCTCTACATTAATGTGATGGATCACTACACAAGGTGGACATAAAAACCTGACTGGCACTGGCAAAAAGTGCGTTCCTTGTCAAGAGAAATCTACTAGTATCAAACAAAGGCCTCAATTGTGGAAGAAATTTCTGAGAATTTACGTTTTGAGTAAAATGTTGTATATTAGCGAAAAATGAACTGTGGGAAACCGGAACAGAAGAGAATCACAGAATTCGAGAAGAGTGTTGAAAATAAGACGCACTCCTAAGGTAAGGAGGACGTTCTCCACAGAATCGGCGAGGAAAGAAATATATGGAAAACACTGACAAGGAAAAGGGACAGAATGATAGGAAGTTGTATTGGGTAAAAACTATAGAGCAAGACAGATACTGGAACATATCCAGCAAATAAATGATGTGGTGGGTTGCAAGCGCTACTCTGACATCTAATGTTTGGTACATAAGAGGAACTTGTGGAGGGCTGCATCAAATCAGTGATAAGAATTGAGACTCAAAGTAACAGTCCTCATTTTCAACAGATAGACTTCAAAACCTGAAAATAATAGCAGACACGTGTGCGTGTTAGGCACATGGTGAGTCTTCATTCCACTGACGAAGTGCATTCTCTCTGAGGAGCTCCAGTACCTTTTCCCAATAACCGTAAAAGTAACTAAAACAACTTAACAGGGAACCTTACAAGCCGTACATTGGCTCGCATCCGTGTTGGGTGGGATTCGTGTCCAGTTGGGAACTATTTGTGTGAACTAAGACAGATGCATAACATCTTCGTTGTTGAGTGCCCCCTCTTCGAAGGTTAACCTCAACCAATAGGCAGCTGGGCACACGTTGTGTTGGTTGTGTTCCGTACTTTCTGGGGGACGCAACAATTATTACTATTACTATTATTATTATTGTTGTTGTTGTGATCTTCAGTCCTGAGACTGGTTTGATGGAGCTCTCCAAGCTACTTTATCCTGTGCAAGCCTCTTCATCTCCGAGTACCTACTGCAGCCTACATCCTTCTGAATCTGCTTAGTGTATTAATCTCTTGGTCTCCCTCTACGATTTTTACCCTCCATGCTGCCCTCCAGAACTAAATTGGTGATCCCTTGATGCCTCAGCATCACCCGACTTAATTCGACTACATTCCATTATCCTTGTTTTGCTTTTGTTGATGTTCATCTTATACCCTCCTTTCTAAACACTGTCCATTCCGTTCAACTGGTCTCCCAAGTCCTTTGCTGTCTCTGACAGAATTATAATGTCATCGGCGAACCTCAAAGTTTTTATTTCTTCTCCATGGATTTTAATACCTACTCCGAACTTTTATTTCGTTTCCTTTACCGCTTGCTCAATATACAGATTGAATAGCATCGGGGAGAGGCTACAACCCTGTCTCACTCCCTTCCCAACCACTGCTTCCCTTTCATGTCCCTCGACTCTTATAACTGCCATCTGGTTTCTGTACAAATTGTAAATAGCCTTTCGCTCCCTGTATTTTACCCCTGCCACCTTCAGAATTTGTAAGAGAGTATTCCAGTCAACATTGTCAAAAGCTTTCTCTAAGTCTACAAATGCTAGAAACTTAGGTTTGCCTTTCCTTAATCTTTCTTCTAAGATAAGTCGTAGGGTCAGTATTGCCTCACGTGTTCCAACATTTCTACAGAATCCAAACTGATCTTCACGGGGTCGGCTTATATCAGTTTTTCCATTCATCTGTAAAGAATTCGCGTTAGTATTTTTCAGCTGTGACTTGTTAAACTGATAGTTCGGTAATTTTCACATCTGTCAACACCTGCTTTCTTTGGGATTGGAATTACTATATTCTTCTTGAAGTCTGAGAGAATTTCGCCTGTCTCATACATCTTGCTCACCAGATGGTAGACTTTTTATTATTATTATTATTATTCCTGTTATTATTGTTGTTGTTGTTCCTTTTCGAAGAAACTGGGTCAGCAGAGGCGAGTAAAACTCTGAAACTCGATTTCTCGGAAATGCTTCACAGGAACATCGCACTAGAGCAGCTCAATATGTTTAGTACTACAATCGCGTGAACGATGAACAAATGCGGTGGCTCGTAGAATGTGTTGTTCCACCGTCAATGAGGGCCTGGCGCTAGACCGAGCGACGTTGTGGAGTTTCTCCTGAAGCGGCCGCTGCCGTCGCTGCCTTCTTTTGCACAAGTCGCTGACGTCAGCAGCAAGGCCGACGCGGGGATCGGAAGCCGGGGAGTTGGCGTTACCGGCAGGGTGGGGAAAACACAGCCACCAGTCGTATAATGGCCGCGGCCGCATTGGCTGCCTCCCCCTCTCCTCGCTCCTCCGCCCATCCTCTTCCGTTCCCATGTCTGCTCTCCCTCTGGAGTTCTTTAAGTCTCAGCCTGCCCGTCCCTCTACTACTCTGTTTTCCACAAAGAATAAATGCATTTTCATTCGTCATGTCTTTCGCCTACTCACGGCGAAACGAAGCTATTCGTTGTAGCCCTCCCCTAAGCTAGAAGGATGAAAATACGTGGAATATGCTAAAATCATCTTTGTTGTGATGACTACGTTGTACTGCTTCCAGTGGACATCGTAGCACAATATCTGTGATAATAACGGTAGCAGGTAACATGATTATTGCAGTGGATGCACAAGAGGCGACTATTACGTTCCTTTTAGACTCTAGACTTTGACACCGTTGAATTCGACATTTTACTTGTCAAACTTAAAAGCCTAAACTACTGGCAAAGTGCAGTGCAGTGATATCGCTCATACCTAACGTCTCGCAAGCAGAGTGTCATGCGCGGTGTCGGAAAGTCACAATGGAGGCGGACAGTATCAAGCGTTCCCCAGTATTCGGTATTAAGTCCTATGCTTTCTCCATTATACGTCAATGTTGTGTCATCAGTTTCTTCCAAATGAAAGTACCACATGTTGTATGTAATGCAGAACCAATAAACCTGAAGACGGCTGCAGACAATCTCAGGGCCGTCCTTTGAGTACTGTCAAAACTGGCACAGAATATAAGATTAAACCTTAAACCATCCACAACCCAAGCAGTACTGGTTGGCCGTTGTAGGACCATTAGCTAGAAACATCGAGATCCTCACCAACTTTAAGTGGGACACTTATCATCTTTGTTCCTTCTCCAGAGAATATAGGAGTAATAAAAGGGGAAAATCTAAATTTGCTCACGGAGTAATAGCACAGCCTCTGTTTCTTTTCTTTTTATCTGACAAAATTATAGAATGGCGGACGTTTGTGATCACGTTTTTTGCGATAACTAATGAATAAATGAAAATAATAAAATCCGCCTTTACTCCTTGCGGACATGCCAGAGAAGTACAGCCAAATTTCAGGAAGATATCGTTATTAGGTTGCCCATAATCGATTATGTTAGCATGAAATGCAAACTACATCTTTGTCTTAAATGTCCGCATTTTTATTATTTTGTCAAATTTCAAAAAACTTAGCCCTTACTCCGTGCACAATATCATGTAGACAACAAAAATTATTTTTCGATTTCATACGAGGTTTTCAGACTGCGGGACTTCCGTCACAAACAAACCTCATTTATGACAGAGCAACTTTAACTCCTCGGATGATAACTGCATTTCTTTACAAAAATCGCAAAATGTTGTCCAAGAATCAATAAATATCATGCAAAAAGATTTACGTTGATTATTTCTTTAGTTTTTCCAAAGAAAATAGTAAAATACGCTTATGTTGTATGCTCACTAAGGAAAATGGAGCCATCCTACCATCTTCTAAAACATTCATTTTTCCTGTTGAAAAAGCTAATGTAACTAATTCATCGAAAAGAAAATCTTACAACTTAACAGCAGTCACTGAACAGTTGACGACGTATCTGTATTTAGAGAAACTGAAAATTATCTCAACATGAACAGAAAAACAAATAAAGAGAAGAGTTAAATGCTTCCAGTGTACTTTTGGTAAGCTAAGCAGAATTTGCAATATCAGTCCGGTTTTTTGTGTGTGTCACCAGTTTCGACCTGTGGCCGCAAGAGACGCGGACTTTTAATGCGAAAACCACTAAAAGCTCAGTTTCACTCATTGCGCAACGGATAGATTGGCGATGGAAATAACTATGAGAAGCGAAAACTAACACGGGAAGGAACGGACCTGTTCAGAATTTATAATTAGTCTTTCCTACCTACGCTGAGCCAAACTGCTGCTTACGCCGGACGCTACGGTTCTGTATGACAGTACGAACTTTCCAATAAGACAGATGTACGTTTGATGCTAGAAATAGAGAAATACGTGTTCCAAATATTGTAATTTCTGTATGTCGTTTATTGAGGACTTCCTTGCTATTCATCTGTATGGAAACAGAATCAAGGTAGAATGAGATTTTCACTCTGCAACGGAGTGTGCGATGATATGAAACTTCCTGGCAGATTAAAATTGCATGCCGCAACGAGACTCGTACTCCGGACCTGTGCCTTTCGCCGGAAAGTGCTCTAGGAGGTACTGGCGGAATTAAAGCTGTGAGGACGGGGCGAGTGTCGTGCTTGGGTAGCTCACACAGTAGAGCGCTTGCCCGCAAAAGGCAAAGGACCCGAGTCGAGTTTTGCCATGAAGTTTGAGAATTGAGTTCCCTTAAACGGTTCCGAAGACTTTTGAGACTAACAGGTACTGTGAATCACAAAGTACGGAGTTTGTAACTGATTGCCCGTTACAAAATTTGAGGTCAAGTTCCTTACACTAAGAAAGAGAAAAGAGTCTAGTAAAGATGAGTTCTATAATGCATGTTTTAAGAGCTGTGAGAACTTACTCAAATTCGCTACTGTGAAACACATCTTTTCTGTTGAACAAGCACTCATAGGTTTTAAGGTGTGATTGTTAAACATTTTTCTTATTTTGGTGTAGGGAACCTGTCCTCAAAGTCTGTTAAGAGAACGTAGTTACACCCTGTATAATAGACGATTAGTAACACTTTTCAGTTGCGACTAAATTTCCTAACGTGCAATTTTGGATACTTTTTATTTATATATTATGTACACAACTGCTTGTAGAAGCCCACAACGTTCCCAGTTATTACCAATGAACTATATTTCCGTTTTTCCCATTGTCACATACTCACTTAATTACTGTAGACTCCTACAAAACGGAACAACCTGGCGCATTGCTAAGACACGAGACTCGAATTCGGTAAAACTTCCGTTCCGATCCCCGTACAGCCATTCAGATTGAGTTCGTAAGTCTCTAATTTTTACTTTTCGATAGGTACGGTTTACATTCTAGCCATGCGTTGTCTCATGTCATCCTTGTACTGGATTTTTGCGTTAGACTGTAACTTATAGCATTATTAACATATTATAATTTTTCCGTCTACCGTGTACAGCTACGTGTACACCACTACCTCTTTATATTTATCAGTTATTTGTTCGTTTCCAAGTTCGTGTTCTTTTGAGGAAAGGAGACGTTAGTGTATTAAGATTTGTTAGAAATTTGATTGAAACTTATCGCAATGCACATGATTGCCGTGTTGCTTAGACAAGCGGAGAAGCGCTCTTCACAATACAAAGGATCTCTGCATTTTGCTCTATCAGTAAAATAGAAATAAAATGATTTCGACATTTACTTAGTAAAATTTTTTAATCGAAGTGCAGTTACATACTTACAGTTTGCAATCGCTTTCCAATCAAGTTTATACTATTTTTAAAAACACTTATTGCGTCTTCAAAACTATAATCCGACGATCTATTTCAAGGATCAAAGCTATTTTTGATTATGAGCTTCCCATAGTATCCCCCATTACAAATTTTTCTCTTCAAAGTCAGCAATACTGACATTAAAATCCTTATACTAATTTAAAAGAATCAACCATAGCAGTATTTTAAAATACTTCAAACTGTTTTATTTAATACCACACAATACTAAATGACACGTATTTGAAACGTTAGGTACAGTGAATACATATATGATTACTATAATGCGACCAAATGTAAAATGGTAACGGCATTAAAAGCTGCATTACAGTTTTTTTCAAATTAAGTTAGTTTTATTATTACTAATAGTGACCACAGAAGACGTGGCACAGCTTCGGGCTTCTCCTTGTGATAACCCGGCCGCGGTGGCCAAGCGGCTCTAGGCGCTTCAGTCCGGAACCACGCGGGTGCTAATGTCGCAGGTACGAATCCTGCCTCGGTCATGGATGTGCCTGATGTCCTTAGGTTGGTTAAGTTTAAGTAGTTCTAAGTTCTAGGGGACTGATGACCTTATATGTTAAGTCCCATAGTGCTCAGAGCCATTTGAACCTCCTTGTGGTAAACAGTCGTCGACCTGGTGAGGATTTAATCCAGCGACGTGAAGAAGTTCCTGCGCCGCGTAAAGGACAGCCATCAGCTCTCGCCCGATCTCTGAGTCGCTCACGCAACAACAAAGCGCAGAAGAACACTTTGTATTGTTATGTTAAATATTATAGAAAAGCTACTAACATGAATACACGCCATGTTTCATAGCACATAGAGGCTGTAAGCGGTATACGTGCAGATATCTTTATTGGTGACCAAGGGCAGGCTGCATAACAACATTACATTAGCATATATTTCTTTTGCACACTAATAATCATAGTTATTAGGTACAGTATGTTCTTATGTTGGTTAGTTGCTCCAAGAACATGTGGTAAAAGCAATTCACTAATATGTATTTTCCACTGGGGAGCATACAAGGGGTTTAAGCGTGGACAAGCGGGAGCTATACAGCTGCTTCATACAGACTGGTTTGTTCTACTTAACGGTGCAGTTACGACCGTGCAGCAAACATCGGGTAGTAAATTATGTAGCGTATTTGCGGGAAGACGAGTAGACGCAGAGAAAACCCACTAACACACTGAAGTGGGTACAATTGAAGATACCAATGATCACAGTACCGGCACTTATACTCCTAACACCGCGTATATCTCGGAGGCATGAAAGTTCACACTGGCACAGCCCAAATTCTGTGTCGCTACAAACCGTTTGTCAGAAATAAGAAATATTATGTATTCTGATGCTTGCTTATGATGCGTTTATTGTGTACAAATATATCTAATGAATTTGTGCTTCTAAATGGACCACGTATGTTGCATGAATAACCATCAATTAAGCAGAACCAGAGGAAGTAATAAAATGAAATAATAAAATGACATAATTTACTGGGAAAATATCATTGTTGCCATTTCCAGTGACTGTAAGCAGTTCAGAAGAAAGATCACGTGTTACGCGAAAGAAACATCAGGACGAAATAGTTTGTGAATGCCAGTCGCAGTGCTGTGTTTTCAGATTACGAATACATGGGTTTGCGACAAACGAAGAACTATTGGCGGCTTCACGGAATGGAGACGCAGTGGTCGGGCCTGCCTGGAATCCTGGGTGGCGCGTCTTGCCTCATTAGTGGCGCGGAGCAGCCGAGGCGCGCGCAGATATTTCAATATAGGGCCCAGCGCGGGCCCGTCTTATTGCCTCTTCCAGCGCCTGCCAGCCAGCCGTTAGGCAGCCCGCGTAACTCTGCCGCTTGCTTGGCTGCCGCAGCTGCCGGGGCAGGTTGTGTTCGCCTCTCGGCTGGCGGTTTCGTATACTACACATCCAACACTTCATTACAGTTTATGTGTTACATCACACGTACGTATCGAATCGCAGCACCTAATAACTTCTTCTGCTTCTGCTTCTTCTTCTTCTTCTTCTTCTTCTTCTTCTTCTTGCGGATAATATATGGGTGGCGGCGCTTCTCCGCCCCCAGTCGACATCTTCTTCCGTCTTGACTTTCCTCGACGTTCATACTCCTTTCTTCCATCGACTCCTAGACATCATTTTCTCAGCTGCATGGTGGGCGACCCCTTTTCTTCCGCTGTGATGGTATGCAGCGTAGTATCCTATTTGGTATCCAGACTTCGTTCATTCATTGAGATATTTGTTATATTTTGGTACTGACAACAATATTTATAATAGTATAAAAAACGGAACCCTATTTCACTGAGGTACCATTTTCTTCGGAACCACTGATTGCACAGCTTGGAAAAAGAGTCAGAGTACAGACCACATTCACATAAGTGTTTTATGCCTCCAATTTCCTTCCCTGATGCTGACCCAATTTTGTGAGTTTAACTTCACTCATTTAGGAGAAAAGTGTATTTGAATGATGAAAATTCGAGTTTCCGGTAAATCGCAAAAGAAGATTTACAGATTTATTGACTTACAACTATGGTGGTTTAGAACATTCCTGCTGCATACTCCAGTTGTTCTTCTGTATCCTTATCCTCCATATTCTTTGTCTTCATTCTTTTCTTTATCCTTGAATCCTTGGTAGCGCCTTCTGCAGCTGTCTCTGCCTCGGTTACCCGCCGCTTATCAATAGCAGTTAGAGCTGAAGCCATATTCCTTCCCGTCTGGACGTTAAATTTCTTCATAACATTGATCCTTGAAATTGCAGCATCATTGAATGTTATTATTGCATCCATTACACCAATCTTCAGCACTGTTAGCCCAGTAATACAGTTTGTGGTATTCTCCCTCATCCACAGCTGCTGAAGCTTTCATTTGCATTCTGAGAGAGACCATGCATGCATTTCCTAAGTAGATCTTTATTTGCCAGACTCTATATAGAGGCCTACTTACCTCCATTACGACAAGTGGTAAGGAATGCTTGTGGGCATATGGTTTGCCTGTGGCATTGCTCAACCATTACTTGCACCACGAAACTTCCCCTTTTGGACTCAAACTATGCTGTGGGGTTTCCTGACACTGTGAAACCATGTTGCCCAAACAGCTCGCCTCATGTTCTCCAAATCTCCTACATTTCTCGTTATTGCTAGTCTATGAGTCAAAGAATCAACTTCACTTTTTGTAAGACGACATGGACCACCTATGTGTTTTCTGTCTAACAGGTTTTTTTTTCCACTGAAGTCTTCACACAATATTCTCACCCGAGATCCCATTCTTTTTTTAACATACCCAACACATTCAAGCTTTTATATCAGAGTGTAACCATATGATCTTTGATAAACAACAGTTGTGTGTCCTTTACAGTCTCCATCCCCAAGGTAGCCTACATACCTGACACCACGACTGACCACTGATCTTCTAAAAATGTTTAGAACTCCTTTCGTTTCCATGTTTCCACTTGGGCCATCAAAGTTCTTTACACAAACATGGGTGCCAATAAATTTACTTGATCAACCCTGGCAGTGCTCTGTTAGACATTCATAATCTAGTATGTTACCAATTTCAATAAATGTAGCAGTTACAACCCCATTCAGAGAAGCATGACCTCTCTTCTGTCAAGATCCATCAAATGCTGCTATAATGTCTGTATTCTCAGACCAGGCTACTGCTTCTTTTGATGCTCTTTTCATTGAATGTTCACTTACACCACATAAAGCATCATGTATTAATTTATTGTATCTGTCAAACCTTATTGGAGGTGGAGGCAAATCCATCACTGCACAAAATGTATGGGCAGCTCTCCTAACCCTTCCAATATATCGCATTGCATAAGCAGCCTGAATATTTACATTGTAACGACAACTATCTGTTACTTGCGATGTCATAGTAGCACTGTGCCTCTTACACGAGTTACAGGCAATCACTAACTTGAAAGACCTCCCTTGGTGAAATGTCCTCAGAAACGTCAATACTGTATTCACAACGGCAGTACTCACATTTCACAGCACACTTCAAAAATGATGACAGCATATTTAGGTTCTCAGTAACATTTGCATCGTTATTGCAGCTCACAATACTACTAGTATTGTTCTTATTACATTCAGAAAGCGACCGTTTACGTCTAGAAGCACTGCCTGTAGACACAATTTCCGCGGGCGACGTTTGAAACAGCTGAAGTGTATTATTCGGTTGTGTTTGGAACTGGTTGCCACGAAACTTTCATTTGGGGCTAAATTTCTTTACTCTCGGCGTTTGTGGCACAGGCAGCACACACACAGAAACAAAAGAACGCACAATAACTACAAAACCACACGCATATGAAGTTCCGAAATCATATATTCTCAGATCTTTATTTACATTGGAACCATAGCCTTCTAGACATGCCTGTACATTGGTTCCTGGAGTCAATACCTTCTAAAATACACCTGTGTTAACGGTCCGTAACTAGCGACAGAACAAACGGAAGAACAAAATAATGCATCACGTATTCTGATGCACTTCAAACTGATAGATGGGCGTGGCCCCTGTGCAACATAACGTTCAGCCTCAATTTTAGAACGATCGGAATATGATAATACCCATAAACTATACGTTTTTGAAAGCAGCATTAAGTGTTCTTTTCTATAGACCAAGAAATTTTTTTTTGAAATATTTGGTCGTTCTCACGGCCATTTCCCCTTTTGTAATCCACCTCATTGGCAAGCAGTTTATTCTTATTATTTTGCTAACTGTGCGTGGTGAGCAGTAGAAATGAGAGGATGAATGATTACTTTTTATTTCTTCAAAATTGTAACTGACGTTATATGTTCAATTCTCTGCCATGGCCCAGCCCCACCTCTTTGTCATGGTAGTTGCACAATCCACCCACAGTACTTGTCGATGCCTTCCCACGCATCGTAATTTTACCAACCCGCCAATAGAAGGACTGGATGTGGGTCATGTGGGGTACACCAGGCCGCTACGGACAGCTCACTCTCGTGTCTAGCAGTTCCGGTACCCACCGGATGCATCTTCCAGCCCCACCCTTTGAGAGCGGGGTGCCTCTCACAGCGACTGCGGCAGCCTCCTGATGCCGTAGAAGTGATCGTAAGATTTTTGGCCCTTAGGAGCGGGTTGCGATGGTACATAACCGTCACTGCTGAGTAGTTGCTCTTCCAAAAAGCATCCCATACGAGCAAACGAGTGGTATCTTTACCTCCGGTTATGTATACTTCAGGCATCTGGGTTATGCTTGACTCTGTATAAAAATAATAGCTAGATGTAGTGTCGAGCTTTCATGTCCATCAGGTAATTCGCTGCAAATTGCTGTGATCCTGCAGTCAAATAGTCTATGCATTGGCTAGAATTGCGAGTTAATAAAATACACAGAAATATAAAACAAAAGATAAACGAATAATTTAATAAGAAGGGTTTTAATCTAACCTATTATTTCATGAAGACGCCACAGAATTATGTTGAATAATGTTGATTCTAAAAAGGTCATCTCAAATAAATGGGAAGAAGTCTTACGTCATTCAGTTAAAATACAGACAGAAAAAAATCCTTATCAAGTGCAGTGAAGTTAGATTGTGAGTGTTACATGAATGGCAGTAAAATTCCCAAACTAAATAACCATCAAATACTTGCGAAAGCCAAGTCCATTTCGTGCTCACAATATACAAAAATGCTCCAGCTCATAATATGGTAGGGGGCGTTCACAGGCCAGAATGAATCTCGCATTCGGGAGGACGACGGTTCAATCCCGTCTCCAGCCATCCTGATTTAGGTTTTCCGTGATTTCCCTAAATCGTTTCAGGCAAATGCCGGGATGGTTCCTTTGAAAGGACACGGCCGATTTCCTTCCCAATCCTTCCCTAACCCGAGCTTGCGCTCCGTCTCTAATGACCTCGTTGTCGACGGGACGTTAAACACTAACCACCACCACCACCACCAGAATGAATCGCCTACACGACTGAATCACGAACGTTACCGCAGACGGGTTTGTCTTGCTTCATCACGGACTTAAAATTGTCGAGATTCACTCCCTTGAGCTTTTCACTCAAAAAGTCCTAGTCTCCACTTGATTACCGCAGTGTTCCACTGCTCTCTGCTGTCCCATTGGCTGAAGGACATCCCAACCAAAAATACATTGTCCTTAAGCTGTATAGACATGATATGATTTAAGCTGACACTTTCCGGACCAATTTATCTTTTTACAAAAATATGTAAATAAAAGAAACGTTATAAACATTCGGTTACATCCATATCATTTACAATAAATGTGAGCAGTAGTCTGTTCATAAATAAATAAGCCATTATTCTTGTGCATGTGCTCTCATGTTAAATGGCTGGAGCTTGTCTATAAATGTTAATTAAACAATTATTTACGTCCTCTTGACACTAGCATATTTTGGTTCTCCTTTCAATTGTGGTATCCGCTGAGACACACAATTGACCATTAGCATTGCTTTCAGTAACACTTGAGATCAACAGATAAATAAAGTTTCTGGCAAAATAGTAAGCTGTTCTTCTAATAAATACGCAAATATGACAAAATGTGAGGTATTCATGTTGTTTTCATTGGGTACGTAAATGTGGAAAATACAATGTTCTGACAAGCAATTGCGCAATAAAAATGGTATGAAAGATCTAACTAATCAAGAAGTAAAACAGATATAGATGCGTAACTTTCAGATAGTATAGTGCAATGCTATTATCAGAGATAGCGTTCGTTGAAATCGCATGAAGGGATTAAAAATTGTTAATTCAGAAGATCATTGTGAGATGTTAACTTCTGTAGTTTTGAAGATACTGAGATGTTGTTGTGTCATTGGATACGCCTCATTTTTCTGAGATTGCAAAGTTTATCAGATTTGCATTAATATTTAATGCGAGTTATTGTTGAATCTCAATGAGGCATAACTTAGCCACCTTTAAGATTGTCTGAAACTGCCCCGTTTCCTGGAGCGTCTTTGCTCAAAGTCTGTACGAGCAGCAGCCGTCCATATTACCAGCTTAGGGATTTCCCCAGTTTCCCGTCGTTTGCTAACGCACGTGGCGACCCGCCCGGACGCGTTGGACTTTCGACCTTGGGGTCCCACAGCTTCCCAAGCAAATTCACCTTACCTTGCACCAATTTTTGGCTGCTGATTAGTTCGCCTACATAAGCGCAACGTTACAAGGTGATGGAAAATAAACCTCCCTGATTGTTCGTTTACGTGTTTTTATTCACGTAGAAACTAAAGAATTCACCCCGGACACCGAACTACCGCACCTAAATCCATACCGACTCCACATAACGCCCCAGGCTTCTGCGCCATAAAAAACTACGCTCTTGTTAATTGGCTTACACATTTTTCTCTCTTTTGTTTTCTTTTCTTTTTGTTCCACAGAACAGAGTTCATTGCTTTTGTTACAGTTCGTTATTTATTAATTCTACTAGTGATTTCATCATTACTTGTGCCATTTTTATTAAATAATACCACAATATACTTTGCGTTTGCCACACCTAGAATTACTTCCCCGTCTACCTCCAAATTATCTACCTCCAAATTAATTTCCTTTTCCGTCCCAGTAACCAAGTAATCGTACTTCTTTATTTTCTTCTTCTTTAAGCTTTCTGCCGGCCGGAGTGACCGTGCGGTTCTAGGCGCTACAGTCTGGAACCGCGTGACCGCTACAGTCGCAGGTTCGAATCCTGCCTCGGGTATGGATGTGTGTGTGGTCAAGTTAGTTAGGTTTAAGTAGTTCTAAGTTCTAGGGGACTGATGACGACCATTTGAACCATTTTTTAAGCTTTCTTGCGATACAGATCAGATCATCAACATCTACTAGTACAGTCATCTGCAAAATACAGGCTGTGTATCTTGCTGTCCTCTACTGTACCTAGGAGCAATCATGCATAATTGGCATAGAAACAGTCAGATTATGGGAGGGGAACTTAAGATTACATATTACTAATTCGATACAATACCATCAACGGTGCCCGCATCTCGTGGTCGTGCGGTAGCGTTCTCGCTTCCCACGCCCGGGTTCCCGGGTTCGATTCCCGGCGGGGTCAGGGATTTTCTCTGCCTCGTGATGGCTGGGTGTTGTGTGCTGTCCTTAGGTTAGTTAGGTTTAAGTAGTTTTAAGTTCTAGGGGACTGATGACCATAGATGTTAAGTCCCATAGTGCTCAGAGCCACCATCAACGGTGTAAGTTCATCGGCGACACGCTGAACACTTCTCTGCTGATTACGTACATATTTCAAATTCCTTGGTTGCTGTGGTGGTAACGGACAGAGAGCACTGTGCGGGCCGGTAGACAATTCGGAGAAAATCGTTAAAGGAGGACGTGCTGAATAATTTGAAACGTGGCTGTATGCCTCGCTGCATCATTACGTTACAATTGTTACAGGCACACATTTACTGGCTAATGCCATCTCCAGATGTAGGCTTATCTAGATCACGGTGTATCGTGTCCTTGGAGGTGACACGCGGGCTGTTGACGAAATCCTTTCACAGGTCCTTTGAACGGACGGAATCACGTGTAAGAGAGTTCTGTTCCAGTTTGAGGAGGAACGACGCAGACCTTTGAAGCCTCATAAACGACTTCCTTTGGAGAGCTTCGGTCATACGTGATCTGTAAAGCGATTTGCTGCAGTCCAAATTTTGCTGGCGCTAATAACTCGCTTCACAATTCCAGTGGCTTCGCGTGGGTTCTCTTTACGTATCACTTCTAATGACTGCAATTTTATATGTATTAGAAAGGTGTAGTTTGTGTAAACGGTTTTGCAAGAGGTTGCCACATGGGCCACCGTTTACTACGTTGGCCCTTCCGCTTTACTTAAAGCCTGACTCTCCTTTTTGAAATGGAAAAGAGGGTAAACCTTCGTTCACAAACAATATTTTGGTAGGATAACTCGTATATTTTACTCAAGGATGCTTTGTGAAATTATTTTATTTTGGTGCAGTCAAGGCCACCTGGACTGCTAGTATGTTTTCTTTGTATACCACTCCACGTGTTTACTTGAAAGTATAAAATGAAACATACTGCCAATAAAAAAATTTCTTACTACTGTTTTTTGGCATTTCGCTGTGAGAGATTGGTATTTAATATTGTGAACTTTTGACAATGGACTCCACTACAGTTCACGATATTTTCTGTACTCGTGGGCGAGATAACCATCAGTGTCGTCCTATGTAACTTCTTGTATTAGTAAATTAGTTCGAAATTAACAAACTGACTTTCCCGCAATCATGAAAACATTTTCTCTTTACTCAATTACTATCATAATCATTATTATCGTTACTAGTTGTGTCACTGTTATTATTATTACCATTATTATTATTATTTTATTATTGTTATTATTATTGTCATTACTATTGGCCGGCCGAAGTGACCGTGCCGTTAAAGGCGCTGCAGTCTGGAACCGCAAGACCGCTACGGTCGCAGGTTCGAATCCTGCCTCGGGCATGGATGTTTGTGATGTCCTTAGGTTAGTTAGGTTTAACTAGTTCTAAGTTCTAGGGGACTAATGACCTCAGCAGTTGAGTCCCATAGTGCTCAGAGCCATTTGAACCACTTTTTTTTTCATTACTATTATTAATAGTAGTAGTAGTAGTAGTAGTAGTAGTAGTAGTGGTGTTTTCTTTTCTTTTCAATTACTCCTTTATACAATTTTGAACTGATATAGATAGCAGAAGCACGTGCTTTGAATGACACATATGCGCTAGATTAGAGTCAGATGTAATATGTCAAATTAATTATTTCGTTGAGTCTTCACTGTGCGTACTAAAGGAGCGGGTTAGTTATTGAGCCAGATACCTAGCAACAGATTACTTTTCAACTGAGAACACCTGCCAGCATATTTCAGCTAGTAACATCAAACAGCTTACTTCCAAATTGTTTTCCGATCTGACAAGTGATAGATAGCACTGGAGTGGAGATTATCATGTCACAATGCTGCTATCGGTTATTGATGCCTCGTGAGGGAGGGATTAATTTATCCTTCCTATGTCATCCAATTACTAAATTCTAAAATTAGGAAGTCCAGCGGTAAATCAATAACTGATATCTATTCGCAGTTACCTCTGATCTGAAGAAAAGACAAGGAAGATTTAGATCCTATATAGCACTAAACTTGAGTGAAAAAATATTTGATTGTTGCCATTAACTTTATCTCCACCTTTAGACGGCATAATGCGAGAGCTTGCTGGAAAGTAAAGCGTCTGATTATTTTTATACTGTTCTCAATATCAGCTGAGGCTTTACATGTCATGCATATTACTCGGTCGACTTTCTAGTTTCGTTGACGCGAGTTGTAATCCTATGCTGCTAGAGAGCTCCGAATTGTAGCGTGTAACAAGGCTGTGTGTAGAGCAACTAAATCGGTGCGTGGGAATCAGGGTCCTGTAATGGAGTTTATACACACTGAAAACTTGCCTAAATTTGACATTAGTAAAGGAATGAAAGCGTTTTGAGCGTGAGGATGATGCGTTCCTTAAAAAAATTGTGAAAAGTGATTAAAGATGGGTTCACGATTTTAAACCCGAAAAAACAAGAGAGCATCTACAGAGTTCTCCAAAAATGATCACCGACGGCTAAAAGTCTTAAAGACCCAACCATCAGCAGACAAAATCATGCCTGCACTGTTCTGGGATGCTCAAGGTGCAGTGAATTTGGAATTGATGTCTAAAGCCAGCACAATACACTCTGCATGGTACGGCAAAATCCTCAGAAAACTGAAAACAAGAATTTGAAGAGTTCGTCCACAAATGTACTACGTTATATTTGAGCGCGATAGTGCCACACCACACACGAGTGCTGCGACATACTCGTACAACAATCCGACGCCTTGGATTCACTGCCATCGACCGTTCTCCACACTGTTCCGGATTTGGCCTAACCCGGATTTCATCTGTTTCCAAAACAAACAGAGCATTCAAGGACTTCGCTTTGATAGTGATGAAACGGTGCAAGCAGAGGTGAGGTTGTAGCTCCCTCAAAAAAGTCAAACTTTCAACCTCAGCTATATCAACAGACTGGTCTCTCTTTGGGAGAAATGTTATTCGCCAGGTCTACTACGTTGAAAATTAAATATGTATACATGTATAATAAAGGTGTAGAACGTCAATACGAGTATATTACTTACAATGCCTTAAGAGTTTTCATATAAAGAAATTCGGAGGCGCTGTTTTTCTGCTCGCACTCGTTAATTATTCGCCAGCATATCTCTGTTACGACCTCTGACACTAAGGTGCAGTTACTCCTAGTATTGGTGTTAACATCAATGAAACGCCTCACGCAACAATGCACAGCTCATAATGTAATTCATTTACGAGTATTCAAAGCTATGATGTCCCGAAAGTGTGTTTTGACACTGCAGGTGACCTGGAAACCCATTACCTGAATATTGTTAATTTAAAGGTGTACAGTAGACATCATCATGTTGCGGATACGGAAACTGAAAATCCAGGCGATTTTCTGATAATGTCCTCAGTGCCACTGTACCAGCTTGTATTAGTACTGTGGATACGTTGTTTCCTCCCGATCAGTTTCCAGTGCACTCTGTAACAACAACAGGCACGGTAAGACGTGAAGTAACCAGTTGTTCACCACGTCTTCCTTGCACTGCTTGACCGCTCTCTAGTGCAACGATAGCTGTCTGTTACCGCCGTGCAGCGAAGTTACAAAGGCGCTGCTGGAATTTTGACTAGTATTTGTTTATTTGATATCGTTGTAAACACGTGACATTACACAAACCATTCCACTAAACTACTTTTGTAAGTAGGCTGTTTATGTTTTCTTATGGGCAACGTTACGTAGCGCTCTGTATGAAAATCACTGGCTGTGCTGTGTGCAGTCTGTGGCTAGTTTGCATTGTTGTCTGCCATTGTAGTGTTGGGCAGCGGCAGCCCAGGATTCCGCATTGGGCGATACCCAATGCAGAATCCTGGCAGGGTCGCCATATGAAACGTCCCCTTAGAACAATTATACAAGACTGACACACACTATTTTTAGCGCAACGCAATCTGACTTTCAAAAATCCCTACAAAAGAATGGCCCTGACTAACATTAACCTGTACGTTTCACAAATCACTTACCTCACCAAAAATCTTCCTTACTCGAACTACTGCAATACAGCGAGCGCCACTACTGCCAGCTAAATAAAAGATTCAAACTACGGAAGGCGCGAACTACTGATATGGAATGAAGTTTTGGGTTGGACTGCAGTACCAAATGTTACACTGAAAACGAACCCTGTCCTTTCCTTTTGTGTTATTCCACTATGTGTTTATGTACCCTTGTGTATTTGTTTTCTTCCTGTCTCTGTGTAGTTTCATAGAATTTTTTCTTCTTCTAATACTAAGCTACATTCACTATGATGAGGAATACTGTTATCCTCAAATTGGCATTAATAATATGTTATTTACCTTGTAAATATGCTTAGACATTATTTATTCTGTTTTGTTTTAATGCTCATGTGCAAAGTTGATGTTTCGAAAGTTATTCTGATCTTTTATGTATTTACTTATGTCATAATTCCTGTAACACTGATGTATATGTTATTTCGGTTCTGTTGTAAAGCCTGTATTACAAATGTTATCTGTATTGCTATGTTCTTTAATGATGTATTTTGTACCTTTGTAATTGTATTCTCATGTTATAATATTGTAATTGACGCCAGTTAATCACATTAAGTAACTTGTAAGCATTCCTTTCACTGCACACATTTCTCTTGGTCATAGTATATGGACAATATGTGAGAAGTAGGGACTGTTAGTGTTTGCATGTGTGTTAATAATTCAGAAAGGGACTGGATAACAGCATTGCTGGTTCTAAGGACAATTCCAAAAACTCTGTGAGTGCACAAGTGGTGGTTTATGGACTTGCTATATTCTCCGCAAGACTCTTCGATGGTGAATGTGCACCTGCACAGTCGCAACAGATGGCTGCTGGCTGTCTCTACAAGGACTACAGTGGGTCTGCATCTTTGATGACTCACCAATACCATTATTTCTACATGGACTACAGTGGGTCTGCATCTTTGATGGCCCACCAATACCATTATTTCTACAAGGACTACAGTGGGTCTGCACCTCTGGTGGCCCACCAATACCACAATCGGGTCTACTCTGTGATGACCTACCTATCAATATTCATCAACTTCGAATGACTCTGCTGTGGGTTTGCTCTGTTGTGACCCATTACCTGTCTGCATGTCAAGAGTCAGCACTGTCTTTCCGATGGAAGGACAACATTACTTCTTCAAGAGTGCATGGAAATCCACTACTTCTGTGTGCAATTTCTTCTACTAATGAGACTTTATGAAAAAAAAACTGAAATTTCTATTATGATGAATGATCAGGACTATCTTTATGGACTGTGAGAAAATTTTAGCTTTTGACCAACATTGTATCAATAAGTGTGTGCATTTGATATCTTTGTTATTGTAATTATGAAAAATTTTTTCAAATCATTATTGGCCACTGCCCAAAACAATTTGTAACATTTTTTGTGGGGAGCATGGGGGCTATGTAACTAGGCTGTTTATGTTTTCTTATGGGCAACGTTACGTAGCGCTCTGTATGAAAATCACTGGCTGTGCTGTGTGCAGTCTGTGGCTAGTTTGCATTGTTGTCTGCCATTGTAGTGTTGGGCAGCGACAGCTGGATTTGAACAGCCCGTAGCGTTGCGCAGTTGGAGGTGAGCCGCCAGCAGTGGTGGATGTGGGGAGAGTGATGGCGGAGTTTTGAAATTTGTTAGACTGGATGTCATGAACTGATATATATATTATGACTATTAAGGTAAATACATTGTTTGTTCTCTATTAAAATCTTTCATTTGCCTACTATGCCTATCAGTAGTTAGTGCCTTCCGTAGTTTGAATTTTTTATTTAGCTGGCAGTAGTGGCGCTCGCTGTATTGCAGTAGTTCGAGTAAGGAAGATTTTTGGTGAGGTAAGTGATTTTTGAAAGGTATAGGTTAATGTTAGTCAGGGCCATTCTTTTGTAGGGATTTTTGAAAGTCAGATTGCGTTGCGTAAAAAATAGTGTGTGTCAGTCTTGTATAATTGTTCTAAGGGGACGTTTCACTTTTGAATAATTCCATCGAATGGGTTCACAGACTCCCGTTATAAAAAAATATTTAAAACGACGAGCAAACCTGATTTCTTTTTTCGATCGAGCTCTGTAGGAAACATGAAATGAACGGTATTTATCTGGTTTGATTCCACGCATTTATTGAAAATACGAAGTTACCTGTATTAGCCGAAATTTAAGAAACAAAGTAGATGTGGACTCTAGGGAGAGACACGAGGTAACAGGGTATGCAGAAAAAAATATTAAGCGGAGGAAGTAATATCATAAATCCGATGAAATGGTCTACGATAATGAAGATTACATTTTTCAGAAATTGTATATGATCATAATAAATGGACAACTATTTCTGTATATTTATTAACATCTTCATATTAGAATGTTACCCTGCGAGTTTGATGCTTACGACCATTCAAGCTTTGGAATACATTATAGGAGATCATGTTCCACATAACGTCGCAAATGCTTACGCCGTCAGTCACCCTTACATTTTCTGCTGAAATTTATCCCATTAAGAGGTAACAGTCACTGTATTTGCACACTGACATCAGTGCCTCACTGTGATAATTTCAACAATTTCTTAAAATATGTGAATTTAAGCATCCTTTTGCTTACCAGCGAAAATGCACAACCGCCATTAATAGCAATTAAGTAAGATCAGTGTTATTTCGCAGAATGACGTCTCAGAAATAATTACTGCAATAGATCAACATACACACAAATTCATATGGTGAAATTACTTCGCTATACAACTCCGCAATAACAATGTTCAGTGCTTCCTACCAGATTGAGCTGATGTTTTCTGGGAACTGTGATCAAGTGTTGGGTGAATATTCCCTCGAAAATTTTACTTGCTGTGCGAGGGCAAGTGCTAGCCATTCGGCATATGCGTAGCGTTCACAGTGGCAGTCTCAATGCGCTCTGCAATATCAGTGTTGCCTCCTCGATCAAAGGTGCCGCACTCCATGCAGAAATTGCTCATTCTGCAGGCCGATGAAGCGTATTTTGACTACGGCAGGCTCGCAACAGCTAATAACAGTCTGCAAGGACTACAGCTGCCAGTGCAGATCTTACTTTAAACTGCCTGTGAAGAGTTTCTGTACACCTACTGAAATAATCTCCTGGCGATTACATTTGAGCGGTATACCAAACTGAACTTCTACGGCTCTGAGCACTATGGGACTTAACAGCTGTGGTCATCAGTCCCTTAGAACTGAGAACTACTTAAACCTAACTAACCTAAGGACATCACACACATCCAAGGCAGGATTCGAACCTGCGACCGTAGCAGTGTGTGTGTGTGGTTTGAGGTTTTCTGGCGCTAAACAGCGTGGTCATCAGCGCCCGAGCGGTTCCGGACTGAGCGCCTAGACTGAACTTCTAGAAAGGAAACTTACCAACCTATAGAATTCTGGATACTTTGGTGTGTGAAAAGCGGTGGGGGGAGGGGGGAGTAGGCGAATGGTAATTGGTAATTTCAATTCAATTCCCTGCAGCAACAGAGGCGGATTCCGTTAACGGTCTTCGTCAATTGGACCTGACCCCCTTAGAGAACAGACGTGCCGCTCAGTCACGAGTAGCCCACTTACCTCCACCCGTTGAGCTCGGGTAGGGTGTTGAATGGAGGACTAATAGCTATGCAGCAGATGGTGTAAACTCATACCTTTATGGTAGATTGAGATACAATGAGTATGTTGTGGCATTTCATTGGGATCTAACTGCACTAGAGATGCATCTGCACTGTCGAATCACATTAATGTGATCACCTATCACAAGCCTGACTGACTACCTTCGGCAGTTCGGACCGCTGCCAGGCGCTCAGGAAGAGGGTCAGTGAGGAAGATACCGACAGGAATGTGGAGCCATGGAGAATCCTGTTCTGTGGACAGCTGTTCAGGATCCACGGCGTCAACAACCCGATCGATGTTCTCCCGCCGATGCTCCATTTGGTTTAAATCCAGGGAGTTTATTGGTCAGGGGAGTAAGTGAACTCATCCTGGTGCGCAGCTACACTGCGAGCGGCGTGACACGTTGCACTGTCCTCATCGTAGACGCTATTGTGTTGAGGAAATACAAAATGTTTGTAGGGTGGACATGGCCTCCCAAGATAAGTGCATACTTGTGTTGATCCAGTGAGCCTTCCAGAATGGTTGGACCACTGAGGGAAAACCACGAAAATGTTCCCTAGATGGTAACGATCTGTCCTTTGTTCTGGACCCTTCCAACAATTGTTGCACAGTGTTTGCTTTCTGTCCTGTAAAGCATAAAACGTGATTCGTTTGAAAAGGTCATGATGGCTTTCCAATCCCACCCTGACCTAACAGTTATTTGTTCTATATATTTTGTGGTTGGAATCAAGTTAATGAAGCTTACCAATAAACAAGATATTATTGTGACCTTTGATTTCATTTCGCAGTTCGATGAAATCCCTTTCTCATTATGTTTTTCCGAGTAATGGTACACGTATTTCATATGTAATATACCCACCCTGTCGAAATTAAGCTGTTTCACATCATTCCTCATTATCTTATGGAGAGCAGTCTGTTAACTCTGGGTTTAGAGCTTGTTAGTGTCTCATGGGTACGCAAAATGCTCAACTGTAGTCTCACACATGACAACAGCAGCCTTATAGACAGCATGCTGCATCCTGTCCCTTAAACTTTGAACGATTTTAGTTTGCCATCACCATGTTTAATTTTAGTTTTACTTTCTGTCTTTAATTGGGATTTAATTAATTCAGTTCTCAATAGGGACGTAAAACACCATTGCGTGGAATTTATTTCACTTTCGGCTGCGATGAAAGTGATAACTGGTGTCCAGCAACAATCTTTTACTTGTAGCTCTTCAGGCTTTCCCAGCGATCTAATGACATCTTGGGTTGTCGGGTGTTCTGCCGGATATCAGCGTTGTACTTGCACAGAGACTCAGGTCGCACCTGATGAAGGTCACGAGCTACGTGACCGAAATATCGTGCAAGTACGACGCTGATATCCTGCAGAACACCCGACAACCCAAGATGTTATCTTTTACTTATTCACTGAATTCTTTCTTTAATAGAATAATGAAGTTATTCAGAAATCTTAAGCAATTGTTTACTGATACTTCCAGAATAGCAATGGCCCGCAGTTTTCTTGGTAACAATTCGTTTAGTTCAATTCTGTGATCGCGTCAGTATTGACTGTAACTGTATGAATCATGTAGTTCGAAATGACGATCTAAATTCTGAACGAATGAAAGTAATTGCAAGTTCTATCGTATTTAAGGAACAAAAGTTAATTCCGCCGTAATTGGCAACTGGAATTAAACGTTACACCCCAAACGTAAAGATTCAGCATTTAATTATCTTACGTTTTGTAATAGTTCTGAAGTTTCATCTTTAAATAATTCCAAAAGAAATTCTGGTTGATAAAATGAGATTAAAATTAAACACTATCACTTTAATTGTTCCACACAACTATTTTAAAAATAAAGTGCAACAACTCAGGTCAAGTCTCATCAGATCATAGAATGCCAATGAAATTGGAATGTGCGATTTAGCCATTGTTTGTCCCTATTACAGTAGAGTACACATAAGGATCTTTGTCATGTTTCTTTTACTTTACATTGATCGTAGCGCAATGTCTATGATGGCCGCTAATCTTTATTCACATATTAAATATTATTTAACTTCATGTTAATTACAAAATTGATGATTTGCCGGAAAATGAGGGGGAAATGTTTTTCTAGTGTTGCTGTGATGCCATACAACCTCCCTAACTAAAATTGATATTAGTTTGATTTAAACTGTCTTTTACACATTTTGTTTAACGAAATTATTTACACGAGAGAAAAAAATATTTTTTCTTTAAAAAAAACTACAACTCGATGCTGTAACTCTCTGAATAATAAGTAATTAATCTTTGTTCAGATCTCCCTAGAAAGAGGTACATTTCTTTCACTTATTATTTTGTAAATTACGGAGAAATCGCCCCACCCTGCTTTGCAATCTACAGGGTAGGCCAATATAATGCAGCGAGCCCCGAGATCAGAAGGAAAGCAAATTTTTGTAAACAAGTCTGTAATATCGCAGAGCACCGTCAGCATGTTATTTCGGTGCTGGTGACACGCTCTTTGCAGAAAACGTCAAGTCCTACGCAGGCGAACGGTAACTCTAAAGGGAGAAACCGCCGAGCCAGCTCTAAAGTAATAAAAAAGGAGGGTGCTCTGCAAATACTTGCCGCAGCTCGTCTTAGCGGCAGAGACATGGCGGGAGTAATTCTGCGAGCACTGGAGCCGAGCAGCGCTGCCGTTATTAATTACGACCAGCCGAGTGCGAGGAACTCGGCCTGCTCAGGCAGCCTATATAGGACGACGACCTCAGAGGACTTACTTATTCGCAGAGGGGCATTTCAGTGAAGCCGAATGGCTCGCCGGATCGGAAAAAAAACTCATCTGTGGCCGCAAGTGATAGCCCAATCGAAAAAATAAAATTGCAAGTCAATCAAAAATGCTTTAAATTTTTTACATTCCTAACTGTATCATCATAATTATCATCAGGAGTAGCAGCAAATATCTGACATCCAAAGTTGAAAAAGTACTTCGTCTATATGTATGCAAACATTACACGGTAACTGTTTTCAACTGCGAGGTGTATTTTATTTTCTTAAAGCCGGAATATTGTAGACTTAAAAGTAGTTCCATTGGGCAGCCTAATCTTGGTAGCAGCGCTGAAAGGCTTCGAATGGTAGGGCCTTTAACATATCGCACACATTCTTTTCAAATTAGAATGATATTAATTCCGTCAGCTGCGCACGGGCGTTGATATAATTCAAAGGGGACAGGTGAAAAATGTGTGCCACGACCGGGACTCGAAGCCGGGATCTCCTGCTTACATGGCAAACGCTCTATCCATCTGAGCCGCCGAGGGCACAAATGATAGTGTGACTGCAGGGACTATCTCTCGCACGCCTCCCGCGAGACGCACATTCTCACCTTGTACGTCCACACATTACATTCGTAGTGTCCCACCTCAACGCACTCATTACTCGTGAAAGACCTTCTTCCAAGTCCCGTTAGAGTTCGAGGAATATGTGTGCATCCGCACAGAAGGAGGAGGTCATGGCCGGTATCGCCAGACTATATACCTATATGGATATGGTGTCTGTTCTTTCGGACATGTCCGAACAGGACTTGGAAGAATGTCTTCCACGAGCAGTGAGTGTGATGGGGTGGGATACTACGAATGTAGTGTGTGGACATACAAAGTGAGAATGTGCGTGTCGCTGGAGGCGTGCACGAGATAGTCCCTGCAGTCGCACTATCATCTGTGCCCTCGGTGGCTCAGATGGATAGAGCGTCTGCCATATAAGCAGGAGATCCCGGGTTCGACTCCCGGTCGGGGCACACGTTTTCGTCTGTCCCCGTTGATCTGTATCAACGCCCGTGCGCAGCTGACGGTATTAATATCATTCTAATTTCGTTCTAGACGGCTACAGGTCATCAATGGTTTCTGTTCTTTCGGAAATATCCGAAAGAACAGACACCATACCCATATAAGTATACATTCTTTTCAATGTTCTCCGAAGTCCCAAAATGACGTCCTTTTAAGAATTTTTCCATTTTTGGAAAGCAAGTCACAAGGGCTCAAACCAGATGAACATGGGGTGTGGAACAAAAAGAATGCCTTTCGAGGTCAAAACCCCATGATGGAAGTGTCCCTGTGACACTGGGCGCTCTTATGATGCAGAATACATTTGCTTCCTGTGACCGGTCTCACTCGTTTCACCCTTTTCCTGAGCCCGCCAAGAACATATTTATGAAACACTTGGTTCACTATAAACGTAGACTCCGTCGGCCATTGTCACAGTCAATAAAATTTTTATGGGTCTGACACCGCATTGTCAATATGTACGTGGGCTATTCGGAAGTAAGGAACGATAGGTCGCTAAATGGAAACCACAGTGAAAATCAAAACTGTTTTATTTGTAACGGTTAGCTACACCTTCCAGCTCTACACAGTCGCTGCTCAGACTTAGACATCTGTCGTAGCGTTGTACCAACTTTTCAATTCCCTCGTTATAGAAGACAGCCGCCAGTGTGTTCACTTGAGTAGAGAGGAACCTCAGAGGTAGCCAGTGACGGGCTGTATTGTGGCTGATCAAACACTTCCCATCGAAAACGCTGCAGGAGCATCTTCATAGCTCCTGCAGAGTGGGTAGGGGGGGGGGGGGGGGGGAGAATTATCTTGTAGAACGAACTGCATGACCGTTGTAGTATATAGCTTCAGGCGAAATCTTTCGCCAGACCCTCGTACTTGGCGGGAGACGCTAATTTCTAGCCATCTTTACGTTCTCACTATGGGCTCAACTGACAAACGCCACATGATGTGATCAATGGGCTTACTAGATACAGTGCCCAAGGCATCTGTGAAAAGCTTCATCACATTTTCACTGTATTTTCCATTTCGCGACCGATCGTTCCTTACTTTCCGAATAACCCTTGCAAAAGTACCGATGTTTCGGTCACCTTCTTCATGGTGTTTTCTGTTTACTGCTCAATGAGAAAACTTTATTTCTTGTATACCTCCAGGCGTGGCTGTTATTAAAGCAGTAATGCAGTCAAGAAGGCCAGGTTTCCACCAATGAAAGGAAATAATATAAACACCAATAAAGAACTAACATCCCTTCATCCTTAACAGCCTTTCATAATTAGATAACAGCCACGTCTGCAGGTATATAAGAAACAAAGTTTTCTCATTCAGCCGTAAACAGAAACACCCTGAAGAAGGTCACTTGCAACAATGACCGAAACGTTGGTAGTTTTACACATCGACAATGCGGTGTTAAACCCAGAAAATTTTTATTGACTAGGTTGACTATTTCCTGGAGGACGAAATTCTTTATTCACGATACCCCTGCTGTCAAAAAAGCAAATCAGCATTGTTTTGGTCTTTGATTTCCTCATTAGAACTTCTTTCGGTCGAGGAGAGGTCCCCCTGTGCCATTCCTCCCTTCGCTGCTTTCTCTCAGGATCGTACTCAAAAATCCAGGATGCATACCTGTGATCGCACAACTGAACCATTCGTGGCTATTGGCAATCCTCTCAAGAAGATCAATTCACACGTTTCTTCGATATTCCTTCTGCTCAGCTTTGAGGTTTTTCCGCACCCTTTGGGCATAAATTATTCGCATGTGTAAAACTTCGGCCAAAATTTGATACACGGTGAAAATGTTTTACAGGTCACCTATCACCTTACATGCATCCAACCTGCTTCTGTCCGTTTCTTGAGATCTACTCAGCTTCCATACACGCAGCGTAGACATTTTTGGCCTACCTGGTAATAACTCGCTAGTCTCCATTTCATTATAATTACAGCCATAATTACTCTTTCCTCACCGCTCTCTGCTCAGATCCATGTTTGTTTTCCCCATACTCCAAGGTTTTTTCGTCAACTTTCTGTTTGGATGCGTCCTCCTCTTCTATGCCAACTTCTTCATGTCACAGTAACATTTTCGCACAACGTCCCCAATCATTCCTTAAACATATACAAGTATATCCTCCGCCTACAGTTTTCATCCTCTACAGTTCCCTCTAGTACCATGGACGCCGTTCCCTATTGTCTTAACACATGCCCTATCTTAGTTCCTTCTTTTTCTTACTGTTTTCCAAATTTGTTCACTTTTTCTGCATTTAACCTCCTCCCTCTTTACTTTATGTCCACCTAATTTTCAACATCTTTCCGTAGTACCATGTGTCAGACGCTTCGATTGTCTTCTTGTTCCGGTTTTGCAGTGCCCATGATTCACTAGCACATGTGCTCAGCTCCAAACGTACATTTTCAGAAGTGTCTTCCTCAAGCCCTATTGTTGATAGCAGTATCCTTCTTTTGCCAGAAATGTTCTCTTCGCCTATGCTAGACTGATTCCTGTGCCGCCTTTACTTCCTGCGTCGTGGGTTTTTTGCTTCCGAGATAGAGTTCCTTACTTTGTACGCTTCGTGATCATGAGTCTTGATGTTAAGTCTATCGCTAATCTCATTCCTGCTACTCATTGCTTTCGTCTTTCCCCAATTTACTCTCACATTCTGTGCTCGTTAGAATGTTCATTCAGTTCAACAGTTTTCTGTAACTTTTCTTCACTTGCAGTCGCGACAGCAATGTCATCTGCGAATCTTATCATTGATATTCTTTTGCCCAAAATTTTAATCCCACTTTTGAACATTTATTTTATTACCATCATTGCATCTTCAGTCTATAGATTGACCAGTAAGGGCGAAAGACTACATCTTTGTCTTACATCCTTTCTAATTCAAGCACCTCGTTCTTGGTCTTACAGTTCGTGTAACATCTACCTATTCTGTAGCTTACTCCTTCTTTTCGCAGAGTTTCCAACATCTTGCAGCATTTTATATTATCTAATGTGTTTTCTATGTGCGCAAATCCTATGAATGTGTTTTTATTTTTATTAAGTCGTCGTTCCATTTTCAAACGCAACTTCAGAAGTGCCTCTGTACAGCCTTCACCCATATTTATTCTTGTCAGCAGCTTTAATACATGAGCTGTTAAGCTGATGTACGATAGCTCTCGCAACTCGTCTGGTCCTGCTGACATTGGAACTGTGAATGGTGTTTTTCCTAGCATCTGTTGGTTTCTCACCAGTTTCATTGATTGAACATGCCTGCTTGGACAGTACTTTGACTGCTACTTCTTCCAATGGTTTTGGAAATTGGTATTTTATCTGAACCTTCCACCTTATTTGATTCATAGACATCATATATTTTCCAATTCCACTCTCATTTCTTCTTCTTTCACGTCATCAGACATTTCTTCCGTCTCGTAGAGGCAATCTATGGCCTCTTCCATCTATCCGCTCACTGCTTTGCGTTTAACAGCGGCATTCTTCTTGCACTCCTAATGTTGACACCCATGCTTTTCATTTCGTCGAAAGTAGTTTTGTCTTTTCTATATTCCGAATTAGTACTTCCAGTAACGTTTACTCGATTTTTCACTATTTTCCAGCCTCCATTTCGCTGTGCATTTCCTATTTATTTCATTCTTAAGTGACTTATTATGCTCTATTCCTGTCTTTTCTGTACGTTTTTGTACCTTCCCCTTCCGTTGACCAGTTACAGTATTTCTTGCGTTACACATGGTTTCTTTGCAGTTACCGTCGTTGTAACATTGTTTGTTTGTCCAACTTCAGTGATTAACTCTTTTTGGAGGTGGCATTCATTATCATAGTATCTACACCCTCAGAGAACTTGAAACTCATTTCATCATTCCTCATTACTCAAGCATTCCACTTGTTCCCACTGAGATTGAATAGCCCTTGTCTTTTGGCCATTTCCTCCTCTTCAGATCGATGTGTTCGCCATTACTAGCTGAAATTTGCTGCTAAACTCAAGCTTTATTTTCTCTTATAGCTACAACAAAGCCGACCTCCTCCGTTTACTACTGTGACTGGTGAGATCATTTGACACTTTTTTAGTGACATCTCCTTTAGGTTCACATAATGTATTTGTAATACAGTTGTTTCAGCTGCTTTCTGCACCCTCATGCCGATAATCGTTGCTGATTCCTTCCGCTACTAGCCCGTTCAAGTCCCCCATGATTATTTGATTTATGTCTCCCTTTACACAACACATATTTGTTCTGTCTCTTCATCTTCTGTTGATTCGATGAGAACGATAATGTCACTGAACTGTTCACTGTAACTCAATCCTTGTTGTAAAGAATTCTAAATCCGTTACACCATTTTCAGTTGCTGTTGATATTACTCTATAGTTCTTACCTTCTTTTCATTCCAATTCACTGACCCCCACTACGCTGAGCCTTTGTACTTTCCTTTCCAGTTATTCTAGCTCCATACGACATTCAAACTTCTGACGTTCCACTCCTATACACTTAGAATGTTAATGTTTTGGTGGTTGTTCCATCTTTTTTAACGGTTATCTCGCTCTTGGCAAACCTACCCCAGAGATACGAAAGAGGTACTAATCCGGAATCTACTTCCACCGGAAAGATGATTATGACATTGCTTCAGTGTCAGGCCACATATCCTGTGTTTGCATATTTGTATCTTTAATAAAATGGTTTCTGTTGCCTTCTGAACCCTGATGCCAGTAAAAGAGTGTGCCCCGAACATCTATCCGTTCCTCCGCCGTCTGTAACGAGGCCGCTGGCAGAAGAAATGGTGACTCCGTAAACGAAGATCCTCCGACGCCCTAGTTGGTTCAAATGGTTCAAATGGCTCTAAGCACTATGGGACTTAACATCTGAGGTCATCAGTCCCCTAGACTTAGAACTACTTAAACCTAACTAACTTAAAGACATCACACACATCCATGCCCGAGGCAGGATTCGAACCTGCGACCGTAGTAGCAGCGCGGTTCCGGACTGAAGCGCCTAGAACCGCTCGGCCACAGCGGCCGGCCCTTAGTTGGTAATTTTTATTCAAACCTAAAGCTGTGGCTCCTTTGAACTCGAGACTTAAGACGTTTCGACGCTACCTCTAGACCACTTGTACTGCCTGGCTAAGCTTGATATACGGAAATTAAAATTTAGTGTGATATGATTCGGTGATGACATTGCTATTCTCAGTGACTGCGAAGGAGCATTACAGGACCTGCTTAGTGGATTGAGTACCAAAGAACACAGACCTGGTCCTCAAGCAGACTAAAGTTCTCTTTAAATAAGTAAGGTACAGGAAAGAATGGCGATTTTGCTTTAGCTTTGCTTTGCGATGTCATCTCGATACTAGCACGGGTGTCGGAGAAGGATTTGGCGCACTATTGTTCTAATGACATTGCTACATTTAAGATCTGCACCTATCATAATATAGAGAGGAGAGAACCTTTTCAAACTTGGAAATGCACCAGTAGAGAAAAGAAATCTATTTAATTCAGAGAACTGAAGAAAATATTCAATAATATACTTTACGAACACAAGTATTGTCATAAGGAAATTGAAATTAGGTAAAGGCTTTTTTTTTAAATAACCGTTACCAATCACAAACTTATAGGACTCTAGTGTTTGGAATGGAATGGCTGTAGTTAGGAAAAGCGATGAACGTCGTTCGCTCCGCTAGACTGGCGGTTGTTAGCTCAGGAACTCGCTGGACATTTGCCACATATATTTCAAAACGCGACAGCCAAAAGGTCGTATACATAAGTGACCTCCCGTCCATTAGTGGCGTGACACGTGCTGTGAAACTCAAGCGCCTGCAAACATACTGTGCGGCAACCCGCTACACTTTCTGTATAGCGTGTAGCAGCTACGGGGGCTCTGTGTGTTGCAGGTCGCCTCTGAGCATTGTTCGACCGTGTGCGTGGGCTTCTTGCGTCTCCGCAGTTCGGTAACTGCCTTGAGTGACGCGTACAATAGCCAACGTGGCCCGTGTGGCAGACGAAAACCGACAGGAAGCAGCACGTATGAAATTTGAAATTAATGTCATGGCCTTGTTTTGCACTGCAGACATTATAACCATTTACAAATATGTTCAACGTTTGTTCAGACGGTTAATTACAACCATTTATAATTTTTACATATGTGTATTAGGTAGCGGATAGGAACTCGTGTGATAGTGAAGGATTGTCCTGTTTCTGTGATTTAGCGACCCTGCCTTCCACGCGAGCTCTTGGTTGCTCTTTATCCAGGATGAACCATGAGGTTACCATTGACCCTAACCACGTGTACCTAGTCCTTTATATTTTACTCTATGTTGACAACGGACAGATGAAGGCAAATGCATGCCCAGTGCGTTTGTGGGCCCAATCATAGTATATTCCAGCTACTCGGGCTATGTATGTTCACAGAAAATCCACCATGGATTTGCCTCCTGTTAAACAGTCTGGAGCTATAAGCAGTACCCCAGTCGGATTTCCGGTTGGGAAAGGGCAAGGTGGGTAGGGGGGCGGGGGTAGGGGATAGTAGGCGATAGCCGTAAGCAAAACTATGAACACCCAAAGGAATATACCAAAGATCGCGACTTGAAATATACAAGGATAATGCCGAGTTTGAAAGTTACAGATTGTAGAAAAGGATTACCAGTGAACTAAGATCGCTATATTATTATTAGAAGAGAGTCACTGGAAATGCACTTGGCACTTCCAACCTGCTAACTGCAATACAGTGTATTTTTCTGGTAGATAACTTCACAAAGAGCGCTGGTTTGTTAGTACATAAGGAATGAAAGGCAGCAGTGATTCAGTACAAGCCTGTCGGTGACCAAATAATATTAGTGTGATTCGACACTAGAGATTGCAAGCTAAGTGTAATACAGGCGTACGCACCAATTTCAACGGCTGCTGATGGGGATTTCGAAAACAATTATGCGTCTCTTTCCAGAAAGGACTTATCATAGTGCAAGGAGATTTTTAAGCTAATACAGGGAAATGGGACTCATCAAATGAAGTAGTTGGAGGTCATGGTTTAGGGAAAGATTAACTGATTCAGTTCTGTCAGGTGTTATAACCAACACCTGCTTCCAACACTATCCACGAAGATTTTACACCTGGATCACACCAGGTGGAACATATCGTAATCAGATATTCATTGATTGGCTTATGATGGAGATCGTCAGTTAAAAACAGTAAGACTGTTTCTGGTTCCAACTATGGTTCTAACCATCAGCTTCTACGTTTTAAACTGAGAATGAAACTTTCGAAATGTCAAGGGACAACTCCAAAAGGAATATGATAAGACCAACAGGCTGAAACGGAAATTATAAGGGATCTCGTCCAAGTGACACTTTCAACCCATCAGTGAGCTAACACATCTGCAGAGAAATGGAATTTGTCGAAGGATAAACTAGTTAAAACAGCTGATGAAGTAGTCAACGATAGCAGAAAGTTGAAGAATAAAAATAACTGGCTTACTAATGAAACCATGAAAATCATGGAGAACACGGAAGTACTGAAGCTCAGAGGATTACTTGGAACTCAGCAGTATCGCAAGCTATTGGCATTAATACAGATAATCTGCCGAAGAGACAAAATAATTCCGTCAGAAAAACGTAAGAGGGAAGTGAGAAACTCAGAGATTGCTGTGAGACTAGATGCGTATTCAACGAAATGAGGGGACTAACAAGATACTTCAAACCAAAAACGTGGGTTGTACAAGAAGGTGATGGCTCACCTCAAACGAACATAGACCTAGCTGACGATCAGAGGAGAACATACCGCAACAAGTTTTACGTGGATAAAGAAGGAAAACTTGGTTGTGCAAGTATTCCAGCAGAGAAGAAACCAATATCTTAGAGAGAAGAGGTCCGAGAACCTATAGCTAAATCGGAAGATAGCAAAATATCTGGATCTGACCTTATTACTGCGAAAATGATCACATCTGGAGAACTCGGTTTGAAAATCATGCATGAGGCATATAACAGCATGTGGAATAACGGAACGTGGATAGAAGACTTGGACTATATCGGTAATGATTCTGTTTCATAAGAAAGGAAATGAACAGCGATGTGCGAACTACAGAACCATTCAATTGATTCCACGTGCCAGCAAGATTCTTCTAAATGTCATGCGTGAGAACCTATTTAGATAAACAAGACCACCAGAGCAAGTGGGGTTTGTGCGTATTAAAAGAACACGGGAGCAGATTCTCAGTATCAGACAGCAAACTGAAAAATATGTGGGATTCAGTACCCAGTTAGTTCTTGGTTTCTTGGACTACAGCAAGGCTTTCGACTGCATTCGTTGGAAAGAACTGTGCAACTTACTAGCAGAAACGGGCATTCCTGGTCATCGTATTACTCTTATAGGAAATCTCTGCTCTGATAGCAAGGAAATTAAGTAAAATCTTTTCAAGAGCTTTCGAACCATCGCCGGTTCTATTTAACATCTGTTACGAGAAAAATTCTTCTGACTGGACTTGTGGGATCCCGACTGGAAGGCGAAGAATCAATAACTTCAGATTGTCTGATGACACCACACTGTGCGTAGAATGACAAGTAAAAATGAAGGAGTTAATAGAGAAAACAAGAATCTTGGATTGTCAATAATCAGAATATGAATAAGTTGAGCACTTGGTCTACCTGTTCTTAATGGCTCATAAAGAGTATCTCTAAATAGGAAATACGACGTAGGATTGTGCTGAGTGGGGATGCTGCATCGAAGTTACAGAGCTAAAACCAGACATACTAAATTGAGAGTGCTGAAATCTCTTGTGGTTTCAGTTTTCCTTTATGGCACTGAAACGCTGGCAATAATTGAAGGGGACAGCAAAAGAATTGACGCTTTTGATATGTGGACGTATAGAATGTTGCTGAGAATGAAATGGATGGACAAACGGAGGCAACAAAACAATCCTTCAAGAAATCACGATGGAGAAGATATTGTGCAGTATCTGTCTCCAGCGAATCGTACAGTTCTTTGATCACTTAATTCAACTATAGGAGGATAACTTGGAAAAGACGATCATCCAAGGCAAAATCGAAGGGAGAAGATTGAAGAGAAGACCACTGAGACGATGGACAGGCCAGAGAAAGAAAACACACCACATTGGACCAGCTACGCCGAGATGCAGAAGACCGGGAAAAATAGAGACAGGCTGTTAAGAGGATTGTGTGATGGGTCACTAGCTTTCAACTACGAAAGACGAATAATATACACAAAAAATCTGAAATAAATAAACGAGATGCAATTAGTCAAAGGACTAAATAAACGGTCCGCAGCTCGTGGTCGTGCGGTAGCGTTCTCGCTTCCCACGCCCGGGTTCCCGGGTTCGATTCCCGGCGGGGTCAGGGATTTTCTCTGCCTCGTGATGACTGGGTGTTGTGTGCTGTCCTTATGTTAGGTTTAAGTAGTTCTAAGTTCTAGGGGACTGATGACCTAAGATGTTAAGTCCCTTAGTGCTCAGAGCCATTTGAATTGGAACTAAATAAACGTCCGTCGACTAGTTGTACCTTGGGTATCTTCTTTCTCTTTCAGATAAACGTGTTTTGGAACCGAAGCTCCTTCATCAAGGTTTACAGCAATTACACGGGCTGTGCGTCATGACCTGATGAAGCAGTCACACCTTAGAGACGTTACGTATATATAAAAACATGTAAGCGCCAGTAAAAGACACAATACATTACTTTAAATAACTGCATACTGAGAGAATATACTTCACCGTTGGAACATGGCTAAGTTCATCAATTCATCTAAACTGGTCATTTTCATAGCACGTTATTGTTAATAAACGAAACTTTGAAAACAATGAAAATAAACGTTCTGTCTGACCAAAGGTATTTGCTTAAAGTATTTGGTTAAGGACTCGTTAAAGGTTAAATCTAAAGTATATAGTTATTTTACACAACGTGAGCCGGCCGCTGTGGCCGAGCGGTTCAGTCTGGAACTGCGCGACTGCCACGCGACTGCTACGGTCGCAGGTTCGAATCCTGCCTCAGGCATGGATATATGTGATGTCTTTAGGTTAGTTAGGTTTAAGTAGTTCTGAGGTCTAGGGGACTGATGACTTCAGATGTTAAGTCCCATACTGTTCAGAGCCATTTGCACACGTGTAAATGATCTAACGGTAGCTTCTGAGGGCATTAAAGATTTACATCCGCTTCCTGCAGTAAACGTGCCTTTACAGTGTCACTTTCGATATTATTTTGTGTCTTTAGAGTTTTAATCTTTGTTGGCGGGGGACCTACATTGTCGTGAACTTCTTTCAAAGTTTTCTTTTATGTTTTTATTTAGTTTTACCTGCAGCAAATTTAGTGCAAGCCTGTATGACGTGGTTCAGATCTCCGCCGTCTTCCGTATTTTCACTGCGTGTATGAGAGTCTATCACTCCGTTCCTGTAGAGGTGCTCAGGATAATATGAGCGCGCCAACTTTATTCGCATAATTGCTGTCACAAATCTCCTCGTAAGATTTCTAGGGGTGTACGTAAACTCTTTTCCCTGCAGTGTTATTCGCCATTGTTGTTCCAGTTGCAGATGTTCCTTATTTCCTGAAATTTGGAGAAAGTCATAATATGAAAACTGTGTAAGTATCGGTCTTTCTTGCTTGATTCTGCTTTTTGTAAGGTCATCTGCATCTTCGTTTTACCGAATTCCTGAGTGCCCCATTAATCACGTTCAGTGAGCTGCTTATTTTTTCTTGACTTTCGTTACTATTCCCACCATATATAAACACACACATTGATATAAGACTTGTAGTTCCAAATTTTCAATTGCTCAACATAAATCACATAATTAAAAAGAATCAGATGTTTGTTCCGGTTTTGGATGAAAAATAAGTTGCTTCTTTAACTGCTGTTACCTTTTGCTGTATATGGCCTATTTATTGTGATAATGAATTCTGTTCAACGCCTACAACCCAGTGCAGTAATACGCATAAACGACACCGTGATGGGCTTGGCATGTGCAAGTATATACAGCTTTTACGCTGACGAACATAGCTGGATGACAAAACCTGTGTCCCTATTCTCAGTTTGTTCCTGAAAAGCACCTTCTACGATCTTTCGAAATCTGTCACTGTCATTTCATCAGTTACAAAGTAATTCACGTTAATATCATTTACCTGTAGACACAAAGTATCTAATTCTGCAGAACTTAAAGGCTAGTAAATTCAACTGTTTACGAGTGGTCCGTTAAATTCAGATCTCTTGGGTTCAGTTCCCAGTACCATCAAGAACGCACACTTACTGGGAGGAATCGAATAGTAACAAAACACTAGGTATAAGATAAGACAGTGCTAAGTCACCAGCACATGGGCGCTGATAACGGCATTATTTTATTTATTTAATTCGACCTACAGAAAGCATTTTATATACGGTTCTCCACTGTCTCTAAGCAAATAAAGTACCTTACCGAGTTCCAGTTAAAATTTTAGATTGAATTCTAAAATTCCTAACAGATGGAGCTCAACACGCCGTTCCTACAGGGCCGAATTCGTCAGGTGTAGAATCTTTTTATGTGTGGGCAGACGCCATCACACTTTGCTTCTTTCACACAATGTAACGTACTACAAATATTTGGAGAGCGTGCTGATTGGCAACTGTTTGAGTGAAAAAGAAATAAGATCAACAACGGCAATGGCAAAGCAAATTTTCCATAAAAAGAAACGCTTATTATGTGCAAATTTGCGCTAGAGTTAAGAAAAAGGTAGGTTAAATTCTTCGTGTGGAGTATTTAATTATACGGCAGTGAAATCAGGAGCTTTAAAAGGACAGAAAGAGATAAGGGTGAAACATTGCAGTCATAGGTGTGGAGGAGTACAGAGAAAAGAAATGAGTGAATAAAGTGAAGAATAGTGAAGGGTAAAGGAACCAAGAACACTCCCAAGGCTGGTTAACACGAGGAAAGAGTGGGTAGGAATTCTGATGGCAGTTATCGCGGGTACAAATATGGGCAGGAGGGAACAGGAATGAGAATAAGAATGCTGTATGAAGTAAAAAGAGGAAGTTACCAGACTGCGAAGTGGTTAGCGTAGACTAGGATCAGATAGAGGCAATAACGTTGTCAGGAATCCACCAGAAGGCAGAACACATGTAATGTCCTGTAGGCACAACAATTTTTCGTTTGAGCGTAAGGCGACAAGATTTTGCCACCATACATGAATAATTTTGACAATTCATATTTCATTTATTTAGTATGGGATCGCATTTTTAGGAGATGTTGTCGAATTATTAAAAATTTATTGTTTGATACTGGGTAGTCGCATACTAACATTTCTGTAGAGATGCATTACACTCAATTTCATGCTGGCTATGACAGCAGAGCGACCGTGGGCTTTTGCGGCTCCTGTGATCGACACGCAACAAGGGCTGCATTGATGACGGTTTTATGGTTCTGAAAAGAGAACGTCGGGCATTTACTGCCTAAGACTGCTGCCTCACCGTGATGCTGGCGCAAAGAGGCTTCTCGCAGCGGAGCTATAGTCGCTAAGAGGAGGGTGGCAGATGTTGCTGAAAGCATAAGATCGTAAACATAGCATCTTAAAAGCGCCCGGACCAGCATCTTTTTTAGCACGAGGAATGCACGTGGAATGCCAGCTGTAGATACGAGGTAACTGTCGCAAAATTTCTCATCCCTGACGCCAAGGCGTACTGCTGCCAAAAGACCCAGAAACGCATCTGGTTGGTTGAGCTGTGGACAGATAAGGGGGTCACAGTTTGTCCTAGGAATTTCTGCCGTAGTGAGTATGACCTGAAGGCGATTGGCTGACAATTTCGTGTCTTGTAGGTTGGGAGGGATACCGCTTGTAACGCACGCAGTGACGGGCCGCAAGGGGTGTCCATGCTAACGAGGCGAGTTGTGCTCTAAACTAGGCTTTTCACAGAGAGGGAAACTGGAGGCTGTCGTTAGGACACACTTTGCTGGATAGCGTTTTTAAACATTGCTGGCAAGGCGTCAGTGAACAGTCTCACAATTAGACTCGAAACTGTTGATTTCGCCACTAGCAATGTCATTACTCGTGCCCATTTGAACAGAAAAACAAAACTGTGCTTCGTTTGGGAGACTGAGGTATTCTGAAGTGCTTTTTTACGACTCTGCATGTTGTATTCTCTTTAGTCGCTTGTATGTCGTTTTCTCTGCAGAGCTGAACCATGGGAAGCGAGTGGAGGAGGTTAGTTGGTATACTCCTTCTATAACACAAACTGCATCCAATTATAACTGCGTTCTTTATTCATAAACAAAGAGTTACTTAAGTTTCTATATGATGTGGTACAAGCTCTCTTCTGTATAGTCCAGTAGCCTCAATGCTGGTGAAGTCTGCTATGTTCACAAAAAGGTTGCCATTTGCTACCTGTGTCTGTGCTAGAGGCTAAGTCTGCAACTCCGCCTCGATGGTACGCTGGGACTCCACGGCGTACAAACTATCAGACTCGAATGAACAGTCTGGGATTAACTTGCAAAATTAGCCCTCCGGTTCGCAGTGGCGATCCTAACTACTGGCGGCTGAGAGGGCGTTGGCGGCGCGGTTCTAGCAAGTCTTGTCGTTGGTTTCTATCGAATCTCTTGTAACCTCTTTGCCGCAAGGTATGCTGATGCCAGCGTAACTGCACCTGAGTGAAGTCTCTGCTTCTGACCTATGAGCAAGCAGAATTCCTGATTCGTGCCCAGTATTGTACGAAATAGCTTCGACCCTGGGGGTTTGTAGACGATGTTTCACGTCTTCTGTGTAGTCAGAAATTTCAGCTATGCAATGCACTTTGTCTCCACGACTGTCTGCAGAGTGAGAAGACCATCGCTGCAGAATTGCCCTTCATACTACTCTAGTCGGTAACACAAATAGGGTTCAAATGACTCTGAGCACCATTGGACTTCACTTCTGAGGTCATCAGTCCCCTAGAACTTAGAACTACTTAAACCTAACTAACCTAAGAACATCGCACACATCCATGCCCGGGACAGGATTAGAACCTGCGACCGTAGCGGTCGCGCGGTTCCAGACTGTAGCGCTTAGAACCGCTCGGCCACCCCGGCCGGTGGTAACACAGGCACCAGCTGTCGGCTGACGCAGAATCTTTAAGAGCAAATGCTTTCCATTGGTTTTATCGCAGAGCGTTTTAATGTCCTGTCAGTCAGGGTGGAGGCTTCCTTGGCACAGGACCTTTGTCAATTTCAAAATTAGATTAATGAACAGGAACTAACTTTCACTTTGCATATCTTCCTTTAAGAGTTGTTTTTTTTATAATAAAAATACAATCAGTACCCAACTGTTCTACACTTCCTTGTGTTAGACTCCAAGTACCAACTATTGTCAGGTAGGAGGGGAGTATTGTCACAACTTGATTAACCAACCCACACGTTACTCCCGGTTGCAGGCTGTCAGTGGCAGGTCTAACTTAACTCACTTTTTAATCGTGGTCTCGCCTTGCAAACACAACATTGACAACCACCACACATAAAATCAAACAATTAGAGTGGGTTGTGCTGTGTAATGCAGCTTGATAATTGCCAAGGAAGTGAAATAGTGTAATTTGTAAGATTTGCACGCGTAGATTGTATGGCCGGCTGAGATCTTTTTGTTTTTATTCAACCGAACTTTTATATGGTTCACAAATTGCAACGCCTTCTAAGCTTTTCATGCTGATTCTCCGGATCTACTTCTGACAACGAAGCGATTCTGATAGCTGGAATCCAACGTTTTTTGTTAATCATGCCTTCTGCGTTCTTGTGGCGATATTTTCGTAGAAACTTTCATTCTCTAATGAGCATATCTTCATATCTAACCGAGAAGTGAAATATCAGTTTTCGTAAATTTAGCATCAAAATTTTTTTAATGTAACGAAATATTTTCTTAAAAATTTTCATCCTCTATTGCACTCTCTTAGGGGTTAAATTTCCAGAAACACAGAAACACGTTTTTTTTTCTTTTTCTTCGAGAAATACCAATTATCACAGCTGTAGCCTTAAAAATCCCTTAGTAGTTCTTTAGTATTTATTTACTTTCAAAACAACTATCACCCACACATGTGTTGAATTTCCGAAAACAGTGACAAGCGTTATGTTTTATTGCTAAGAGAGAAGCCAAATACCACTTTTTCAAAAATGCTTGCACACTGACAGTTTTGAACATGGCTGACGTTTGCAGCAACCGTATGCACAACTTTGAAAAATATGTAAAAATCAGCCAACCGGTTGCATAGGTTTTCTATATACCTTGACCAGGTTACGTCAACTCTAAGGGTGACTTCATCAGAAGGTAAGGTAATTACATGACGATATGTTCATAGACTTAGAGAAAGCTTTGACGATGTTGACTGGAATACACTCTTTCAAATTCTGAAGGTGGCAGGGGTAAAATACAGGGAGCGAAAGGCTATTTACAATTTGTACAGAAACCAGATGGCAGTTATAAAAGTCGAGGGGCATGAAAGGGAAGCAGCGGTTGGGAAGGGAGTGAGACAGGGTTGTAGCCTGTCCCCGATGTTATTCAATCTGCATATTGAGCAAGCAGTAAAGGAAACAAATGAAATATTCGGAGTAGGTATTAAAGTCCATGGAGAAGAAATAAAAACTTCGAGGTTCGCCGATGACATTGTAATTCTGTCAGAGACAGCAAAGGACTTGGAAGAGCAGCTGAACGGAATGGACAGTGTCTTGAAAGGAGGATATAAGATGTAATTAGATTAGGAAATGAGACGCTTAAAGTAGTAAAGGAGTTTTGCTATTTGGGAAGCAAAATAACTGATGATGGTCGCAGTAGGGAGAATATAAAATGTAAACTGGCAATGGCAAGGAAAGCGTTTCTGAAGAAGAGAAATTTGTTAACATCGAGTATAGATTTAAGTGTCAGGAAGTCGTTTCTGAAAGTATTTGTATGGAGTGTAGCCATGTATGGAAGTGAAACGTGGACGATAAATAGTTTGGACAAGAAGAGAATAGAAGCTTTCGAAATGTGGTGCTACAGAAGAATGCTGAAGATTACATGGGTAGATCACATAACTAATGAGGAGGTATTGAATAGAATTGGGGAGAAGAGGAGTTTGTGGCACAACTTGACAAGAAGAAGGGATCGGTTGGTAGGACATGTTCTGAGGCATCAAGGGATCACAAATTTAGCATTGGAGGGCAGTGTGGAGGGTAAAAATCGTAGAGGGAGTCCAAGAGATGAATACACTAAGCAGATTCAGAAGGATGTAGGTTGCAGTAAGTACTGGGAGATGAAGAATCTTGCAGAGGATAGAGTAGCATGGAGAGCTGCATCAAACCAGTCTCAGGACTGAAGACAACAACAACAACAACATGTTCATGTAATTACCTTACCTTCTGATGAAGTCACCCTTAGAGGTGATGAAACCTGGTCAAGGTATATAGAAAACCTATGCAACCGGATGGCTGATTTTTACATATTTTGCAAACTTGCACATTGAAATATTTTCAAAGAAACTGTCATCTCAGTATCACCTCCATAGGCGCTGAATTTCCAAAAAATGGAAAACACGAATTTTTTTATTTCCAACTCAGAAACCAAACTTAAATTTCCATATACGTAACTTTAAAAACGCTTTCGTATTAAAACATTTTAATAAAAATCTCATCCCCTATTTCACCCCCTTAGGGGGTCATTTCCTAAAAACACCAAAACACGTATTTCTTATTCGTGACCGGGAAGGCAAATACCAATGTTAATAGAAGTAGCTTTTCAAAAAAGTTTTGACCCACCATTTCACCCCTGTAGGGTTAATTTTTCGGAAATGCTGAAACACGTATTTCTTTATTTCCGATCGAGAATCCAAATACCAGTTTTAGAAGTTCAAGCTTTAAAACAACCTTAATAGCGACATTTTTCAACCCTTCATACCCTCCTTTACAGATTAGGGTTGATATTTCGTAAAATCTCTCTTAAACGACGTCTGTAGTATAAGATCCACACCTTTCCTATATTTCAAGTTTGTGTCATTAGCGTATTCGGCTGGGCACGATGAGTCAGTCAGTCAGCCTTTTACTGTATCTATAGAGACAAAAGAACATGGTTCACGGGAAACTAAATCTATCTGATAGGCGTAAAATTGTTTTCGGAAGTGCCTCAATGGAGAAGTGGAACGTCGTTATTGTTGACAATATATCAATGACCCAGTGAGCAACGTCTGAATCAACGTGAACCAATTTGGGGTCGATGCGTAGTTGATTCCAGTTTTCTGCCCCATAAGTTCGACGACCATCCTATTGATCGTCTTCAGATGTTACGACCTGTGTTGTTCGCGTTAATCGCTTCCGCGATTCCAACGAGATTGTGAACTATAACCGTTTGCAGCCGAGATCGACTGCCGGGCCTCGCTGTGCCCTTTGACGTTGGTCTGTCATTCCGAACCAGTGCTACTATTCCGTGAAACGTACCTTTTCTTATATTTTACAGCTCTGGTGGCCGGTGAAGTTTTAATTAAACGATAGCTGAGACCCAAGTACTAACAAGAGGACCGCGCCTTCTCTTCATCACTGATTTCGTCTGCAGGGTTTGGCCAGAAGTGAAAGTGACAGAAATGGAAGCAATAGATGGCCAAGCGTTTAGGGGAAAAAAGGCATTTTTGGCGCGACTCGTCTGCGTGTTAACAATTTATATTAGCCTAGTATCCAGACAACGGTTTGTACAGTGGACTGCGTTCAAAGCAGTAAGACGAAGTTAGTGGTTCGAGTAGCTGTGAGGCAAATCTATTCTTTATATTTTTTTTATTTTGAGTTTTTATGTTATATTCGCTGCAAATAAACCGAAACAATGTTGAATATATTGTATTTGTTCAGATCTTTATCAAGGGCACGAAAAGGAAAGACGAGAGAAAATTTGGTATTGCAAATAATTTCCAAGAAATACTTACAGCGTCCACGAGGACTCCGTAAAAAGCCTTCCAAGAAAGGGTTGTTGTTAAAGCGTCCAGGACTCCTGTTAGTTTCAGTCTGACCTTCGAAAGCCCTTGGCAACGGCACACGAACAATAAGTTCCTCAGGTTTAAGGTCACTATGACTGCAGCACGTGAAAATCAACAGCATTAAAATAATGCAACACTCCAGTTTTACATACGAAGTTCTCGTGTACATCTTGCAATCCCTTATTGGAAATTGTTGGTAATCAAAATTTTCATTTGCCTTTCCTTTCCATACCTGTTACGAAAATACTAGCTTAGCCCCCACTACACTGCAATACCTTACGAACTTTAGACGTTAATTAAGGCCATAGAAGGATGGTTTTTTCCGAATGTACTTTTGACTAAATCTGCTTTCATAGCCCATAACTCGTGAGGTGAATTTTCTGTAACGTATACGAGGATCCATATGTTTAAAACGAGATTTAAGGCGAAAATTATATGACATTTTTAATAATGATTTTTAATAAAAGTATATTGCGGGGACATGGCTTAGCCACAGCCTGAAGGATGTTTCCAGAATGAGATTTTCACTCTGCAGCGGAGTGTGCGCTGATATGAAACATCCTGACAGATTAAAACTGTGTGCCGGACCGAGACTCGAACTCGGGACCTTTGCCTTTCGCGGGCAAGTGCTCCACCATCTGAGCTACCCAAGCACGACTCACGCCCCGTCTTCACAGCTTCACTTCGGCCAGTACCTCGTCTCCTATCTTCCAAACTTCACAGAAGCTCTTCTTTCTGTCAGGAGTGCTAATTCTGCAAGGTTCGCAGGACAGCTTCTGTGAAGTTTGGAAGGTAGGAGACGAGGTACTGGCAGAAGCAAAGCTGTGAGGACGGGGTGTGAGTCGTGCTTGGGTAGCTCAGATGGTAGAGCACTTGCCCGCGAAAGGCAAAGGCCCCGATTTCGAGTCTCGGTCCGGCACACAGTTTTAATCTGCTTCCAGTTTATTTATAAATTACAGAGTGCAGCAATAAGTCGTCATTTTTTTGTAATACGACTGATTGTTGCACTCTATAATTTATAAATAATAACACAGTCACTGAGTGCACGAACTTTCCTAATGGATGGTACCCCTGATACTTCTAGTTTATTTTATTGCACTAAACAAAACCTGCAGCATTTTACTATTCATCACGCAAAAGCACACAATTTTGTGTCGTTATTTTAAATAGTACACATAAATGGACTGTTTGAGTACTGAATTTTACATTATGAAAAATTATACAATATCTGTAGCAAATAAATTTCTATAGAGAAGTAATTTGCAGGGTTTAAATTTGCGCATAAAGATTCTATCCGATAACTACAAAAAGAAACTCTATCAAAGCCACGTGGATTGCTGGGAATTACATTTCTCTTATCACCACTCACTCAGAACACACAAGATTTTAACAGACGCTTTAAATATCCCCATGACAACTTTCATGAAGTTCTTCCTCTGAATTATACTCTTGAGAACTGTGATCACTGGCTTTTTCGTTTATTTCTTGATCTATACCACTGACACCTTCCCCCCCCCCTCCCCGCCCCTCCCCCCCCAGACAGACTACCAGTTTCATCAAACTCGGGAAAGGTAAAACTGACACATCCATGTGAACACATTTTGAGCTGTACGGTACCGTACTGAAGAAAACACGTACGTAGTTCACGAGGCGCGGTCTAGGAGACTCCAACACCTGTGAATAACACGTGTCAACAATAAACACAGAAGACTATAGCGCAACTGGCAACAGAACATCGTAGGCTTGGCAACTTAAGGAGGGTAGGAGGGTAGGGGGAGTAAAGAAGCATTCCACCATAATTGGCCTTGGAGAGCGAGTTCCAAAATTTTCGCGTCGTCTGAGAGACCACACCTTGTGCGTTAAGGGTTAACGAAACATGTCGAGGAAACTTCATCCCACTATGGGTTGTATTTTAACAGACACTGAAACGCGTATATTTATTTTTCTAACGGAAGAGTCAAATATCAATTTTCATACATTTAGCTTCAAAAACTTTCATAATTAAATGTATTCAGTAAACTTTTCATCCCCCATCTCACCCTCTTAGGGAATAAATTTCCATAAATACCGAAACAAGTAACTTTTTTCTAACCGCGTACTATTGAGCACCCTTCCAAGGACACCGTGGGGCTGCATTATCATGGAATATGAACGCACCCTTTTGGAGTACAGCGGAGCCACTATTTTTGCTGTTCTGTACGGGCTGCAACACTAGGTACCATCCAAAACCATTCTACGAAATTTCAATGTGATCGGAATCATAAAAGGGTGCTTATTCTTTTCCAGCTCTCCAGTTTCACGCTCTCCTGTGGCGCTATCATGGAGGGGTGCCAAAATGACATTTCCCCCAGTTCGGTAAAATAGTAGGTAGCACCTGCCCACATTTACTGAGAATTTTAAAAATTTTCCTATGCAGAGAGAAATTGTGAAGAAGCCCTAGACGCATGCAGGCAGACGACCACTTGACACCCGTCGGAATTCTGCAGGCGTGTATCAAATTCACAGGTTTTCTATGTAAAGGCACTTCTTTAAAATTCAGAATAAATGTTGATCGGTGCCGCCAAAAGTTTTGCTGAATGGGGGGGGGGGGGGGGGTATGGGCGTGTCTTAGAGTGATGATTTGCTGTTGTATTGACAAAGATGTCACTGTCGCACCCCTCCATGTTCACACCTCAGCGGAGTGTGAAACTGTAAACCTGAAAACGCGTAAGCAAACTGTGTTGCCTCCACTCACATTCAAATTTCGTCGAATGTTTTTGTACATTAGCTGAATGTTTCTACCCGCACACGAGAGCAAAAATTCAGATTGTGCTGCACTCCAAAGGGTTGTGATCGCGTTCAACGACGTTACAACCTTACAGTATCCTCACAGAAGATTGGAACCGTCCGGGGGTGTCAGCAGCGTAAAGTTTGTGAACAACGTTGTCCTGTGGCTGATCACACTGACAACTGTCGTTTTCGACAGCGAAATATGTGGGCGTCGACATCCCAATGAAAAGGGTCGGTTTTATTGACACCCTTTGTGATACCCTCTGAGCAATTTTGTGTCGATTCCGAGTGGTGGTGTTTCTGAAATATTTTTCTGGCCCACACATAAGAAAACTATATGAATTCAACTTGGGGTGTCTCTGTACTGACCTTCATTGCAAAGACGCAAAAGGAAGAGATGAAATGTGGATAAAAATTTGTGTGACGACCTGTGATCCTTTAATTCTGTTCCGCAGTGTATTATCTGCCCTTGGGGTACCGTAACAGTTAAACTGTCTCAACATGGTGCCTAAACTGGAGGACTGTGTTCTCTGAATACCGACCGCGGTCCCCAGGCGTTGCCAGCAGAACTTTGGGAGACGGGGTCACCCTATGGATGCCATCACTTCCCCGCAACTACATATCACGCAAGGTAGCTTCGATGTCGCGTCATGTTAAATAACGTACAAAGCAGACGAGGACCAGCAACATATCACAGCAAAAGACCACAGGTGCGCTACCCACCAGCCATCTCTTTCATGTGGGCTTCGGAACTGTAGTGTATGCTGAACGTAAGAAATAAATCAGATAGTTCTGTGCTGTAATTGGATGAGTGTCTGCTCCCGCTATTGAATCCGCACAACTGAGATGATGTACTCGAATTAACTGCCCTGACCTTTGCACTCTCATTCGGGCTCAATGCTAACCTGCTCTGCTGATGCTGTTGCATTTGGTAAATAGCATATCAAATTCCCGCGTCCAGGACGCGGGCGCGGTGCTTCGAGCCAGGTTTCCTAGAGGTAATGCGTTGTTTGTCTGCCACCGAGCGCCGCGGGTTTCGAATACGCGCCAGACCGCATGGAACTCGATGACCACTGGAGGTCTCTGCAGCAGTCGCGCAGTAAGCCGTAGCTGTGCGCACTCCAGGCTCCGCGTCTAACGTGAGGTCGCCACTGCGGAGCACGTGGTGCCAGCGGCCAATAGCGACATACTTTGTCACTCACCGAGCCCTTCATCTCCTTTCCCAAGGTGGCTTCCATCAACTCCCCCTCCCGGATTATCCCTCCTATCAATTCTGATCCTCACTCCCCTCCTTTCCTCTGTCCTTTTCCCGGGCTCCCTCTCCCCCCCTTCCATCCTCTTTTTTCCCCCACCTCCCCTCTCTCTGCACCCTTCTCTCCCCTGAGTCCTTTTGCATTTCCCTCCTCTGCCTCTTCTCATTACCTCTCGCATCTGCCCTGCCCCTCCCCCTCGTATGAGTCCTCTCCCTCCTTGGTCCCCACCATTTTCGCTTTTGCCTCTCCTCCCTCCTTGTTTTTCCCCCTCCTCCAGGTCCCCCCCCCCCATCTGCTTTGGCTCGGGAGTGTCATATTTGTGCCGCCATTTTCGTGCAGTGTTTTACAATGTGTGTTTTTACAGTGAGTGTTCCGTTTTGTGTCTTTTGGGAAGCGAACAGCCATCATACTGTCGCTGGGTGTGATTTTTATCTCTTGCGAACAGAAACCAGACTGTCGCCATGTTTTTTAATTGTGTGTCTACTATGTTACTTGTCTGATTCCTGTGTACTTTATCAACATTGTCAACCCCCTTTTGTTTTCTGTTTTAACTTTCCGCATTTATCCAACATTTTACACTTTAAGTCACCGTTTTATCGCCTGTTTTTCTTGTTTCTTTCTTCTTCCTTTTTTTAAAAAAAAGTCTGTAGGCTGTAGAGCAGCGTACTCAGCTGCTGCCAGCCCGCCCCCTTCGGGGGGAATTGAAAATCAATAAAGAAAAAAAAAATTCAGTGAGGTCCGCCCCGCCCATATAAATCCCTCCAGATCCTCCAGCTTCAAGCACTCCACCTCGCCTTTCGCATCTGCTTCCCATCCCCCAGGCGAATCCTCTACGACCTGATTCCTTTCCCCCATCTGCTCCTATTCTTTGAACATATCCGCATACTCTACACCTCCCACCTCCTTGCCCCCATCTTCCCCTGGTTGCTCCTCTCAACCCCTGTCCTCTGCCGCACCTTGACTGTTGTGTCCCCCCTACCCTCCATCTCTACACCCTTCATCTCCTTCCCCAAGGCAGCTTCTGTCAACCTCCCCTCCTGGATGATGCCCTCTCTCCCTCCATTGATCCCTTCTATCAACTCTGATCCTCTCCTCCCCCTCCTTTGACCTTTTCCTGGGCTCCTTCTTCCCTTCCCCCCTCCCCCCTTCCATCCTGTTTTCCCCCACCTACCCCCTCTCTGCCACCCTTCACTCCCCTGAGTCCTTTTGCATTTCCTTAATCTGCCTTTCCTCATTCCCTCTCGCATCTGCTTTGCCCCCCCCCCCTTTCTGAGTCCTTTCCCTTTGTCAGTTCCCCCCAACTCTCGTTTTTCCTCTCGTCCCACCCTTCCCGCCCCTCCCCCTCATCTATCCAGGTCCCGACCCCCCCTCCCAATCTGCCCTTTCCTGTGGTGTGTCTTCTTCGTGCCGACTTTTTAGTGCAGTATTTCCAGTGATTGTTAAATGTTGTGAATTTTTCCGAAATGTTGCGAACGGACATCATACTGTCGCAGAGTGTGATTGTTATATCTCTTGCGAACAGAATTCAGACTGTCGCCCTGTTTCTTAATTGTCTGTCTATTATTTTCCCTGTCTTCTTCCTGTGTATTTTGTTATCATCGCCCACCATTTGTTTTATGTTTTAACTTTCCACAATTTTCCGCTGTTTTACAATTTACGTCACCGTTTTATCGACGGCATTTATTGTTTCTTATCTTCTTATCTTTTAAAAATTCTGTAGGCTGAAGGGCGGCATACTAAGCTGCTGCCAGCACCCTCCCCCCCCCCCCCTCTTTGCAGGGACTCCAAAACCATTAAAGGAAAAAAAAACTCAGCGAGGCAGTCTGGTATTCGCATTGGGTCGGTTGATATCTCACTTACAGACATCGTGTTAACGTTGTGTGGGCTTACTTCCCGTTTACGAATAGACATTATTTTGATTTCGTGTTGTTATCTCTTGTGACCCCGTTGCTTAATACTTTGTTGTTGATGTTGGTGTCTTGCTCGGTTGTCTGTCGTCGTGCTTGTCCTTCCATTCCCGTTCGTCCGTCTTGTTTGTTCGTGGGCCGCTCCCGTTCGGTCCCACCGCGTATTCGTAAGCTACCATCCCGCGACAGGAACTGTCGCGTTTACAGCAGTTTGGATCCCAGTCACTACTTCCAAAAAGTGCCACGAGGCTCAGAGCGGTGATCCAGTTCTGCTTTACAAACAAGCTACAGCCATTTGATGTTGCTGCCCAGACAGTGGGAAGTGTCTTTCTGGACGTGAATACCTGAAAAGAGCTAGCTGGTTGTTCAGCCAAGGTTTATGCCAGTAATTTGACACTATGCCCACCTGAGCGGAGGGTGATCCAAACGGTAGGTGGCCCCATAGAATGATGAACGGTGGTGACCACACCATTGGACAGTGATAGAGAAACAATGATTTTTGGTCCACGCGGCAGTACTCCACTGCCCAGCAGTTCACCGATTCAACATCTCTTCCCAGTTGGATGGTCGCTCTGGGACAGGCGTGTTGATATGTTGATGCCATATGTATCACGTAGCTCCCATGTCGCAACGCTGCAGAAGCGTTCTGGATTACGCAACACCATTGGTTGTACGGAGTGTAGTGTCGGATCGCTAGACAAAAATTAAACTAGTCGTATTAATGAGTTTTATTACATAAAGCAAATTACAATACTTTAAGGTCAACACAGTGGTGAATGCGATGAAGGTCTCGGGAGCAAAACTAACGGACTTGCCCACTGACTAGCTTGTATGGAAGCAATAGGTCCGCTACATTTCAATTCTTTAAGTTCAGCAGCTACTTTGTCCTGTAATGTACTGGAGCAGTTCTGGTCGATAGCTTTTGGACTGAGGGGCGGGGGAGGGGAGAGGAATGTTACAGCGGTACCGGCACACAGAGGATCGACACGATGGCGAAATTTTGCGCCATTTGGCCGGGGCCTGCGTCACTAAATATGGAACAATGTAATAGTAGTAGAGTTATGCACCATTGTTATCTCTATAATCCTTCGTCAGAGACAAATAACGAAATTTTCAAATTCTTTAAATGAAAAAGCGAATTGTCGGGTCATCAGAAGTTCGACTGGGTAGGTTTTCATAGTATTCCACGGAAGATAAAACCAACGTTTTGGAAGAAAGCAAAAACGCACCGTTAAAATTGTCCTGCTCCGAGTCCAAATTGCCTCTCACGGCCCGCGGCCTTAGACTGATTTCTAAATTTAGTGAAGGAGAAGCGCGCCCAGACAGGCGTGTAAAGGTAGCCCCGGCTCGGCTAACGGGCGTTCCACAGGTAGCCGATAGCGAGGAGCGCAAAGTAGTTGGCCGGCGCTGTCACCGCCAGCTGACGGCGCGCCTGTCAGGCGCATGCGCACCACCGACTCGTCTCGGCGCGCCCCGCTAATTATTATGCTTCATCGCCCAGATCTAGCGTACAGAGCCAGACAGACCCTCAAATTAAAGTCGCTCTGCTCTCCGTGGCGTGGTCCATCATTCGCAGCGGTAGCGTTCCCATGGTTCTTAACTGGTTTTACAATCTGCCGGAACAAAATGCAACTCCCTCAGGTAAAAGTTCATTTTATTGACACTGAGGTGGTAAAAATCATGGAATAATATACAGGGTGATTCAAAAAGAATGCCACAACTTTAGGAATTTAAAACTCTGCAACGACAAAAGGCAGAGCTAAGCACTATCTGTCGGCGAATTAAGGGAGCTATAAAGTTTCATTTAGTTGTACATTTGTTCGCTTGAGGCGCTGTTGACTAGGCTTCAGCGTCAGTTGATGCTAAGATGGCGACCGCTCAACAGAAAGCTTTTTGTGTTATTGAGTACGGCAGAAGTGAATCGACGACAGTTGTTCAGCGTGCATTTCGAACGAAGTATGGTTTTAAACTTCCTGATAGGTGGTGTATTAAACGTTGGTATAAACAGTTTACAGAGAATGGGTGTTTGTGCAAAGGGAAAAGTTCTGGACGGCCGAGAAAGAGTGATGAAAATGTAGCACGCATCCAGCAAGCATTTGTTCGCAGCCCAGGAAAATCGACTCGCAGACCTAGCAGAGAGCTGCAAATTCCACAATCAACTGTATGGAGAATCCTACGAAAAAGGTTAGTTATGAAACCTTATCGTCTGAAATTGGATCAAGCACTGTCTGCAGCTGATAAGATTAAAATAATCGATTTCTGTGATTTTATCCTTCCTCAAATGGAAACAGATGAATCTTTCGTTTCAAAGATTGTGTTTAGTGATTGAAGCAACTTTCCACACTAACGGGAAAGTCAACCGTCACAATGTCTGTATATGGGGCACTGAGAATCCGCGGGAAACAACTCAGTATGAACGTGACTCGCCTAAGGTGAACGTTTTCTGTGCCATTTCAGCCAATAAAGTTTTTGGTCCCTTTTCCTTCGAAGGTGCTACTGTAACTGGACTACAGTATCTGGAGATGTTAGAGAATTGGCTGTTCCCTCAGCTCGAACAAGAAGCACAACAATTCATATTTCAGCAGGATGGAGCGCCACCACATTGGCACTATCTGTCCGTAACTACCTGAACGTCAACTACCCGAGGTGTTGGATCGGCCGCCAGGCAGCCCGTGACAGAGCACTTCATCACTGGCCTCCAAGAAGCCCTGATCTTACCCCCTGCGATTTTTTCTTATGGGGGTATGTTAAGGATATGGTGTTTCGGCCACCTCTCCCAGCCACCATTGGTGATTTGAAACGAGAAATAACAGCAGCTATCCAAACTATTACGCCTGATATGCTACAGAGAGTGTGGAACGGGTTGGAGTATCGGGTTGATATTGCTCGAGTGTCTGGAGGGGGCCATATTGAACATCTCTGAACTTGTTTTTGAGTGAAAAAAAACTTTTTAAATACTCTTTGTAATGATGTATAACAGAAGGTTATATTATGTTTCTTTCCTTAAATACACATGTTTCAAGTTCTGGTATTCTTTTTGAATCACCCTGTATATGCACATATATAGACAGTGCTAGTACCGCATACTCCAGGTATAAAATGGCAGTACATCGGCGGGGCTGTTATTTTACTCAAGCGTTCCATGTGCATAGTTTACGGACGTGATTACGGCCTCACGACGGTAATGAACAGTCTCTGAACGCGGAATGCTAGCTGGAGCTAGACGCGTGGCACATTCCATTTCAGAAATCGTTAGCGAATTTGAGGTCCACATTATCAAGAATGTACCGAGACTACCAAATTTCAGGCATTACCTCTCACCACGGATAACGCAGTGACGACAACCTTCAGGTAATTGACGGAGAGCAGCAGCGTTTCATACAGTCCTCAGCGCTAAAAGACAAGCAATACATGTGTGAAACAACCGCAGAAATAAATGTGACACGTACGATGAAAGTATCCATTAGGGCAGTGCGGCGAAAGTTTGCGTTAATCGGCTATGGCAGAAGACAACCGCCGCGAGTGCCTTTGTTAATAGCACGACGCTGCCTTCAGCGCCTCTCTTGGGGTCGTCACCCTATCGCATGGACAGTAGAGGACTAGTACTTCGTGGCCTCTTCAGGTGAGACCCGATTTCAGTTGGTGAGAGCTGATGGTGCCAACGACCTTGCCGCAGTGGATACACCAGTTCCCGTGAGATCACCGAAGTAAAGCGCTGTCGGGCGTGGTCGGCATTTGGATGGGAGACCATCCACGCCGCCATGCACTGTTGCCATTTTTCGGGGTGCACTCAGCCTCGTGATGCCAGTTGAGGAGCTACTCGGCCGAATAGTAGCGTCTTCAGTCAAGAATATCATCTTATGACCGGGAGAGCGGTGTGTTGACCCCACGCCCCTCCTATCCGCATCCTCCTCCGAGGATGACACGGCCGTCGGATCGTCCCGGTAGCCCACTCGTGACCTGAAGACGGAGTGCTAAAAGAAAACTGATGGTAGGGTACGAGTGTGGCGGAGACCCAACGCAGCCATGTACACAAGTTGTCAACTGGACACTGTGGAAGCTAGTTGTGGCACCATCATGGCGGGGGCTGTGTTATGTGTGGACTGGGTTCTTAGGCCCGATCAGTGACTGGAAATGTTTATGTTCGGCTACTTTGAGACAATTTGCAGCCATTCATGGACTTCAAATTGATGACAATCCGCCATCTTATGGGCCCACAATAGTTCGCGATTTGGTTTGAAGAAGATTCTGGGCAATTCGAGCGAATGATTGTCCACCCAGATCGCCCGACATAAATTCCATCGAATATTTATGAACTACTTTCGCAGTTATGGACTGCTACAGTGGCAGAATGGGTCAATATTTCTGCAGGGGACTTCCAGCCAATTGTCGAGTCCATACCACGTCGAGTTTCTTCACTACGCAGGAGGAGGTCCGACACGAAATTAGGAAGTATCCCATGGCTTTTCACCTCGTTGTACAATGCGGGAAAAAAATTCGACGCTCTCAAGGAGACATGGCAGAGTAAAGGGTGCCTAAACAGTCTCATCAAAACAGTGTACCTATCTCTGACAGTAATGCAGGAGTGTATATTCCCATGCAAACGATTATAAAGTGCCGAATGGTATCCGGTGACAGATTGTCCCAAGAACTTAGCGCCTTTTGTTGAAATTCGGCGATGGTTCTTAACGCTCCTGGGGAACGAGTAAGTTGCCGCTTCATCAGGTCCAATAGGTGTTCAGCAGGCAGGAGTTCTGTCAAACTCGTTGGCTAGGGCAGCTGTTGTACACCGCGTGGAGCACATTGCGTCGCAGCTCGTCAGGTGGGACACCCTTTGTCGCACTGTAACGTGTCACCTTTCTGCCGGAGATATACCAGGAGCACGTATACAAAGTCTGTGCAATGTAGCCGATTATTTTAAAAATAAAACTTCGTCCGAGCAGGCTTTGAAGACCCAACGGCAGCGACCGACCATAGTGTTATCGTTACCTCATAGGCGTTACTTTCCCGGAGTTTTACCTGACGGCCTTCCACGCCACGAACCTAGGGGCGGGTAATGTGCTCTGGAATGGGCAGCTTATCGGGTCTACAGCGTACACAGGCTCATCCGTCACTGACAAACAGACAGAACCTACTTCCATCACTGAATACAACGTAGCTCATTCCACTCTCCAATCAACTTTTTCATGAGATCGAAGTAGCCACGCTGGGCAGTATCGTGGTGTCATGGTAGCCTGGCCACAACAACACGTGACCTCAATCTTCCTGAAAGCAGACGGTCCACAATGGTCCAAACAGGGACCTCATTTTGTCCCTGGATGACGTTCGGTCGCGACAACCGCTGCTTACCCAGTGCATCGACCTTGCTGTGCGTCTGTACCACGTGGACATCCAGAACCTGGTCTACAGGTGTGGGAATGTTAGAAATACAACTGCTGAAAGCAGTGACATGCCATCGAAACGCGGTGCCCAAGAAGCGCAGCAGTCAGTCGACATGTCCTTACTGCTTCCCGCAGGCCCTCAATGTGATCCTATTCCCATGGTTGAAGGTGTTCAACAGGATAAGTACTCGTCGATGGTGCATGGTTGTAATCGAGAATGAACGTTTCAAAGGCTATTCAACTCATAACACACCACACTTACTGCCTGCAAAGTCAAAACAGAGGGTACACAGACACGCCTGCGAAGCGCTATCTGGTCGCCTATGACCTAACCGTAAAACTCCTCAGTACCCACAAGTTATTCCGTGGGGCCACTGAGCACAGTGTTTGAACGCCTTGCATTTTTTTTTCAGCAGTGTATTTTGTTACCTCTAGGATGGCAAGATACTGAACGTTAATGTTCAAGTGTGTTATTCATAAAGTAACCTCCATTGGCCGCTAAAAATAAAGAAATTCTTGTAACTTCAGGGTGTGTTGTGGTTGGAAAAGGAGACATAGAAGTATACATTGCGTCAGTCAGCTGTCTATTTCGCTGGTCAATGTGTGAGCAACAAGCTACTGAAGTGGACGGTGTTTCCGCCTCTTCTGCCAGTTGCGGGGTACGTTCTGTCTTTCGTTTCCTGCAAGTGCAAGGAGTCAATGAAGCCGAGCTCCATGGTCCATTGTAACGTGTTTGTAGGGATAGGGCTATGACCGATGGTTGTGTTGTGTAATGACGCAGAAAATTCAACGCACGTGTGCACGATGAAAATGACCGTGGAAGACATTCAGATATGACTGATGAATTTCTGCAAGAAAGTGACGAAATTGTGAGTGTTCGTTATTACTCATAATTCCATAATTTTCTTAATTTCCTGAAGATGCGCCTCATATTTCAAGGACAATCCTCTTTAACACTCTCGGCACAAGTCTTCTTAATGGGGGACACCGAAATGTGTAACACAAAACTGAAAGAACAGTTTCAGCCTTGACATTACTTCCGTGTTACTCTGAACACCGCAAGGAATTTCTGAACACAATCTTGAGTGAGGATGAAATGTGGGTCCAATACGTGACCTCCGAGACTGGGGAACAGTCCAAGAAGTTGCTGCGTACGCATTCTTTCACGAAGCCATAAAAGTGAAGGAGGCGCCCCTTAAAGCGCTAAATGATGGCTACAGTTTTTTTGTAATCGCGAAAGATTTCTACATAGGTCATTCGCAACTGAGAGGCATGATAATTAATTTAGTGAGATCCACTTCAGTAAGCGCCTCTCTCTAAATTAAATATTTTTGCAGTCAAAATGAACCTTGATAACAGATTTCATGAAAATACTGTGACTTCACGGGTTTATTGTGAGCCTCTTAGGAAAGTTGGGATGTCAGTATGTTCAGAACAAACGGTACGTGCTATTTATCCCACACTGCTTATACACTCCTGGAAATTGAAATAAGAACACCGTGAATTCATTGTCCCAGGAAGGGGAAACTTTATTGACACATTCCTGGGGTCAGATACATCACATGATCACACTGACAGAACCACAGGCACATAGACACAGGCAACAGAGCATGCACAATGTCGGCACTAGTACAGTGTATATCCACCTTTCGCAGCAATGCAGGCTGCTATTCTCCCATGGAAACGATCGTAGAGATGCTGGATGTAGTCCTGTGGAACGGCTTGCCATGCCATTTCCACCTGGCGCCTCAGTTGGACCAGCGTTCGTGCTGGACGTGCAGACCGCGTGAGACGACGCTTCATCCAGTCCCAAACATGCTGAATGGGGGACAGATCCGGAGATCTTGCTGGCCAGGGTAGTTGACTTACACCTTCTAGAGCACGTTGGGTAACACGGGATACATGCGGACGTGCATTGTCCTGTTGGAACAGCAAGTTCCCTTGCCGGTCTAGGAATGGTAGAACGATGGGTTCAATGACGGTTTGCATGTACCGTGCACTATTCAGTGTCCCCTCGACGATCACCAGTGGTGTACGGCCAGTGTAGGAGATCGCTCCCCACACCATGATGCCGGGTGTTGGCCCTGTGTGCCTCGGTCGTATGCAGTCCTGATTGTGGCGCTCACCTGCACGGCGCCAAATACGCATACGACCATCATTGGCACCAAGGCAGAAGCGACTCTCATCGCTGAAGACGACACGTCTCCATTCGTCCCTCCATTCACGCCTGTCGCGACACCACTGGAGGCGGGCTGCACGATGTTGGGGCGTGAGCGGAAGACGGCCTAACGGTGTGCGGGACCGTAGCCCAGCTTCATGGAGACGGTTGCGAATGGTCCTCGCCGATACCCCAGGAGCAACAGTGTCCCTAATTTGCTGGGAAGTGGCGGTGCGGTCCCCTACGGCACTGCGTAGGATCCTACGGTCTTGGCGTGCATCCGTGCGTCGCTGCGGTCCGGTCCCAGGTCGACGGGCACGTGCACCTTCCGCCGACCACTGGCGACAACATCGATGTACTGTGGAGACCTCACGCCCCACGTGTTGAGCAATTCGGCGGTACGTCCACCCGGCCTCCCGCATGCCCACTATACGCCCTCGCTCAAAGTCCGTCAACTGCACATACGGTTCACGTCCACGCTGTCGCGGCATGCTACCAGTGTTAAAGACTGCGATGGAGCTCCGTATGCCACGGCAAACTGGCTGACACTGACGGCGGCGGTGCACAAATGCTGCGCAGCTAGCGCCATTCGACGGCCAACACCGCGGTTCCTGGTGTGTCCGCTGTGCCGTGCGTGTGATCGTTGCTTCTACAGCCCTCTCGCAGTGTCCGGAGCAAGTATGGTGGGTCTGACACACCGGTGTCAATGTGTTCTTTTTTCCATTTCCATTTTTTATAACGGAGGAGAAACTCGGACATTTTGCTTGGAAGAGTTTTCAACATGTTCCCTGTAGCCTGGAATTGACACTAAGCGACTTTCATTTCAACCTCAAGATGACGGTGTGAATGGCCAATCAGCACTTTACCACAGACGATGAGATCGTGGACGCTGTCAAGCTCCAGATGAAGAGACTGCTGGCACGGTAGGATAAATGCTTGAATTTGGGTGGCAAAGGAATTGAGAAGTAATGTCAACTTGTAAGTACAGATTGTGACTCGTGCTGTGGTTCGGCATGATCACGAAAGTGTGACATAATCTCTCTAGTCGTAGCTAAGCGAACACCTCCGTCACAGTCCACCAGGGGCAAACTTGATGGTGTTGCGCACGTGTTCGCCCTAGTGGGTTACCACCGATAAATGCGCGATAGCCATCCAAGGACAAGTACTGTCAGTTATGTGACATTTGGCTACTATAAGCATTTGCCAAAGCTTTGTACGGCTTTGAGCGCCTGTGTGATTTTCTATCCTGCTATTGTACATGCCCGAGAAGCATGTCGCTCCGATGTAGCGTCAGGCGGCCTAAGAGTTTCGCCTGCTATTGCAGCTATAGAACTCACGGGCCAACTGGGATGAGTGAGCCTCCGACATAGACGCTAGTTGGACTTATTTGGTGAGCGTCTTAGTGTGTAGACCGTATGAATAGCTATTCGGTGTTAAACACTGTGGCTCAAGGTTCTTTAAACTGTGTGCGCTATGCAGTTTTAGAACAGAGTAAATCCCAGTTTGACTAATTTACATTACTACAATTATTAACGTAGCAGTTATTCGGGGCAGGGTGTCTAGTTCACGTCTGTCGGATGTGAACCCTACTGATAACTTATGGATATTATTTATGCTGATTATGTGTAATTTAGTTTATTCTTAGGATTAATATTAGTTTAATTTTACTACCACCTGTTTTATTTTAAGCCATGTGGGCGTTGTTGTTTAAGTTTTATTCATTTCTCTTATTTGACCTACCACAACTTGAAACCTTTCTACGTACATTGCTACTTTCTGTCTTGCTTGAGGTCTGCATTCTACCTAGTCACATGTATGGCTATTTTCAGGCTATATTTGGAGACAACGACTACCCATTTATGAAAGTTGAAATAGTGATATACATTGTTTTCATTGTTGCTCATTGCCTGTTGTAATCTGGTGTGTTTACAGTTATGGTTCAAATGGTTCAAATGGCTCTGAGCACTATGCGACTTAACTTTTACGGTCATCAGTCGCCTAGAACTTAGAACTAATTAAACCTAACTAACCTAAGGACATCACACACATCCATGCCCGAGGCAGGATTCGAACCTGCGACCGTAGCGGTCACGCGGTTCCAGACTGAAACTCCTTTAACCGCACGCCCACACCGGCCTGCTTTACAGTTATTAACTGATGTGTTAACCAAATGTTCATTCATGCTTGATGTGTTACTTTAAGACATTCGTTACTTGAAATGCTCTCGTGACTGTTCTAGAAATAAAGAAATTCATACCGTGCTTGTAGAATAACCTGACAGAGATGAAGTTCTATCTGAGGTCACGATTTGAAATAACAAATTAATATTTATCAAATTTGAGATATTAAAGGCTTATTGCTGACGGATTATTATAAAAAGCTTCATTCATTTTAGCCTTAAAAATATCAGGTGTTAGAATATTCATAACTAAAATCTGCACGATTACTGAAATCGAATGAAATTACCTTTTTCTGCGTGAAGTGTTATGTTTTTTGTATTTAAAAAGAATCTCTTATTTTTAATGTCCATTCTGAGGTTAATTTGTGAATAGCCTTCCGATTAATCTTGAAATTATTTTTGACATGGCTTAGTTACAGGAAACAAAATGTTTATTAATGGTTACAATATCTGTGCTTGTACATGGATGCATGGATGTCTGAAAGAAATTGTAATGTTAAGGTATAAACACAAACATTGAAACCATCGCTTATGTACCCATGCCTTTCCGGGCGAAAATGGCGATTAAGTATTTGTCTCTCCCTGTGCACGTACGAAAGTGTAGATTAGTAGAGGAGGCGACCTCAGGTAGCGAAATTTGTTAAGGTGACAGCTCGCGATAAGCGGGCAGTTCAGTTTAGGGTTCCAGTCTCGCACAAATTTCATGTGTCGCAGACAGCTGACGTCAATCCAAATCCTCAGAATTAGAGTCCATTTCTAAATACAAGTATTGGCTGTTCCGTTTGTATAAATGTAAATAGAGTACTGCTACTTCACCGTCTGCTGCTCCAGGGTAGCGCCTAGGCCACGTTCCTGTCCCACTGTCTCTTACTCGGTCTTCCCGCACTTCTCTTGCCACGTGGTTTACAATCAATTGCTACTTTAGGAAGCTTTTGTGACGGCATACGAAGGCCATGCCATGTTCTATCCAATTTTCTCTGTACTGGATTGCGTTTTGTGCTATAGGTAGCATCAACAACTCTTCGTTTAGTACTTCATTTCTAACTTTTCTTCCCTAATGTAGCCTTTCACAGAGCTTAGAAGCTTCATACCTGATGCTTGCTGTTGCAAATCTTTATTTCTCAGCGCCCAAATTTCCGCTCCATATAGTGAAGCGGGGGCTGTCATGATTTTATGAAATTTCAGTTATGTATGTTTTCTTATTTTATTCTTAAGTGTACTTGTTGTGCCTCATGCACACGGGTAACTAGTAGTTTTCTTCCGTATACCTATATCTCATTCATAAGATATGTCAGATGCTAAATATTAGAAATGGGCTACACGCTGTATCGGTTTATTATTGAAGACTATTTTCGTTGCAATGGGGAATACGTAAAAAAGGTATAGTCTTTTTTTAAGATACAGTAAGATTCCATCTTTCTTTCGGTCCTTTTACCTCGTGTGTCTGATTTATCGTCGCTGTCTTGTATGATAACTTGATCGTACCCAAATAAACTCATTTTAATATACACGAAAGCACCGAAGAAATTGGTATAGGCATGCGTATTCAAATACAGAGATATGTAAACAGGCATAATACGGCACTGCGTTCGGCAACTCCTATATAGGAGAACAAGTGGCTGGCGCAGTTTTTAGATCATTTACTGCTGCTACAAAGGCAGGTTATTAAGATTTAAGTGGGTTTGAACGTGGTGTTGCAGTCGGCTCACGAGGGATGGGACACAGCATCTGCGAGGTACCGATGATGTGGGAGTTTTTCCGTATGAACAATTCACTAGTGTACCGTGAATATCAGAAATCCGGTAAAACATCAAATCTCCGACATCGCTGTGGCTGGAAAATGATCCTGCAAGACCGCGACATACGACGACTGAAAAGAATCGTTCAACGTGACAGAAGTGAACACTTCGGAAAATTGCTGCATATTTCAGTGATGAGCCATCAACAAATGTCTGGGTGCAAACCGTTTAGCGAAAATTTCATCGATATGGGATTTCGGAGCCGAAGACGCACCCTTGTACCCATGATGATTGCATGACACAAATCATTACGCCTCACCTGGGCCCATCAGTACTGGCATTGGATTGTAGATGATTGGAAACATTTTACCTGGTCGGACAAGTCTCGTTTCAAAATTAATCGAGCGAATGGGCTTGTGCGGGTATGGAGACAACCACATGAATCCGTGAACCCTGCAGGTCATCAGGGGACTAAGCAAGCTGGTGGAGGCCCTTTAACGGTGTGGCGTGTGCGGTTTGTGTGATATGGCACCCCCGATACGTCTAGATACGACTCTGGCAGGTGACACGTACGTAAGCATCCTGTCTGATCACCTGCATCCATTCATGTTAATTGTGTACTCCGACGAATTTGGGCAATTCGAGCACGTCAGTGCGACACCCCTCACGTCTAAAATTTCTACAGAGCGGCTCCTGGAATACTCTTGTGTGTTTAAACACGTCCGCTGGCCACCAAACTTCTCAGACATGGACATTATAGAGAATTTCTGGGATGCCTTGCAAAGTGCTTTCCAAAAGAGATGTCCAGCCCCACGTACCCTTACGGATTTATGAACTGCCCTGCAGGATCCATGAGGTCAGTTCCCTCCAGCACTACCTTAGTCATTAGTCGAGTCCATGCCACGTCGTGCTGGGGCACTTCTGCGTGCTAGCGGTGGCCCTACACGATATTAGACAAGTGCACCAGTTTCTCTGGCTCTCCAGTGTATTGATTCAGGCCAGTATTTGTGCCTCATGGTGTTTTGTCTCTTTTCTATTCTACGATTATGTCACCTACATGCAATGAAGAGACAAAGAAACTGGTACACCTGCCAAATATCGGGTAGGGCTCGTGCTCGCGGGCACGCAGATGCGCCCCAACACGACGTGGCATCGAACTAAGTAATATGTGAAGTAGTGCTGGAGGGAAATGATACCATGAATTCTGCAGGGCTGTCTATAAATCCATAAGAGCACGAGACCTCTTGTGAACAACACGTTGCAAGACATCTAAGGTATGCTCTATAATGTTCATGTCTGGGGACTTTGGTGGCCAGCGCAAGTGTTAAAACTCAGAAAAGTTTTCATGGAGCCTCTACGAAGCAATTCAGGACGTCTGGGGTGGCGCATTTTCCTGCTCAAATTGCCTAAATCCGTCGGAATGTTCAACGAGAATTAATAGATTCATGTGATCAGACAGGATGCTTACGTACGTGTCACCTGTGAGAGTCGTATCTAGACATATGTGGGGTCCCATATCACTCCAAATGCACGCGCCCCACACCATTACAGAGCCTCCAGCAGCTTGATCAGTCTCCTCCTGGCATACAGGGTCCATGAATTCATGTGGTTGTATCCATACCAGTGCACGTCTATCAGCTCTGTACAATTTGAAATGAGTCTCGTCCGATAAGGCAACATATTTTCAATCTTCAACAACCCAGTAACTGGCCCAGGTGAGGCTAACAGCTGTGTGTCGTGCAGTCACTACTGAATTCGCCTCAGTTTCCTAGGCGTGCTGCACTGCCGAGAACGCAAATTGGATGATGGCTAAGACGTTCTTTGATACTTTCTTTCCAAACTTACTATTAAAAGGATTTGTTACCACTCCCTTCTACTATGACTCAGCAACAGCTTAAGATTCATCTCTTTACGTCTGAAATTAATATTTTAGCGAGGAATAAAAATGTGGCTGGACTATTAAACCCTAAGACTCAAATCAAATCAAATCCTGCCAGCCCCCTTCATCTATTACAACAAACTACTGCAACATTAGCGTGGTGCTTGTAACACCTCCGTTTATTATCCCGACCTGATGTAATCGAATAGCAGTCCAATATTTGCTATTAACACGACCGTGAACCTAATGGGGCTGGCAATCGGAATTGACTGCTACTGAAGTTGTTACATTCCAGTTCGTTCTGCTCAATACTATAATACTAAGTGTCTGGTAATGAGGAACACCAACACAGTTTTACTAATTACGAACTTATATTCTTCTCAAAACACAAAAAAGGAGACTGCCACTGCCTTCGCCATACATATATTATTACGGCTAATCTCAGCACAGGCTTTCTTCATTTTCATTATCGTCACACGCTAATCCATCACTGCATCCGACACTGCAATCCAAGGTTAGGCCGGCGCGGTAGTTGCGAAACCAAATATCGGCACTAGTAACGTCACTGATCACTTTCGTAATGATACTTCTTCACTTTCCCGGTATTAATCTATTACATAGGGGTCTAACCACGGCGATGGCGACACCCTTCTCCGTTAAAGCCCTGTATTTCAACAATGGCCTTCACACATATACCCGCCAACCACACTGGCGCATCTCGACACTCGCTCTCTCAACCCGTCACAATCGATTGTTCGTCCTATCGACCTGTGCCAAGTGCAAAGTTATAGTAAGGGCCTATTGACCCCTTACATGCTGTCTACAGAAATTAAGGTAGCAGGTGACAAAGCTTAGGTGTAACCTCACTTTTCTTGAGTACTCTTTCACCTCGAATCGAATGCCTCGAAGCTCTGCTTTTAGTGATGGAAATAAAAAAAGTCACAGGGTGAAACGTACTGGCATGGTAAGTGGATGTGGTACAAAGGCACTGTTGAATTGAGCCAGAAATTGCATGATTCGATTTGCGACGTGAGATCGCGCATTGCCATGATGAAATCACCACCCTATCCTCGTCATTTCCTTGCAATGTGTTTCCTCAGTTTAGCGCCGGCCGGTGTGGCGGTGCGGTTCTAGGCGCTGCAGTCTGGAACCGCGTGACCGCTACGGTCAGTTACATTTAAGTAGTTCTAAGTTGTAGGGGACTGATGACCACAGATGTTAAGTCCCATAGTGCTCAGAGCCATTTGAACCATTTTTTGAACTATTTTTGAACCTCAGTTTAGCCAATACTGATACGCAGTACCCTGTCGTAACAGCAGAGTGAGGCAGAAATGCTTACTAGTCAGTCATTCCTCGACAGTCAAAAAATTTGATCACAGCGACTTTCCATGGATGTTAACGTAATGTTAACTACTAATCTATCGTCCTCTTTTCTTCTACCGTAGTGTTATGGATGTCTAATTTATGTAGGCCAGTATATAAGTAACGTAACATACATTGCACTTCTGTATTTCTGAGTGTCACGGGGGAAAACGTTTGATGTGTGGGGCGTTTCTACATCTATAGCTTGTGAAACGCTCGGAGTAGTTATTCGGAGAGCATCTTTCATTGTACCATCTGTGACGATTTCGTTCTGTTTTTCTATCTGTGTTGATCTTGTCGTGCACAATCCGTTAAAAGCTAAAACGTGTTCCTTCCTTCCGTTCCTCTCCCGCGGAGAAAGCAACAACTCGAACACTTCCATGCGAGGAGTTACATATCTTGATGAACTCTACGTCTTCAGTAAATTCACTAAATTCTCCCTGAAGCCAAGATTTGGAATTCCTACACTTCACCTTTTCAAGAGTATACGCTGGACTTAGTAGCTAATCAGTATTATTCCACATTTTTCTGAAACGCTCTCATCAGTCAAAAAAAATCTCACACTGCAAGTGCCGCCCATCTTTTGCATACATACAGCGTACCCGTTAGTCTCACCTGACAAACACACACACACACACACACACACACACACACACACACACACACACACACACATTACGTCACACTATTCATTAGTACGGATCGAGCAATAGCTTTTTCGAGAAAGCTCTTTTGTAGGCAACGTTGAGAGTCCTATAAATGAATGGAAGTAAGCAGTTTTCCTGTTTTACAACTGAATTAATATGGTAGTTCAACTGCATGTATCTCTATACATTGCAACTGCCGGACATATTTTTATAACTACCCGTATAATCGTATTCAGTTGTTAGTCATCAATTTATAGCAAATGGCTGATACAGTTATCTGTAGATCGTGAATTTAGATTTTTCTAATTTAAGAATTTATCGCCACTGTTTTGTGCCATCCAGATCATTTTAGATTGCTGATGCTACTATCCATCAACTTGTCAATGTAAAACATGAAAAAGATCTATGATAATTCCGCAGTATACATTTACCTCTGCACCAATACTTGCACCTAAAATGTGTTTTATTTTCTTTCAGGTAAGCCATGGCGAAGCGATGAAGTCAGATAGTCGACATTCCTGCTGGACCGATGAAACTGGTTGAGGCCACCAAAATTCCTTTCAAAACGTAGTACAGTATTCTGGTAAGTTTCTACTGAGCAAAATGCTGAAAATACAGCACGAGGAATTATATTTAGGATCGAAATCCCTAGAGACGAAGTATAAGCTCGAATCGAACGAGTATGGGAAATGAAACCTAGTGTTGCGTTTAAAAGAGAATCATTCAAAAGATGGTAAAATCACTTTGGCTCATGCGTCAACTTCCTACATACTGGGCAATCTTCTGAAGTCCAAACTATCAACTATCGTCGCTCGAAATATTTCACACGTTATTAGATTCTTTTTGAACAATGGGAATGCCATTTTCTGGGCTGACGCAGCCTGCTCTCTGCGTTATTATGTGGACATACGCTCCCAGTCAAAATATTTGGATCACAAAAAAATGGTTCAAATGGCTCTGAGCACTATGGGACTTAACATCGGAGGTCATGAGTCCCCTGGAACTTAGAACTACTTAAACCTAACTAACCTAAGGACATCACACACATCTATGCCCGAGGCAGGATTCGAACCTGCGACCATAGGGTCGCGCGGTTCCAGAACGAAGCGCCTAGAACCACTCTGCTTTCGATCATACATGAAAAAACCTGTATATTTTACTTCTAAGTTCAAGCACATCATACAAACTAAATGAACCATCAAAATAAATATTTATTCTCTCTTTCATTAAGTGTAATACAATATGGTTCAGCTTTTAGCCTTTTCAGAGTATCCACCCTTTGCTCTCAGAACGAATGCACAAACACTTGGCATTCAAGATTTTGTACTGTTTTTGCAGATACTGCTGTCCAACACGTATATAGATTGTTACATGGATCTTCAACATTAGATGACCTCAGTTTGCTAACCTCTCTGAAGCCCATCTCATAAGAGTTATGAGATTTAAATAAGGTGACTCACTTGGCCAAATCATATTCTTTAGTCCCACACATTTCTCTTCACTACTGATATACGCTATGCACAGTTTAGAATCACGGTTGGATTAGTTGTCGTTGTTCAGAACAAATCAACGACTTACAAGTCCCTTGCCACATGAAACTGCACTGTTGATCAGTATCTTGTGATATCCTTCCTTCTTCAGCGTTCCATCAATTCTCACTAGATGGCAGACTTCATCATCCCAAAAACACCGACACACTATGACCGACCCTCTACCATGTTCCACCGTTGAGTCTTCATAGGTTCTCCGCGAAGTCGACTGACAAACATTCGCCGATGACTTCCAAATACTTTAAATTTAGATTCGTCCCTGAATGACACATTGGACCATAACTGCACGTTTTATGTTATTGTGCCCACAGAAATCTTTTCACCTCATTTGTTTGCATAGTACTGTTTTCTTGTCCGCTGTGCACCCCTATAAACCTTGTTCTCGTAGACGGCGATGCATAGTTCAGACACAGGTAGGACCTGCTCGCATACTGTTTACTCGCTCACGAATTTCAGTTGAAATAAGAGTCCTCTGACGTTTAATCTGTTCACATGAGAACTGATGTTCCCTGCTTGATGTTACTCAGGACAGTCCATATCGCAAAACGCTAGCACTGGCACCAGTTTGCTTGAACCTTTGTAATGTACGAATCACTGTAGATTGGGCTACACCAACTTTTGTTGCTATTGTCTTGGTAGAACAGCCTTCCTGATACAGAGCTACGACTACAGTTCGTTTTTCAGTTTCAGTCTTCTGTCCTGTTAGGTGGTAATATGGTATTAACCGCATCAGATATACAAACACGATGCTAGGTGAACACTGTTTACTTCACACTAATGCGATCTGGCTACTACACATGTAAACTCCCCACTAAATTTCTGTGTTTCTGTGTGGAATTTAGCCCAACTTTACCTCCCACTTTATAAAATCTACTTTTTATCGAAAGCTGTGTGTTCACAAACCGTTGTAAAAACTACGCTCGTATGCTAACCTTAGACTAAACAGAACCTAAGTTGAACTGAACTGTAACTTATTTGAATGCGGCTTGTCCTTGTACTAAAGGCGCAACGGAAGTAAAACAATTATCTGGCCTTAACCAAAATTTCCACTTACCTCGCGTCTTGACTACATTGTTGTCGATTTCTCAAAAGTACAACAACTAACAGCATCAGACAGCGGCTAAACTAGATTTCAGTTTCTAAAAACATATTCAAACTGTTGCATCTCGTGGTGCATAATGACAAACGATGGGGTGGGGAGAGTAACTATTCCTATGAAATGGTATTCGAAGGCAACGATTTTAGAATGAAGTATGTATTAAAAGAAAAAAAAAGGAGCAGAGTAAAACTTCACGTGATCTTCACACATTACACTGGTGTGAACAATAGTCTGCTTAACAAAGTAAACAATAATGTAAGAGGGTATAACAGAGAATTTATGATACGTGAGTCCTTAATCGTGCAACACTTACACACCATATCCCAAATACCATAAAAGAGGAAGCGGGGTGGAATCGTGGTTGGTAGTCACAATTTATAATTAAGACAGTTTATTGACATTACGCCTTTAAAAAAATGACAGTTACAAATTGTGGACGAAACACTAGATGAAGCTTTGCAAATACAGTATACTCTAACAAATAATTCCAAATTAAGAAAACAGGGTTATTCACAAACTTCAGAACTTCAAACTCACATATAAGACTTCCCTCAAAATAGATGGAATGAAAATAGTTACAGGTAAGGGTTGACTTAATAACACTTGAACACTAGTGCCAAGCTATGATGCCATTACATAACATGATAGAACCACTTAAATAAAAAAAACTACAACAGAATCTTTAAAAAATTAATGTTCGCGTGTTCAGACGTGTTAATAAAAAATCAATAGAAAAAACTGCACAACAAACTCAGCAGATGCTATGCAGTTTAAGGTTTAGCCAGTTGCCAGTCCCCAATACTTAAGAAATCAAAGGTCATATACAAACAGGTTACATACAATATATATATATATATCTACCAGCGTAACCCGCCTTGACGGAAAGGAAGAGAAATACTAAATTTTGGAAGGCGATATGTGAACAACTCCTGTAGTGGCCAGGTTCTTAGAACACTGCCAGGCCTATACCTCGGATGACATTTCACGTTCGCGTGTTCAGATGTGTTAATAAAAAATCACTAGAAAAAGCTGCACAATGAACTCAATAGATGCTATGCAGTTTAAGGTTTAGCCAGTTGCCAGTCCCTAATACTTAAGAAAACTAGTTCATATACAAACAGGTTACATAGAATATATTATCTCTACCAGGGTAACCCGCCTTGACGGAAAGGAAGATAAATACTAAATTTTGGAAGGCGATATGTGAACAACTCCTGTAGTGGCCAGGTTCTTAGAAAACTGCCAGGCCTAGACCTCGGATGACATTTCACTCCCCGCCGAGGCGCTGGGGAAACCAAAAGTGTCTGCCATAATTATAAAGACATTCCAATAACTCTGAAACATAGAAACACTCGGCAGAACCTTTGACTCACTTACACACGAACAACTGTATTAATAGAGTGCAGGCTTTAAAATCGGCAACATAAAATCATTTGACTGAAAGAGACACAAAACACTAGTAAAACTGAGGAAATATTCAAATAATGGCCACCATTTAATGGACAACTGAAGTCTTCCACATCGTCTTAACGTTAGACTATGAAAGTCTCACCATAATAATAAAGTTTAAAATCTCTGAGCGCGTCGGTGAACAAACAATTACGATGACTTATTCCATAACGGATACACAATACGAGGCAGCGGGTTCCACAGCTTCACCGCTTCCCTTCAAACTTTGTTCCCAGCGAAGTCACAGAACTTGTATCTCCAAGCTGCCCATGTCGGCAAAATGGCCAACTAATTTCACACCTCAAGGTGTAACGGTCGTCACGCTCGTTCGGCAGCCGTTGACACTCGTCTCCCTGCGAATGTCACGAGGCCTCCAGAGTGACCCCTCGAAGGATAACAAAAAACTCGCTTCGCCTGCTGAGCAGCAAGATAAGACACGCGAAAAGATTACCTCAACCACAATCGATCTCAACGATACATCAACAAAATGACACTGGCGCCAGCTATCAGTGGCTCAATATCTATAAAAATCAAACAGCCTAATCAGCTAATATGTTCGAACAGTCCAACGGACACTATGGACCGGCAGTACACCCGTGTACTGTTCGATACGCCGAAAGATGTTGCAGAATCACAGCTAATATGTTAATCCAAGTCTCAGGAAAGTGGGATGGTCTTTCCCTCAGCTCTGAGCAAGTTAACTAGGTGATAGAAATTATTCCTACCAATTAAGTGGGCATTGCTGCTGTCGTACCTCAAACTACTTCTCTTCGAAAACAATCACATTATCCACATTTATAGTGTTTTCACTTTCCATCGTCTACGTCATATTCCTCCTTGCTGTCCTGTCTTCATCTAACACATACAATCACAAGAGCACACATCACTACTAAATAAGTCCATCACCTGTCACACTTCAACTAAGAAAGAACCAGACTGCGCATAGGCAGAGACTGTGTCACCACAAGACCAAGGACTGTTTAAGAGTAACGTAACTTGCGCTCTCTCTCCCTCCCTCCCTCCCTTCCTCCCTCCCTCCCTCCCTCCCTCCCTCTCTCCCTCTCCCTCTCTCCTCTCTGGCGAGGTGGCGCAGTGGTTAGCACACTGGACTCGCATTCGAGAGGACGACGGTTCAATCCCGCGTCCGGCCATCCTGATTTAGGTTTTCCGTGATTTGCCTAAACCACTCAAGGCAAATTCCGGGATGGTTCCTTTGAAAGGGCACGGCCGACTTCCTTCCCCGTAGTTCCCTAATCCGATGAGACCGATGACCTCGCTGTTTGGTCTCTTCCAAACAATCCAATCCAATCCAAATCTAAGCGACATTGGACGCGGATATGGAGAGTCAGTACACAGCAATCCTAGCCGTTGTCGGTTTTCGTGACTGCGACCACTACGTCTCGGTCAAGTAGTTTCTGAATCTACCTCACAAGTGCTGAGTGAACCGCGCTCGCCAACAGCACTCGATGGACTTGAACGATCGCCCATCCAAGTGCTAACACAGGTCGACAGAGATTATCTTCGGTGATCTGACAGGAACGTGTGTTACCACTGCGGCAAGGCCTTTGGCACAGCTTTCTAAGTAAGAGCCAATTGCTCTCCAGCGATCGACCTCGCTAGCGGCGTATTCGTGGAGAACGGACCAGCGCTGGAACATGTGTGGGAGGGTTTTCCGGGGCAGCGTGCGACGGCTGCATCGATTGGCAAGGCGCGATACTTTCCACACGGACGTCAGCAGGCGGCGTGGCGCGTGGGAGGGCCCCACCGCCAACCACCTGTTGTCCCGGTAGCTTGTGGCCATTCCAGCCGGCCCCGCACAGCTGACAGCGGCGCTCCGGGCCCGACTCCGCCACTCAACCTAACACCTGCCCACTCCCCTGAAGATGCCGCTCCGTGTCCGTGACCAATCCCAGTGTGACATCTACAAACCCAGCGCTGCTTTATTTGTAAAACTGCAAGGTGGTCGTTGATGAAGCTGCTGTGAACTGCGCTGACGGAAGAGAATCGCAACAACGAAAAATAATTAATGTAGAGCAATGAAATTTGTGAATGTACTGGTATGTTAATAAATTGTGTAATCACCATTATGTTAAATACAAATACGAATGCATGGTGTAACTTCCTGGCAGATTTAAACTGTGTGCCAGACCGAGACTCGAACTCGTGACCTTTGCCTTTCGCTGGCAAGTGCTCTACCAACTGAACTACCCAAGCACAACTCATGCCCCTTTCTTTCAGGAGTGCTAGTTCTGCAAGGTTCGTAGGAGAACGTCTGTAAAGTTTGGAAGGTGGGAGACGAGGTACTGGCAGAAGTAAAGCTGTGAAGACGGGGCGTGAGTCGTGCTTGGGTTGCTCAGTTGCTAGAGCACTTGCCCGCGAAAGGCAAAGGTCCCGAGTTCGAGTCTCGGTCCGGCACACAGTTTTAATCTGCCAGGAAGTTTCATATCAGCGCACACTCCGGTGCAGAGTGAAAATCTCATTCTTATGCATGCATTGTGTTGTACATGTGCCAGATGTCAGGTTGTGGGATGGGTTCCAAGCCTGTCGAGCTGTGTCGGCCAATGTGGGAACAGTTAATGTTGTTTATGGATGTTACTGTCACCCGGTGATGACCCATGTGTTCTCGACCGGAGAGAGAGATATCTGGTAATCGAGGACGACAACGCAATATGGCGACACTCTATTGAGCGTGTTGGGCCGCAACAGCATTACGTGGGCAAACGTTATCCTGTTGGAAATCACGTAATGGAATGCTGTTCATGAATGGCAGCAGAACAGGTCGCAGCAACAATTTGTAGTCGGGGTGCGTGCGATAACCACTAGTGTGCCCCTGCTATCATACGAAATCGCTCCCAAGACCATAACTCCAGGTGCAGATACGGTGTGTCTAGGCCGCAGACACGTTTGTTGCATGCCCTGAACTGGCCTCCTTCTAACAAACACATGGCCATCACTGGCACCAAGGCAGAACCAGCTTTCATCAGTAGACACAACAGACCTCCATCCTGCCTTCCAATGAGCCCTCGAGTAGAAATGGCGGTGGTCTGCGGGCAGTGGAATGCACGCTACAGGGTCTCTGGCTCGGATCTGCCCTCGAAGTAATCGATGTGTAACAGTTCGTTGTGTCGCTGTGGTGCCAACTGCTGCTCGGCTTCCTACTGCATATGCATTACTAAGCGGCAGAGCCACATTTCTAAAACCTCTACATCTACATCTACATCCATAATCCACAAGCCACCTTACGGTGTGTGGCGGACGGTACTCTGAGTACCTCTATCGGCTCCCCCATCTATTTCAGTCTCGTATTGTTCGTGGGAAGAAAGATTGTCGATTGCCCCTGTGTGGGCTCTAATCTCTTTGATTTTATCTCTTCGCGAGATATACGTAGGAGGGAACAATATACTGCTTGACTCCTCGGTGAAGGTATGTTCTCGAAACTTCAACAAAAGCCCGTACCGAGCTACTGAGCGTCTCTCCTGTAAAGTCTTCCACTGGAGTTTATCTATCATTTCCGTAACGCCTTCGCGATTACTAAATGATCCTGTAACGAAGCGCTCTGCTCTCCGTTGGATCTTATCTATCTCTTCTATCAACCCTATCTGGTACGGATCCCACACCGGTGAGCAATATTCAAGCAGGGGGCGAACAAGTGTATTGTAACCTACTTCCTTTGTTTTCGGATTGCATTTCCTTAGGATTCTTCCAATGAATCTCAGTCTAGCATCTGCTTTACCGACGATCATTCCATAAACCTCTCGATATACCACAGCACCGTAGTCTTCCCTGTCTGCAGTGCCACGTGGCCATCCGCAGCACAGTCTTCTTACGACCGTACATTCTCGTGAGCAATCATGTACAGTGGCTACATTCCTATACTAGAACTGACATGTGATTACATTTTCACGCAATTTGGGTGCATAGATCCTGAGAAATCAGTACCCAGAACAACCACCTCTGGCCGTAATAACGGCCTTGATACGCCTGGACATTGAGTCAAGCAGATCTTGAATATCGTGTACAGGTACAGCTGCCCATGCAACTTCAACACGATACCACACGATCAAGAGTAGTGAGTGGCGTATTAAGACAAGACAGTTGCTTGGCCACCATTGACCAGACGTTTTAAATTCGTGAGAGACCTGGAGAATGTGCTGACCAGGGTAGCAGTCGAACATTTTCTGTATCCAGAAAGGCCCGTACAGGACCTGCCACATGCGGTAGTGCATTATCCTGCCGAAATGTGGGGTTTCGCAGGGATCGAATGAAGGGTAGAGCCACGGGTCGTAACACATCTGAAATGTAACGTCCACTGTTCAAAGTGCCGTCAATGCGAACAAGAGGTGGCCGAGTCGTGTAACCAATGGCACCTCATACCATCACGCCGGGTGATACGCCGGTATGGCGATGACGAATACACGCTTCCAATGCGCGTTCACCGCGATGTCGCCAAACACGGATGCGACCATAATTATACTGTAAACAGAACCTTGATTCATCCGAAGAAATGTTTTGCCATTCGTGCACCCAGGTTCGGCGTTGAGTACATCATCGCAGGCGCTCCTGTCTGTGATGCAGCGTCAAGGGTAACCGAGCTGATAGTCCATGCTGCTGCCAACTTCGTCAAACTGTTGGTGCAGATGGTTGTTGTCTAACCAACGTCTCCATCTGTTGACTAAGGGATCGAGACGTGGCTCCACTATCCGTTACAACCATGCGAATAAGATTCCTGTCATCTCGACTGCTAGTGATGCTAGGCCGTTGGGATCCAGCACGGCGTTCCGTATTACCCTCCTGAACCCACCGATTCCATATTCTGCTAAGAGTCACTGGATCTAGACCAACGCTAGCAGCAATGTCGCGATACGATAAATCGCAATCGCGATAGGCTACAATCCGGCCTTTATCAAAGTCGGAAACGTGATGGTAGGCATTTCTCCTCCTTACACGAGGCATCCCAACAACGTTTCATCAGGCAACGCCGGTGAACTGCTGTTTGTGTATGAGAATTCGGTTGGAAACTTTCCTCATGTCAGCACGTTGTGGGTGTCGCCACCGGCGCCGGCCTTGTGTGAATGCTCTGAAAAGCAGATCACAGCATCTTATTCCCGTCGGTTAAATTTCGCGTCTGTAGCACGTCATCTTCGTGGTGTAGCAATTTTAATGGCCAGTAGTGTATATTCCAGCACAGGTCAAACGTTGTACATAAAAATCGCTTGCCCGGCATGAGCATGTAAAAACGATGTTGCAGTGCATGTGTTATTCCGAATACGATGAAAAGTTCATTTGAATATGCATTCTTGTAAAAACTAACTCTGCATCGTAATCGAAATAACGCTGCAATATCGTATCAACTCTCCACATCCAGTCTCAAAGGTAAATAACGCTCACGACAGTTAAAACGTGTATGTAAAGCACACCTGATTTACATTCTCGTAGTGGCGCTGTCGGCGATATTCTAATGTAACTGGCGTGAATTTGAGCAGACATTATCTTTCAGATGTAGAAACACGCTAACTTTCGTTTATGTCGCATAACTCCTCCTTGGTGTTGCGATTTTCTTTCCGTCATTGCATTACGGACGATAGAGAAGGGCAAATGGGTATCAGAGGTGTATATAGTTAGCTCCAATAATGTAATCTGTAATTAGCTAGTTTTCGCAGAATGAGAGATAATTTATATTATTTTAATGCTATAGTTATAATAAATTCTGTACTGGAGTGTGGAATTTGCTATAAATAACAAATAGAATATAACTGGCATTAGGAATGTCAATAGCGGTATTATTGTATTGCCGTACATCTCGTTGGTATGGGTAGAATACTGGAACCCCAATATAACCGCTCTAAAATTAGGAGGGCATAGCGCCTAATCAATCAATTTTCAGCCAGTGAAAGCTTACAGGTCGACTATTCTTAGCCCACACAAGGGAACGTCCCCATCGCACCCCCCTCAGATTTAGTTATAAGTTGGCACAGAGGATAGGCCTTGAAAAACTGAACACAGATCGATCGAGAAAACAGGAAGAAGTTGTGTGGAACTATGAAAAAATAAGCAAAATATACAAACTGAGTAATCCATGCGCAAGATATGCAATATTAAGGGCAGTATGAGCTCAGGAGCGCCGTGGTCCCGTGGTTAGCGTGAGCAGCTCCGGTAAGTGTATTTCCAGCTCATAGTAGTGCGACGCAATACTAAGAACTTTGTAAGGCCTTCAGCCGATACGAAAAAGTAACGTAATTGCCACTCGGCATTGGACAATGAGGCTTCGCCCCTTTCCTTTTATTTATTTATTTATTTATTTATTAATTTTTTTTTGACGAGTATATAGACGCCACAGTAGTACAAACGCAGAACGTAAATTTGATTTAATGCAAATAGTGCTGTCAACAAACAACATGGCGTCTGACAACTCGACTGCTTTGCTCTAGCGACGTCCGGATGCAGCCTTAATTTTCCTGTTCCTCCTCATCCCTCAGACCCATTCTCCGCTGTATTAGCAGCGCTAGGCAGGAACACGCCCGGAGCGCTGTTTGGTCATAAAGTCAGTAGGAAAGTCTGTAGCACTGCCCCAAAAGATAATTCCATAACATAAGAGCGACTACATTTAGGTAAACATAAAGAGTTACTTTTAAGGGCAAAACAACCTGATATGAACTTTTTCCCTCATTTGTTTGTTGATTCCTCTTTACTTTGCAGTCCAGTTGGAACACAAATAATTGTTTCTAAAGCATGTTTTTGCCGCTGACAAGGTACTCTGCTAAAATAGCGAATAGCCTCTGTTCCAAATAAAAAAAGTAACAGTAGTAACAATAAAATATTTAACGAAGGTCGTCATTTCCTCTTAGGCTGTCAATATACACTGCCTGGCAAAAGGAAGGAAACGAACTGAGACTTCATGAGTTGAGAGGGTGTATAACGTCATTCCACTGATTACAAAATGGAACAACTTGGTAAAATGAGCCCACTTTTCATCCCTTCTGACCTGACTGTATACACTGTAACTGCTGGGAAGGATATCATAAAATCGTTGTATTCTCTCCTGAGGCGAGCTAGTCCATAACTATTGTTAGTGGTCCTCGAGAACGTGATGCCAATCCTGAGCGGTCCATTCGGCATGGTGTTGGGCCCATCTGTACCGCGCTGCATGGTGTTCTTGTTGCAAAGGTTGACCTCGCCACGCACTTTGGGAGTGACGTTGCGCATCATGCAGCCTATTGCGCACAGTTTGAGTCGAACATAAGTTCCTGTCGATGCACGTAAAGCATTATTTAAAATGGTGGCAGTGTTGTCAGGTTTCCTCCGGGCCTTAATCCTTACGTAGCGGTCATCCAGTAGTAGCTCTTGGGCCGCCTGAGCGAGGCATGTCATCGATAGTTCCTGTCTCTCTGTATGTCCTCCATGTGCGAAGAACATTGCTTTGGTGCACTCCGAGACGCCTAGACACCCCTTGTTGGGAGCCCTTTCTGGTACAAAGTAACAATGCGAACAGATCGAACCGCGGTATTGACCGTCTAGGCACGGTTGAATTACAGACAACAAGAGCCGTGTACCTCCTTCCTGGTGGAATGGCTGATCGGTTGTCTGACCCCCTCCGCCTAATAGGGGCTGCTCATGCATGGTTGTTTACATCATTGGGCAGGTTTAGTGAGATCTCTTCAAATGTTCAGATCAAAAAATGTTCAAATGTGTGTGATATCTTATGGGACTTAACTGCTAAGGTCATCAGTCATTAAGCTTACACACTACTTAACCCAAACTATCCTAAGGACAAACACACACACCCATGCCCGAGGGAGGACTCGAACCTCTGCTGGGACCAGCCGCACAGTCCATGACTGCAGCGCCCTAGACCGCTCAGCTAATCCCACGCGGCAGAGTGACATCTCTGGTAAAAGGGACTGTGTCAGTGACACAATATCCGCAGTCAGAGTCCATCTTTAAGACTTCTACGAACCAGAGTGATGCAAAACATTTTTTTTTATGTGTGTATAACGTGGATTACTTTTCACCAAGACAAGATACCATATAAAGTTGATAGTTGCACAAAATTCTTTTGTGCAGATTTGTGACATTGCTTAAAAGTAAGAGAAGTGCCACACTTGCGGAAAGACAAGCAGCAGATTTGCAGTGTGAGCAAATGTAAGCGAAAAACTGGTTCTCCATTAATATGAGTCACCGTAACCAATAAGAAAACGTAGCACCCTTATCACTTATAGTAGCAATTTGCGTCTGTTTATAGCATAACACTGACATACACTGTTAGCATGGTACACCTAGATCCGTAAGCGTGCTAGGCGGATGCACGTTAAAGGCAAGGGGTGGCCTATTTTTTAATGTTACACTGTGTACCATACGTTAGCCGTCATAGAGAGAACATTTCGTAAATTTCTTCTAAAGAAAACCATCAGACAGTCGTATAAAAAGTGAACCATTTTAATCCGTAATGGGGAATAGCTCGGGACGGAGATGAGTAATATCAAAATGAATTAGAGGAAAGTTGTAGGTGGCAAAGAGGGTCACGCATAGCTACTAATGGCTGTGGCCTTGAACGTCATTTTTAGGGTGATTATTTTTTTAAATAGGAACCCTGATATGTGATACAAGACTTAAAAAGAGTGGCAAATTTTACGTAAAAAAATGATACACTGTTCAAGATCATGGGTAGGTCAATGTAGATCAAATACACAATGTTTTTAGTTCTAGTAGGGATTAATTTAGAACAGAGGGATACAGGTAAATACAATGTTAGACACAAACTGGAAGGCGCATCCCGAGGAATGAGAGGCGAGGGAACTCATTCAGCTGCTTGTAAATTAGTTATCTACGTTTTATGTTTTCTCTGTCTTGTAAATGTCACAATCAATTTTATTCGCTGTGATGTTTTTATTTTTCTCAATAAACACATTAATTAAAACAAAGCTCAAATCACTGTTTGCCCTTTCCAAATCCGACGTGACATAACGGGCTTTCTATACATCAAAATTCAACTTTCGAATGACCTTCGATAACTACATTTAAAATGTAAATTGTAAAAAATTATTGGTACGCATGTTACCCTTATGTCCCTGCGAAATGCGCATCTAACATTATATTTAGCTGTATCGCTCCTCTGTTCCGAGTTAATCAATACTAGAACTAAAAACGTATTTACTTATTTTACCTTGACTGTACCTTACCATGACCTTGAATAATGTATCATTTTATACGTGAAATTTGAAGCTCTTTCCAAATCTTCAATCAAATATTAGGCTTCCCAATAAAAAAAATCACTTGAACACCCAAATCATCTTCAAAATCACGTTGAAGTTAACGGCCATTAGTAGCAATGCATGGCCGTCTTTGCCATCTACAACTGTAAAACATTTTGCTATGTTTCATTTCCATCGCGAGTTATTCTCCATCAGGGATTAAAATATTCCACACTGTATTGTGAGAAATTACTTTACTCAGACAACTAGTTTGGGCATCTCAGTGATATTTTGTAAATGTTTCCTACAGAAGATTTTAAATATTTACTGTGATATTTTGATCGTAGTATGACCGGAGGATGATGGTACTTCATACCAAGCGTGTGATCATTCGACAAAATAAAAATGCGACTATAGAATAGAACAAGTAATTTTTTCCTGTGTGTGTTGGTCTCTGTTACAATCGACAGTTTGTCGACAATATGTTTCGCTTCTGTTAGACGAGAAGTAAACCGCACATCTAAATTCATTAGCAGTGTTGTCAGAACGAACCGCCAATTTTCGTGGGAATGATCACTAAACCGTGTTCACAGCAGTGCAAACCACAGACTGTGTATAATGCGATATAGGCTGCTGATGCCAAAATGGAACTGCAATAGAGCGTAATGACGTGTGGTAACACGCATCGTTATAAATGCTACGACGCACTCTTCCAGAACTTTGCCAGTCATTAATTTGGATATCAAATTGATTGGAAAATTATTCACTCTACTGTGAAGGGTTGGCGGACCATTGCATACGTTGATGTCTCATCGTGCATAGACTAGTAAATGAGTTCAGCACACGAAGGAAGACAGTAAAAATTAGATTCGAGAAACATCTGATACACCAAGAACACCTGTTTGACTCACTGTGCAAAAGAGAACTAGTTACTCCTTTTGTTTTGACCTAAACGGGAAAGTGTTATAGCAACCACTGAAATTTTCCTTACTGGCAAGAATTTTGACCCTTGATTTGTAGTCGAAGGTCCGCAAGTAAACAAATGCTGCATCACATTACATTTTTCGTAGATTCTATTCGGAGAGCAGCAGCCGAATTAAACGGTAACGGCCACGATATTGTTGACGGAGCGAAATATGGAAAGTATGAAATGCGCTGGAGTACTGAATTAGCAGGCCGCATCTTTGGTTGATCTCTCTCGCACATTCTGTTTGCTTCAGTGTCGGGAAATTTACGTAAACGTGGAATGTGGGTGAAAGTGCACTTAACACTAAACTGCTGTTCCACCTTCCCTTACCACCAGCCCGAAACTTGTAGGTTGACGCTTTCTGCTGGCTATTCATTACAATTGAGGACGATATTTAAAAGCAGGACATTAATTAACAACGACCATGATAAGCTGAAGAGAGGCTAGCATTAACATTCCGGTTACTAGCAATCGGGAATATATGCATTAGTGATTGTTTCGCAATTCAATAGTCGCTGTATGTCAGATAATTTCTGATGTTTACACTGACAGAAGTACTTTGAAGATGTTATTAATGTATGTATAAGGAAGATAATTCAATAAATATATCGTCAATGAAATGTGAAACACACATATCTGTCATATATGCTAAAATCTGCTATGGCGCCCCTAGTCCCTGATAATCTATCACCGTCCAATTGCCAAACTATGCAACAGGTAGCTCCCACGATGCCTCGAGACAGACTTGACATACAAGGAAGCACTTAAGTGTGAGGTCGCAAAAGGCCAATGATGTTTACGGCAGTTGACGCCCACATATTGTCTACCATGCAACCACAATGTTGGCTGCTAATGGCAACACGGGGCCGGCCGGTGTGGCAGAGCGGTTCTGGGCGCTACAGTCTGGAGCCGAGTGGCCGCTACGGTCGCAGGTTCGAGTCCTGCCTCGGGCATGGATGTGTGTGATGTCCTTAGGTTAGTTAGGTTTAAGTAGTTCTAAGTTCTAGGGGACTGATGACCTCAGATGCTCAGAGCCATTTTAGGGCAACACGGGGCGTGACTGGAGGTATCCATTGGTGAGCACAGCATGAGGCTACGGAACGTAGTTGAACTGCTTAATCGACAAGTAACTCACTACATTACCCGTGGCGTCGATACAAAGCAGACCAATGGCAACGATAAACAAAGAAAACATTGCATTATATCTACTACCACAATTTCCGAAATTGACGTTTCCTCAGAAAGGAACCTAACGAATTTCGCAGCGTGAGAAAAAAGTAGCAGATGAAATATTAGTGTTTCTACAAGGCGATTTAGTAAAATTTGTGGTGTCGTATATGCTCGACCGTTCGTACAATGATGATACATTCTTAAAAAGTGAAAGTGATGCTGAAACAAGTGTCGAGCCATGAAGTTAGTTATTCTCGTCGGACAGGGAGCCAAAAATCGCGTCTCCAGTGAAACGTAGTAAAGGACAATAGTTGTTTAAGGAGCGGATACTAAACGTAATTACGTACGTAGAAGATCATGCACAGTATTTTTTTTTAAATACGAGGGCTGTTCAGAAAGTAAGCTCCGATTGATCGCGAAATGGAAACGACTATGATAATCCGATAAAGCTTTGCACAGATGTGTTGGGCAGTGTCTCTAGTATGACCCTAGATAGCATCACGTCACTCCTCTCATTTCTGAGCTCACAGTGATCGCGTAAAGTTGGCTAGAGAATAGTGTCTCCCGCCAAGTACGAGGACCTGGTGAGAAATTTCGCCTGAAGCTATACAGCCAACATTACATAACTGTCGTGCAGTTTCTTCTACAAGGCAATATTATCAGCCGCATTCTGAAGGGGCAATGAAGATGCTCCTGCATCGTTTTCAATTGGAAATGTTTGACTACCCACAATACAGCCCGTAATTGACTCCCCCTGCGTTTCATTTCTGCTCACATGAACCGCTGGCTATGAATACAACATTTTGGCACAGAAAACGAGCTGTAGGCCAGCGTAGAGAATTGGCGGAAAGCACTGGCGGCTGTCTTTTATGATGAGGGTATTGGAAAGTTGGTACAACGCTACGACAAATGTCTTAGTCAGAACGGCAACTACGTAGAGAAGTAGCTGGATGGTGTAGCTAACTGTTAAAAATAAAACATTTCTAATTTTCACTGTGGTTCCCATTTCGCGATCAATCGGAGCTTACTTTCTGAACAGCCCTCGTATATGAATTTGGAATAAGTCCGCAGGTGCTGACATTCAGGGGAGGACAAGACGCGTTTGTTACAAAAACTGGTGTTCGCGTGTTTTAAGGGCAGACTGCGATGGTCCGGAGCCTCAGCAGGAGCATTTCGGAAACTGCACTTGATGGGTAGTCGAGGAGTGCTGTGGTGAAACCACGTCCAGACGTCGAAGTGTTTGGCGGCCACACCTCATTACGGATGTCTGACGTCGTAGGTTGGGCAGATCAGTAAAACAGGGCAGGTGGTGAACTGAGGCACAACTAACATCAGGCTTTGATTCTGTGTAGAGTGCAAGTGTGTCTGAACACACAGTCCACCGAACACTTCTAACGATGGGTGTCCGCAGCCGACATTGTTAACATCACATCGGCAACTACGACCGAAACGGGCACTTGAGCAACGGCACTGGCCGTTGTCGCAGTGGCAGAGCGTTGCGTGGTCTGATGACACCAGATAACTTCTCTGTCATGCCGATGGAAGGGTGCCAATCCGGCGTCTTCCAGGGAAAGCCCAATGAATATCGCAAACTGGATGCAGACTACCAACACACATTCACGACGATCAGTGGCATTTGCAACAAGATAATGTGTCATGTCCCAATGACAGGAGTGTGTTGTATTGGTTCTAGGAACACAGTGGCGAGTTCCAATTGATGCACTGGCCCCAGAACTCGCCAGATCTGAGTCCGATCGGACACAGCTGGGAAGCGATTCAACGTAGCGTCAAGGCTCATCGAACCTCTCCCTGGAATTTGCGGATATTAGGTGGCTTGTATGTTCAGATGTGGATCCAGCTTCCTCGAGCGACCTAACAAGGTCTCTTTGCTTCCAAGCAACGATTCGTAGCCGCTGTTATCTGTGCGAAAGGTGGACAGACCGGCTATTGGTTTGGTGGTCGTAATGTTCTTGCTGATCAGTGTACACAAATCCATTTTCATAATGTGTGTGGATTTACACCATTGACAATTATCCTACCTGGTAATATTATCAGAAGTTATTAGAACAGTTTATGGGATAATGCGTTAGGTTTGGAACCGTACCCTAGGTGCCAACTTAGCTAATAAGCATTAAATTATGCAATAAAGGAACTCTTTGACTTGGTAGAACTCTAATAAGTAGGTGCGAGCAAGTACTTTGAACGGAGACATGGGACGGGATATCGTCTCCTTGAAGGCCGAACTGAGGTTAAGGGCGCTGTCAGAACTATGTTTCGCGCCGCTTTTATTGTGATGCTCTTTAGTCAGGTTCTGTATATCCGATGTCACTGAAGTCCTCGCTTTAGACAGCCACACAAAAAGGTATATTGGTCAGTGACACTCAAGCGCCAACGAAACTAGTATAGGCATGCGTAATCAAATAAAGAGATAAGTAAACAGTCATAATTCGACGCTGCGGTCGGCAACGCCATATATAAAACAAGAAGTTGTTAGAGTGGTTACTGCTGCTTCAATGGCAGGTTATCAAGATTTAAGTGAGTTAAAACGTTGTGCTGGTGCACGAGCGATTGGACACGGCATCTCCGAGGTAGCGAAGTGAGACCTTTCCCGTACTACCATTTCACGAGTGTACCGTTATTATGAGGAATGCGGTCAAACATCAAATCTCCTACATCACTGCAGCCGGAAAAAGATCCTGAAAAAACGGGACTGACGACGACCGAAGAGAATTGTTCAATGTGACAGAAGTACAACCGTTTCGTAAATTGCTATAGATTTCAATGCTGGTCCATCAACAAGTGTCAGCGTGCGAACCATTCAACGAAACTGTCGATATGGGCTTTCGGACCCGAGGGCCTACTGGTGTATCCTTGATGACTGCACGACACAAAGCTTTACGCCTCGACTGGGTCCGTCAAAACCGACATTGGACTGCAGATGATGGAAACATGTTGCCTAGTCGTACGAGTCTCGTTTCAAATTGTATCGAGCGGATGAACGTGTACGGGTATGCAGATGACCTCATGAACCATGGACCCTGCATGTCAACAGGGGACTGTTCAAGCTGGTGGAGGCTCTGTAATGGTGTAGGACGTTAGAAGTAGGAGTGATGTGGGACCCCTGATACGTCTAGAAACGACTCTTGACACGTGACACGTACGTTAGTATCTTGTCTGATCACCTGCATCCATTCATGTCCATTGCGCATTCTAACGAACATGGACAATTCCATCAGAAAAATCCGACACCCCACAGGTCCAGTGTTGCTACAGAGTGGCTCCAGGAACACTCTTATGAATTTGAATACTTCCGCTGGCCAGCAGACTCCCCAGACATGAACATTATTGAGCATATCTGGGATGCCTTGCAACGTGCTGTTCTGAAGAGATCTCCACCCCTTCGCACCCTTACGTATTTATGGACAGCCCTCAGATTCATGGTGTCAGTTGCCTCTAGCACTACTTCAAACATTAGACCAAGCCACGTCGTGTTGCGGCACTTCTGCGTGCTCGCTGGGGCCCTAAACGATATTAGGCGGGTCTACCAGTTTCTTTTGCTCTTCAGTGCAAAAAAACAATTTTTCTTTCATAATTCGGCAGCTACAAAAGTTAAAAAGTACTTGCGTGTATCAGAGGATTCGCTACGTAGCCTGATATCTCGTAAACGAAAACTTCACTCATAATATTTACTCGTTCTATGTTTGAAGTGGTCTTAATTGACACATCTCGTACGTCCAAATAGTTCCCCGCAACACAAGAAAGATGGTTGGTGAAGCAGAAGTAAGAGGAGAAAGGCGTGGCAGGAAGACTAGAGACGTCATCAAATCAGTGCATTATAAGCAGAAAGATAATTTGTGCAGGAAATCAAGCTAAATGCAAGTACTGCGTAGGGAGACACCGCGTCCATCGATCGATTATACCGCAACACTCAGAAATTATACCTGAACAACGCCAGAAATTCTGCTCATGTAGTTCTGGTTTCCTCCGTAAAGGATTTTGCATCCCATTATCTGTTTTCTGGCCACGTCGTCAGCACAGCACTCAGAGTGGGGAGGGGAAAGGGGATGCACAAGTTCTGCGCTGCACAGCGGCGTCATTACCATAAATTCCGCCCACGCACTGCGGCGTTTGATCCAGCCCCTTTTTTCTATAGCTATTAATTCACCCTGGCCGACGTCATAGCTGCAATATCCTCGTTGTCAATTGGACGTTAAGCGCCCTCCGCGTTAGTAGTTAATCTCATCAGGCAATCAAACGCCGGTCATAACAGCGGCACATTGAGAGAACGGATGGCACACAATTCCTGTTACGCCTGACGTAATAAACGGTCGTGCCCCCTCCACCCCATCATTCCCCCCCCCCCCTACCTATTACGAGTCTGCATTTCCCCTCACCGATCGCAACCCACGCATTCCGTTCATGCACACAATTTAGCGTGTACTAAAACGTCGCATGCTTACATACACACACACACACACACACACACGATCCAGAACAAAACTTTCCCTCGGTATGAGAAATAGCAATTTTGTTCTAAATGGTGGTAAATGCAAGGTAATACCCATAATGAAGGTAAAGGAAATCGATAGCATAGGATCTAAAATTTAGCAGCGACCATATGCAGCGCATCACATCGTTTAAACCTTCAGGTTCAACCGGTAAACATCCTAACCCCGATTCTTTAAAGAATCGAATAGCCATTCATAAAGCCGCTTCAGCGCCTTAAATTTGGATTTTAAGCATGTAAGCGATAGATAAATTTAGAAAAGGTAGGAAATTATGTTTAATGACTTTAGGAAGCCGCTAAGTGATGTCATTGTCAAACTCTGTATAGCCTATTTTATTTGCGCTCTGTTTTGTTTTCCCACGCATCTCAATGTATATGACGTCATATCCCTGAACTATTTGTCCTACAATGATATAGTTTTCCAGAAACGTTAACTGGTACATGTTGATACTGTCTTAGAAATTTGTTGTGAGTCCAGTTAGCAGTAAAAAAAATACTCTGAAATTAATACGTCACACCTGACGACACGGTTTTGCTGCACGCACAGCGAAAATGTAGTAAGCGATAAACTTTTTCACCTTCCACAGTTTTGTGGGGATGTCTCTGCGAAAAGCTTTTGTAAAGGTCGGATATTATGATTGCAGTCTGTTGGAAGACACCAAGTGCTTTCAATCTCAAATACTGGACGATTATAGTTTGCGTAATTTGTACGCCATTAGTTACACTCACTGACGTTATGTACCCGTTTCTGCTGTTTTTCTTGTTTTACTCTGAGTAGACTACCACAGCAATTTCCATTCTTAAATTCAGTCAACAATTACATCAAATATTGAAAATATGATTATTGTTTTGGCAATCGCAATATTTATAGCAAATGTAACGTTCCTCCCACGGAACCATATTAGATAAATTGGATAAACCTCATTTGTAATAGAAATTATGTTACGACCACTATACATCACTCGGCAAAATTTTGGACGAAATTGATAAAGTAACGTGAGATATTAACTACTGAGTAGAAATGAATGAAAGTGCGGGAGTCTTATATGAGGGCTCCCAATGGTACACAGAAAGATGGAAGACAGATGGCTTGAGGTCAGCGCGATTATAGCGCCAAATGGGATTGGTCCCGCAAAACGAGGCGGTTGAACGAATGGTAAATGACACTGTGTGTCAATAAGCGACCGCTTATAGTGCATTGTGGGTATGTTCCACACTACAACTTGCGCCACAGAATGAAATTTTCACTCTGCAGCGGGGAGTCCGCTGATATGAGGCTTCGTGGAAGATTAAAATTGCGTGCTGGACCAAGACATGAACTCGGCATCTTTACTATTCACCGACAAGTGCTCTACCAACTGAGCTACTCAAGCACGACTTACGACCGGTCCTCACAGCTTCATTTCCTCCAGTACCTCACCTTCTATCTTCCAAACTTCACAGTAGCACTCTTGCGAAACTTGCGAGATCAGCGCTCCTGGAAGAAAGGATATTGCGGAGACACCCCTTAGCACCAGCCTGGGGAACGTTTCCAGATTGAGATTTTCACTCTGCAGCGGTGTGTGGGCTGATATGAAACTTCCCGGCAGAGTAAAACTATGTGCCTTGCAAGTTTCGCAGAACAGCTTCCGTGAAGTTTGTAAGGTGAGATACGAGGTACTGCTGGAAGTAAAGCTGTGAGGACGGGTCGTGAGTCATGCATGGATAGCTCAGTCAGTAGAGCACTTTCCCGCGAAAGGTAAAGGTCGCGATTTCGAGTCTAGGTCGGGCACACAGTTTTAATCTGTGAGGAAGTTTCATGTAACTTACGGGTGATTTCTCAAGAGGAAGGATCTTCGGGAAACTGGAAGAAGGAAGAAATGTGACGAACGTAGCCCAGTAGTTTGCTGTTTCTAACAGCATTGTTTCACGTGTGTAGGGTGTTGTGTCGGCAGATTAGCCAACACAACGCACACTAATTTAGAGAGGGGGCCGAAATGCACGCGTTAACTCACGCAGGCTTGCGTTAGGTCTGAAACAGGATACGTAATGAATGCTATAAAGAAAAGTACGTAGCTGCTGGAATACTTAACTTTAATCCATCATTTGTATACAGCATTCTTGATGATACAAGTGAGACTCTCTCTAGAAATGGTTAATGGCGCCTTGCTAGGTCGTAGCCATGGACTTAGCTGAAGGTTATTCTATCTCTCGGCAATTGAGAGAAAGGCTTCGTCAGTGTAGTCGCTAGCAAAGTCGTCCGTACAACTGGGGCGAGTGCTAGTACGCCTCTCAAGACCTGCCGTGTAGTGGCGCTCGGTCTGCAATTACTGACAGTGGCGACACGCGGGTCCGACATGTACTAATGAACCGCGGCCGATTTAAAGCTACCACCTAGTAAGTGTGGTGTCTGGCGGTGACACCACATTCCTCCCCCGCAAATGGGCGAACGGTCGTGTTATAAGGCTTCCGCCCGCCGTGGGGAGGGCCCCATGTTGACGTATGCGATGAGGTGGGGAGCCTAACAACAGGCGAGGCTGTGCCACCCGCACCCAGCCATTCGGTCCGAGGGGAGCTAGGAAACGCCTGAAAACCTAGTCCAGGGTGCACGTCAACATGCGGTGTATGCGCCCGTAAAGAGACAGGAGGGTCCGAAGGGTCGACCTCCATTGCGTCGGGGTATCCGACGCGCGATGACCTCATGTGGTCCGGAGCGGGCAAGAGTTCCATGGTGGAGGACAGCAGGTCACGGGAAGCGATCGGCGGTGCGTGACCCAGAGAGGCGCCCGGCGGTTGCAGCGTTGCGTCCACTGCGGGCGTCGCCGGCGGCGGCTGCGGCGGCGGCGCGACGCCATGGGGCAAAATGGAAGGCATCGTCGGTAACACCTGGGGATGAGGCAAGCCAGTAGATGGGTCCCCAGGGCGCTGACCGGACGGCACCGTCGCTGAAAGCAGACGGGGAGCGGAAGAACCCGTGCGACGACAGAGGCGCAGCTGATTGAGATGCCGACGCACCTCACCAGAGGCCCCCAAAACCAAATACATCGCGCGGCCGAGGCAGCGAAGAATGCGCCCTGCGAGCCAACGCCGTGAACCGCGATAGTTGCGATAGAATACAACGTCCCAGGAACAAAAGCAGGAGTCTGCCGCTGCACAGGAACCTGATGCGGTGGATGCAGCAAAGACATCAAGGTTCGATGAGGACGACCATGGAGCAACTCAGCCGGCGAGCGACCATTCCGGGGCTGAGAGCGATACGAGGACAAAAAGAGCAACAACGCGTCCTCCCGAGAATGCGACTCTTTCCACTTCAACATCTGTTACTTGAAAGTCCGGACCAATCGTTCAGCGGCACCGTTTGACTGAGGCGAAAACGGCGCGGATGTCAGATGTTGAATACCATTGGCCTTGCAGAATGACTGAAATTCTGCGGACATGAATTGTGGGCCACTGTCGGAAACAATAGTCTGTGGAAGACCTTCAATGCAAAAGATAGCAGACAACGCTGGGATGGTGGCAGATGACGTCGTGGAAGACATCCGGACAACAAATGGAAAATTATTGAATGAATCTACCAGAACCAACCATCGAGCATTCCAGAAGGGACCACCAAAATCGATGTGTAGGCGTTGCCAAGGGAAAGTGGCTTTTGGCCATGCAAAGAATTTCCGCGGTGGTGCGGATTGTTGTTCGGCACACGCCATGCAAGAGGAGCACATATTCGTAATTGCAGCATCGATTCCGAACCAAGTACAGTGCTGACGAGCAAGTTATTTCGTGCGCACTATACCCCAATGTCCTTGGTGAAGAAGCCGTAAGACAGAGGACTGTAACGAACGTGGGACCACGACCCTAGACTGATCATTATCAGAACGCAACAGCAAAACACCACGTCGAACAAAAAGTCTCTCCCTGTGAGCAAAAAATCGGCGAACCAACGGATCCTCGATCCGGGACTTGGACAAGGGCCATTGCGTAGCAACAAAACGCAAAACGGTAGCAAGGACAGGGTCGGCAGCTGTGGCTGCAGCTACACGACGAAAATCAATCGGAAACGATTCGACCACGTCATCAGTTTCCGCATCAATGAACATGCAAGCAAGTTCGGAAGAATCGAATGCTCTATCCTCAGCAACAGGCAAATGGGACAACGCATCGGCGTTTCCGTGCTTAGCAGTGGACTGATACAAGATATCGTAGGGGTACTGCGTGAGGAAAAGAGACCAGCGAATGAATTTCTGCGCTGTACGTGGAGGTACAGGCTTGTTCGGATGAAAAAGCGATGTCAAAGGTTTGTGGTCTGTGATGATGGTAAAGTGACGACCATACAAGAAATCGTGAAACTTTGTAACACCAAACACGAGAGCCAAAGCTTCTTTCTCGATCTGTGAATAATTTCTTTGCGCAGACGACAGCAATTTGGACGCAAAGGCAATAGGGCGATCATGCGAACCATCTTTGTGCATGGTAAGTCACGAGCAAAATACATATATTTGTCCTTCCGCAAGCGAAGACCATTTTGTCGCAATACCTGAAATAACGTTCGGAGATTGTCTAAATGTTCGTCAGCCGACTTTCCGGAGATCACAATATCGTCCAGATAGTTTGCTGCAGTAGGGACCGACGCAGAAACAGTTTGCAGATATTGCTGAAACAATGCAGGAGCGGATGCACACCCGAATGGCAGTCTTTTGAATCGGTACAAACCAAGATGCGTGTTAACCACCAAGACGCGCTGGGATTCTTCGTCCACCGGTATTTGCAAGGACGCATCTGCTAGGTCCAACTTCGAAAAGTATTTACCCGGGCACAGTTTGTAAAAAGGATCTTCCAGGCGGGGTAAAGGAAAAGTTGCAGTCACAAGTTGTGGATTCACTGTTGCCTTGAAGTCCACGCAAAGTCTCAATTTTCCGGAAGGTTTTGGCAAAATTAGTAAGGGTGAGGCACAGAGAGAAGCCTGCACACGTTCAATTACACCTTGTGATTCCAAATCGTGTAATGTTTTTGCGACCTCATCAGGCAATGCGTGGGGAACATTGCGCGCTCTGAAAAATTTCGGTTGCGCGTTTACCTTCAGTTCCAAATGTGCTTCATAGTTCTTAGCGCAACCAAGGCCCAGTGCAAAAATGTCTGCAAATTCTTCACATAGACGAGAAACACTGGCGGAAGGCACAGTCTGGTTCACTGATAGGACCTGATTTACGATAGACAAGTTAAACAACTGAAATAAATCTAAACCAAACAAGCTCACTGCAGAAGAAGAACGAAAAACGTAAAATGACACAAGTTTTGTTTGTCCCTTGTATGTTGCAAGAAGGCTGCGCTGTCCTAACACAGGGATATGCTGTCCTGAATAACTAGTGAGCTGAACATTTGTGGCACGCAACGGAGGTGCACCCAGTTGTTTGTACGTGGCGTGATTGAGTAGTGAAACTGCAGCTCCGGTATCGAGCTGGAATGGTATCACGTTGCCATTATTTTCCAAGTCTACAAAAAGTTTATTGTCCTGCTGACGACAAGAGCGACTGTCTCGTGCAACGTGAACTGTTTCTGGGACAGAAGCACTTGCGACGTGACGTGATGTCCGTCGACGTCGACGCACACTTTTTGTGGGACGAACACAGTCACTGTTAGAGAGAGTAGCACTGGACGGTTTGGAATTAACTACATGAATGTCCATGGGCGAAGGTTCACGAGCCTGAGTGTCGTTGGTTCGATTCCGGCGCAAAGCAAAGGGCCTGGAATGGTTGTGAGTGTCCGATCTAAGCTTTTTCTGGCAAACACTTTGAACATGTCCTTTTTTATTACATAAAATGCAAATAGCTAGGCGGGACGGGCAATGTTCATGCGAATGTCTAGTAGCACACCGCGGGCATGATTTCACTGCATTTTCGTGCTTGTGCAGCACACGTGGCTGCGCGGACGTGTGCGAGGGCTGTTTACAGTTCCGTGCAGCTCGCCCGGCGGGCCGGGTAATGTGACACACGGCTGGCGAAGTTTCAAACGATTCCTGAGCAAAGTCAAGTGTGTCTTGCCTATCCAAAATGTCTATCACTTGTTGAAGGGAGGGATTGACTAGTTTCAAAATCTGTTCCCATAAACGAACATCAGAAACGTTCTGTGCAATTGCATCACGCACCATAGTATCTGAATAAGGGAGTCCACATTCACACTCAAAAGCACAATCCCTAGTAAGGCCTTGCAAAGTTGCAACCCACTCCCGATTAGTTTGACCGGCCGTACGTTTTGTACGAAAGAATGTATACCTTTTTGCAATGACATTGACTGTTTCTTTGAAATATGCATCCAATGCCGACAAAATTTCTTCGTAGGACAGAGTTGCGATGTCGCGTCGGGGAAACAATTTCACTGTCACATGGTAGGTGGACACACCGACACAAGAAAGGAGATGCGGCTGCCGCTCGTTACCTTGAATTCTATAGGCGGCTAGATGGAATCCAAATTGGCGTGACCACTCCGTCCATGTTTCCACGTCCGCTTGAAAATTACGGAATGGTGGTGCAACTGCGTGTTGTGGCTGCGGTAGCGGTGGAGCGGCGGCGGCCGCATCGTTTTGCAGTGCACGTTGACCCTGGACGAGCTGTCCAAGGGCATCCAATAAGGCCTGCGTCTGCTGATTCTGCAAGCGATAAAATGCGGACAGTACATCTGGAGATTGTGGCGAAGCCATGACACAAGTAAATTAGTGCAATACGAACGCGAAATCCTCTTTTAAGCCTAGTCGCCAAAAATTTGTTGTGTCGGCAGATTAGCCAACACAACGCACACTAATTTAGAGAGAAGGCCGAAATGCACGCGTCAACTCACGCAGGCTTGCGTTAGGTCTGAAACAGGATGCGTAATGAATGCTATAAAGAAAAGTACGTAGCTGCTGGAATACTTAACTTTAATCCATCATTTGTATACAGCATTCTTGATGATACAAGTGAGACTCTCTCTAGAAATGGTTAATGGCGCCTTGCTAGGTCGTAGCCATGGACTTAGCTGAAGGCTATTCTAACTATCTCTCGGCAATTGAGAGAAAGGCTTCGTCAGTGTAGTCGCTAGCAAAGTCGTCCGTACAACTGGGGCGAGTGCTAGTACGTCTCTCAAGACCTGCCGTGTGGTGGCACTCGGTCTGCAATTACTGACAGTGGCGACACGCGGGTCCGACATGTACTGATGGACCGCGTCCGATTTAAAGCTACCACCTAGCAAGTGTGGTGTCTGGCGGTGACACCACATACGGAGTGTTCCGAACCACAGGTACTGCTGCTCGAAGGAGCCACAAGAAAGAAGGGGCACAGGCCAAACAACAGGTGCAACCGCAATCACATTTAACAGGACTGCAGGACACGCAAATCCGCGCTCCACGGTGGCACGGTGACAGTGTGTCAAATTTCGTTGAAACCCGCATGTTGGCGGTACCTATCGTGCCAATAGCACAGAACTTCTCGTGTGACAGCAGATTGAGCCTGAGTAGTGATTCCGGACGTACACTCTTACGGTGCGAGTTGGGAACACGTAATGGACCGAGGAAAATCGTCGATCCTGATTTGTTTCTTGGGCCCGGTATGAGAAGGCGTAATGTTGGATGGGCGTACTTACACCCAAATCTCTGAACACGGTACACATTATTGTGACACTGTTCCTCTTCCTCATGTACGTCTTTTCAAGGGTGTTTTGGCTCTCACTTCATTTTTGTGAACGACAATTTGCGACCCCATCGAACAGCGCAGCTAGAGGAGGTCTTGGAAGGTGAATATGGTCGGCGAACGGCCTGGCCTCTCCGCCATCGAGCACTTATGGGAGATACATTGCGGCACGTCCACACGCACAGATGAGTATCCAGCAGTTGTCAAGTGCACAAGTGAAGGAATGGAACGCTCTGCCACCAGAACTCATTAACAATCTTGTTGCCAGCATGGAGAGTGTTCCGTCCGTGGTGATCACACACCCTATTAAGAAACGTGTCCAGCCTTTTGTAATGTCCAGAGCAGCATTACATATCGGCGCGACTTCAGCGTAATTATTTTCTTTAAATATGTCATTTCTGTTCGTTCCATTGCCTAATTTCTTCAGTCACCTTTTTTCACTGTACGGTAGCAGTTCTTTCTAGGTATGGTCCAGGTTCCATCGAGCTATGATACTTGGCGGTGACACATTATGCGAAACAAACTTTCATCCTTTAATTTTGCACATCATTTTCTATCTTCCATAAGGATCATGAAAGTAAAAGAACTTAGGACGCGTGCAGAAGTAAGTGGAGAGTCCTCTTCCTATCACTCAGAACGCGAGTGGAACATGTCGCAAATGCGCCAATACTGGTTCGTAGTTCCTTCCATCACGAACCGTACAGTGGCTAACGAAATCTATTACAGGTGATTTTTGTTATTGTTGGTACATGTAGAAGGTGAGAGTACTGACAATGCAACGAGCAAGTAAACCTACTAAACATGGGTGGAGAAACCAATGATTTCCCTGATAGTACATGCCAATGTTACGATACTGTTAATACCAAAGGCTACGATTCTTTCGAAACACCGTAAATGAGATATAAATTCCAAAGACATAAACAGCTATCATTTGTCACTATCATCATTCCGGATATCTTTGCGCTGCTAGAAGGCGTTTCTGTAACACGAGTATCGGTCGTGACTCACCAATGGCTTGACCTCTCAGGCCACCGACCTGAAGCCTTGGGAATTTTTTTTTTTTTTTGGGGGGGGGGATACTTAAAAGCTTCGTGTTTTCCATTCCTTTTGTTCCTCGAGTTCATCGACGCTATCGAATTATGCGGGTTGTCAGTTCATTCATAACATGCCTGGAATTTTAGAACGTATACAGGCATCGACAAGAAGACCTGCTGAAGCCTACCTTCACATCAAAGGCCGCCATGCGGAAGAACTATTTTAATTTGTTTGCTCTCAGATGCATATTTGCAGTCTGGGTCCTGTGTTACAAGGTTTTCATTTACTTAGTCATAATAAGCCTTATCAGAGAACCATTGTTAGCACACACACGCGCACACACACACACACACGGCAGAGAGGGAGATAGAGAGAGAGAGAGAGAGAGTGACATTTACTAAAGGAAAAATAAGTGAAAAATGTTGGGACCTCCTGGAGATCGAACCTAGGTAACTGGAATTTGTATCGAGTCATAATGAGCCACTGAACCTCAGTTTATCATGCTGTAGGTTGCCATCTGAATGTCAGCTTACACACACTCGTTCATTCGGCGAAATTGCCACTTTTAACATGCACATTCCGTACTGTCGATGTATTTTGCATGCCCCGTAAATGGAAACAACATATGATTTCAGAAATACAATCACTGTTTGGGAACATTCAGACTAATGTCTTATTTTCTTTTGTGCAAGTTGATACTTTTCAGAAATCCGAAAAAAATAATTAACTTTATAACATTTATTTATTATTGAGGAATTTAGTAACACAAGTAACTTTTAAGCAAAAAATAAGCCGCGTGCGGGTGCGCGACCGGAGGAATACTGAATGTCTCACGCAAAGTCTTCTAAGTGTACTACTGTTAAATAAAGGGTTTGAGACTACATTTTGCTGAATATTTCATTTCATGTTACGTAATTCAGTCGCAGGCTGCCACGAAGGACGATATGGAGTGTCAGGTCACACTCCATGTACCCTGAAAGTGATCTAAAGTAAAAATGAAACAAACTGTGGATGCAGTAAAGGAAATACGAATCTGTTCATACCACCTTAGGTAAGAAAACTGTGATTATTGGTAATACGTACCCTTCTTTTTCTGAAATACGAGAATATAAACGATGATAATGCAGAACACATTGTCCTCCTGCCTTAACGGAGATCCACATACCTACAATACATGTGATGAATCCGCGGGAACGCGGTCTTTTTGGAGGGGGGGGGGGGCAGAAACACAGCAAGGTACCATGCCTAATACGGTGTAGGAAAATCGTTGGCATTATAAATACCTTCCATTCGTCTCGGAATGGATAAATGTGGATCCTATATCGTACGCCAAAGAACTTTATACTAGTCGTGCTGTAAAATTCATTGCGCTAAGGAAAGGTATCACCGTTTCTAAACCGCGTAATTGTCTCCCAATACGACGTATAATTTTAAAATTTGGCTGAAAGTGGCTACAATCTCCCTGTAACGGTGTTAAAGCGTGCCGCGCTGCGACATCCCCCTCCGTGCTTCGAACAGCAAAGCGTAGAAAAATGTGAAAAGAAGTCACAGCATGGAAGTTCATGCCACGTACAGGATTGGTTAATGATGTCACATTGTCACCAAATTTCACCAAAATTCTGTCCAACGCCATCGTCCGACGTGTCACCACATGGTAGGATGGTAGTCACACCCGCTCTTGCCAACATTTCACTACTTTTGACGCCTTCTAGACGGAGGTCAGAGCGGGAATACCCAACGGTTAAATGATGCTGTTTCCTTACGGGTAGCCGGTTAGAACATTTCACACACCGTGGATCCGTAACGACAGGAAAAACCATTGGGGTAGCCCATGAAAGCACTCCAGACACCCCGTCGAATCGACACGAAAACCCCTCAGGGAGTTATAAAAGTTGTCAGTGATATCACCTCTTCCCTTGAGGCGTTGGTTCCACCATTAAACGTTTAAACCTGTGGAAACGACAGTTCGCATTGCGATGAGCAACAGGCAACAGGACGACGCTCTTGACAACGATCGATGGTATTAATACTACTCCCCCCCCCTCCCCCGCCACACTCCCACACTCCCACGCTCACTGTGTAACGTTTTGAAGGCTACACATAACGCGGACAGGTATAGGAACTTCATCGAACTATAAGGACTGGAAAGGGAATAGCTGACCCACAACGAATTTAAAATTTTTCCAACCGAGACTAGCCGGGAAAAAAATGTATTACATTACTTACTGAACGCCCTTCGTACAACTAAAAGTCAGTTAATAACATACCAAAGACTGAAGTCTTCAGGAAATCGTAAGTAAAATACTAGGTCGTTTATTACAGAGGTTCAGCCTAGATTAATTAATAGAGGAGCCGAGTTGCGGCACAAAGTGCAAGGAGTTTGCATCTTGCTGTATCCGAAATAATTTTTAAGCTTTGCGTTTTCTTAAGGTTACACTGTGTAACAATGAAAATGTAAATCGAGAAAAATAGCAAATTCCTATCAATTCTATTGTGCTGATCGCGAATATCACAAAGACCATTCAAAATTAGCTCTAGTTTTCATTTTACACTGTTTTATTATGGTGAGATAATTATATACTGATTTTTATGTTAAGTTTAAAATCAAATATTATGTTGGATTGTCAAAGTCATAATAACTAGTAACAGTGAATTATATTATTGTCCCTGGTCTTACTTTTGTGCAATATTTAGGATATAAACATTCTGATAGCAATTTTAGTGATCTTTTTGTCTAGCTCCTCTTCAACTTCAGTGACTTTTCGAATACATGTAATAATTTTTGCACATTTGTTTGCAGATTAACTACCAGTTGTTCAAGTTGATTGCTATTGAAGTGAACAGAAATGCCACGACTTTGTGTTAACAAGGCTGACACATTTTGCTTTGTGTGTGGAGTAGGACATTTGCCTCACAAAAACAGCAAATAACTCCATTTATTAAAAAAGCTTACAGTTATTATTTCGGAAGCAAAATAGGTGATCAGGAAAATCAGGGACCCCACATGTGATCTGCAACACTTGTGCCAGTAACCTGAGGAATTGGATGCATGGGAAAGGACGTGCAATGCCGTTTGCAGTGCCCATGATCTGCCGTGCCAACTAACCGTGTCAGTGACTGCTACTTTTGTATGGTTCGTCTTGTCAAGAAAGGAATATCTAAGAAGAAGAGGCGGACAGTGATCCAACCTATCATTCCATCTGAAATACGTCCAGTTCTACATGGGGAAGCATTTCCAACACCTGAACCACCGACGGAGTACGAGATAACTTGTGATGGGGATTCTGAATGTCCTAAACCATGTACATCACAAGATCCAGAGTTTCTTCCAAATATATCATCAACTGATGATCCACAAAAATTGTCTCAAAATGAGTTAAGTGATCTCATTAGAGATTTGGAGTGCTCTAATGCTAAGGGTGAGATTGCAGCAGCGCAATTTTCTGGAAAGCAATGTAAATGTTTCATTCTACCACAGAAGAGAGCAACTATTCACTCCCTTTTTTTAACATGCAAGATAGTCTTGTGCCATGTGTGGATATAAGTGGTCTAATGAAGACTCTTAGAATTAATTACGACCCTGATGAGTGGAGATTCTATAGTGATTCGTCAAAGGTGAGCTTAAAAGCAGTAGTTTTACATATTGGTAATGAGCTTCCTTCTATTACAGTTGGGCATAGTGTGCATATGAAAGAGTCATACCAAAACATGAAAATTTTACTAGTTGCCATCAAGTATAATGACTTTCAATGGCACATCTGTGGCGACTTTAAAGTGACTGCACTGCTTTTAGGTATGCAGTTAGGGTACACTAAATTTTGCTGCTTTCTCTGTAAATGGGGCAGCCGAGCTCGTGCATCTCATTACAGTAAACATGAATGGCCCACCAGAAAATCTCTACAACCAGGTATAAAGAACCGGAACATCAAGAGTGAACGTCTAGTATACCCTAAAAAGATTCTGCTCCCGCCCTTGCATATCAAGAGGGGGCTCATGAAAAACGTTGTTAAGGGAATAAACAAAGATGGTGACGTGTTTAAGTACTTAAGGCAAAAATTCCCTTACTTATGTGATGCCAAAGTATAGGAGGACATCTTTGTAAGCCCTCCGATTCGAGAGTTTTTTGGAGACCATACTTTTGATGGAATCATACAAGGTGATGAGAAGCATGCATAGGAATGTTTTAAGACAGTCTGTTTACAGTTCTTAGGGAACAAACGAGCAACAAAATAACAAGGCGATTGTAGATAACATTTTGTCATCTTATGAAAATCTTGGTTGCAACATGTCATAGAAAATGTATTTCTTACATAGTCATCTTGACTTCTTCCCCAAAGATTGTGGTTCAGGAAGTGATGAACATGGGGAGCGATTTCATCAAAATGCTGTCACATTTGAGAAGAGGTATGCTGGAAAGTGGAGTCCTACTATTTTAGCAGATTACTGCTGGACTGGCGCGAGGGATGTTCCCGTGTATGTGTATAAACGTCAAGCCAAGCGAAAATGGTCACCTTCTGAATTTATCTCTGAACAGAATATGTAATTGTATATACTGTACATATGGACATTTATCATTTGTATTCCTTTATATACGTTTGTGAGCAGTTAATTTATATATTTTCTTTTGTGCTTTACATGGTTCTGGTACAAAGTAGGCTTAAAAAGTATTTTCATTCATGTAATACAATCTTCATCATTTCTTAATATTTTACTTTTGTTCTTCCAGAATGGCACTGAAAATTTACCAATGCATAACACATAAAATAATTCAAGTAATTATTCACTTAAAATTTGTTATGCTGAATCTTGGAACATTAATGCATATTTAGTTAGTGAGCTATTTATACAAAAATGTAGATTTTTAAAAACTAGAGCTAAATATTTATGAAGATATGATTTTGTATCATTTTATACTGAAATAAACATAACTAACTCAAAATCATGCAATTTACACACTTTCACTTTAAATTTGTTGTTCAGTGTTGTGATACTTTCTTATTAAATTAATAGAAATATCTACTGTAATATTCAATGATATGTAGATACAAGTACACTCACCCTGGGAGTCAATTTGTTCGATTTTGTAAACTATCATCAGCTGATATCGCTAGTGACTGGACATTAATATCTTCCTTTTTGAAAAGAATTCACATAGTATTCAGTTGCTTCTTCACTTCATATATTAGACAAATTGCCCTTTACGGTACCTATCTCTTGCATGATCTTCCTACATTTCTTTTCCAGTCCACTTATAATTTACAGCGTTTACTTGAAACCTTTCTCCACCCATACGCTCTACGTTTTCCTTTATTTTCCCTATTTTCCTTTATTTATGTTATGTATTCCTAAATCTTTTCTTATATTCCCTTCTTTTGCGACTTTCCGTCTTTTTTTCCACTTTCTTAGAAATCTCCTTTATGGGCCTGTGTTCTATTTTCTTGGCGTCTTGTTGTTGCCCATGCTTCAGTTCCATAAGTAATGGTCGGTATTTTATAAAAATTCAGCGGAGTCTCTTTCCTGTCTTTATTCCGCAAACTTCTTACGACGGTTCCAAACGTGGAGGTAAATTTATTTCATTTTTGGTCCACTCCATCGTTATGTTCGTAAATGATGTAGCATCCAAAATATTTAAAATGTTTTACTTGCTGCAAGATTTTATTATTCAATATCATTTACGATCTTACAGGTTGTCTGCCCTGAAGTACCATCACTTTCGTTTCACCTATCGACAATGTTAGGTTGTAATTGGAAGCTACCTGCTGCTGCTTTCAGAATCCCATCTAAAGGTAATTTTCATTCTCTGTAATCAGAGTTAGGTCGTCTGCATACAATCTTACATTTGGATAGTGTCACGAACTAGAAGAACTCCATTTATGTTTAACATTTTCCGTTTGCTGAAAACATCTATATAAATACACATATTCAAGAGGGTTGGAGAAATACAGCATCTTTGTCGTACTCCTTTGTTTGTGAAACTTCCTCGCAGATTAAAACTGTGTGCCCGACCGAGATCGAACTCGGGACCTTTGCCTTTCGCGGGCAAGTGCTCTACCATCTGAGCTACCGAAGCACGACTCACGCCCGGTACTCACAGCTTTACTTCTGCCACTATCTCGTCTCCTGCCTCCAAAGGTCCCGAGTTCGAGTCTCGGTCGGGCACACTGTTTTAATCTGCCAGGAAGTTTCATATCAGCGCACACACAGCTGCAGAGTGAAAATCTCATTCCTTTGTTTGTGTTCATTGGCTTTGTTGTTATATTTACCATATCAGCAACAATTTCGGTGTTTGTGTGTACACTCTTAACAGCGTTTATGAGGTGAGATGGATAACCTCGTTCAGCCTTAATATTTCATAGCATATCACTCACTACCCACGTTATCGAAAGCTATCTCAAAATCCACAAAAGCGAGATAGGTTTCCCTACTGAACGCTCGTCTTTGTATTATAACTTATTTCAGCGTAAAATTATTGTCAATTGTTGATCGTCCTATTCTAAAACTTGATAATTTTAAGTCTTGCATTCAGGATTTTGGTGTATAATTTATAGGCTGATTACAGGAGGCATGTATCTCGATAGTTAACACATTTGCTTTTATCACCCTTTTAAACGGATATTAATTTGACTCGCAGCTGGTCTTTTGGAACCTTCGTATTTCTCCAGCATTTATGAAATATGTAAAGAAAGCTTAGGTCCAGGCAAAACGCTCCGTATTCCCACAGTTTCATACCAATACCTTTAGAGATCAATTACCGCACTCACGGAATCAATTAAAGTACTTGCAGTATTCATTTGACTTATAGTCAATACATGTCAGCGTCAAGTACTTGTGGCAGATCAAAATTCGTGCGTGACTGGGACTCGAACCCTGAGTCCCTGCTTGTCGTCAGCGGTCGTCTTAACAGCTTTAGCTATCCGACCACACGCTTAGTGCCGGTCAAAATGGCCATAAATCACGCAGTCGCTGTTCAAATGCCCGCACTTCCGTGAGAGCTGGAGAACGCTACAAACTCGCCACAGTCGCAAATCAAGGTAAACAGCACGTCCCACGTGACGCGGGCGCTGTCCCGTGAGGCTGGATCTCTCTCCCTGTCGAGGTCAACGTCAGCTGCCTCGTCCCATGCGAGGACGACTTTCAGGGTGCCTCCAGTGTCGGCGGAGGTGGCAGCGGTGTTGGCGGGGGCGTGGTGGGGAGGGGGTGCTAAACACGATTACGGAGGAAGCGGAGCGTGGGGGTAGCGTCACCCCCACTCCGTCCCCGCCAACGAAAGCAGCCCGCACGACGCTTTTGCTGTCAGGGCGGTGGAACATCTCGTCGATATTTTCCACCTCCGGCACCGTTTGACGCCGGAAGAGGGTTTAGGCCCTCCTAAGTCTCTTTCCTTTGCTGTATCGCTATGACAGGCAGGTGTAGGATGCTACGCGACCAAGCGACGTACTACAGTGGCTTGCACGTAAAAAGCCGTATGGGAGGGGGATGCTCAGGGCCATGAAGCAGCGTACCGCTAGACGCTACAGCTAATGGCGTCATCGTGCCGCGTCAGTCTGTAGCGTGCGCCTCGGGCTGTGGATAAAATTTTGACGTTAGTTGTGGTGTAGAGACAGTACTCGGCCAGTGCTCATTGTGGGTGGCATAAATCAAACGCAAAAATTACACTGAGGTGACAGAAGCCATACGATACCTCCTAATATGGTGTCGGACATTCTTTTACCCGGCTCAGTGTTTGTGTTGTCCTCATCATTTCATCATCATCATGAAAGTGGCAAGACTGGGCTGGGCAAAGGTTCGGAATTAGTACAGGCGCTGATAACAGCGCAGTTGAGCGCCCCACAAACCACACATCATCATCATCATCATCATCTTTTATTGGTGTGTGTGTGTTGGGGTTTATGGGCGCTCAACATCGAGGTCATCAGCGCCATCATCTTTTACCCGGTATAGTGTAGCAACTGGACGTGGCATGGACTCAACAAGTGGCTGGAGGTCCCACGCAGAAATACTGAGCCCCGCTCCCTCTATAGCAATCAATAATTGCCAGTACATTATTATGTGCACGAACATAAATGTTCTATGGGATTGATGTCGGGTGATCTGGGTGGCCAAATAGATTCGCTCGAATTGTCCAGAATGTTCTTCAAACTAACCGCGAACTGTTGTGGCCCACTGACATGATATCGTTGTTGGGGATCATGAAGTCCCTGAATGGCTACAAATGTTCTCCAAGTAACCGAACATAACCTTTTCTGATCAATGATCGAATCAGTAGGACCAGAGGACCAAGTCCATTCCATGTAAACACAGCCCACACCATTTTGGAGCCACCTCCAGCTTGCACAGTGCCCTGGTGACAGGTTGGACGCATAGCTTCATAGGGTCTCCGACACACTTGAACCTTACCATCAGCTCTTACCACCTGAAACCGGCAATCAGTGCACGAGGCCAGTCGCCTAGGGTCCAACCGACATGGTCACGATCCCAGGAGAGGCGCTGCAGGTGACGTCATGCAGTTACCAAAGGCATTCGCGTCGGTCATCTGCTGCCGTATCCCATAGACGCCAAATTGGGCTTCATTTTCCTAATGGATACGTTCATCGTACGTCCCACACTGATTTATGCAGGTATTTCACGCAGTGTTCATTGGGTGTTAGCACTGACAAATCTATACAAACCCCGCTGCTCCCGCTAGTTATGTGAAGACCGTCGGTCACTGCCTTGTCCGTGGTGAGAGATAAAGCTTGAAATTTGTTGTTCTTGATGCACTCTTCACCCTGAGTATTTCGAACTACTGAATTCCCTAACGATTTCCGAAATGGATTGTCCCATGCGTCTAGCTCCAACCACTGTTTCTCGTTCAAAGTATCTTGCTACCCGCCGTGTCGCCGTAATCACGCCGGACACTGCCACACGAATCACCTGAGTACAAATGACAGCTCCGCCTATGTACTGCTCCTTTATACCTTGTGGACGAGGTGCTACAGCCATCTGCATTTGTGCATATCGCTATCCAATGAGTTTTGTCACCTCAGTGTTTTAGGTTAAAGCAATTATGTAAGTATTACGGAGAATGTTTGTTCGGAATTTGCTGCGAGAATTCTACGAAAGTGTAACTCATCTATAAAAGAGGGTACGTGAGGAACATTTAAATGATCGGTTTTTTAGTACTACTCAATGGTTTGGGATCCGCACTGGGTGGGATTATAGAAAGGCGACGAAACAGTCAAGATGCGCGCTCCTAGATATATCAACGGTAGATCTACCAACACACTAGCTCTGTGAGACAGGTACGTGAACTCTCGTGCGACTTCCTGTAGGAAAGAAGTTATTTTCACGAAAAATACTGAGGAAGTTTAGAAAATCGACTTTTGCAATAGGCTGCTGAGCGATTATTTTTATGGAAAGCTGCACTGCAATCTAACACAGATAATAGAAATTATTTTTAATGTAGTCACTGTATCCAACGGTTGGAACTTTTTACCAGTCGTCCATGTTCTAGAAGACATAAACCCCCTCTCCGGTCACGGAATCATTCGAGAAACGCTTTCTGAACGTACACTTCGCTAGAAAATCTGCGATTGCCTGGATATCGTCTGCTGTGGTCGAAACAATTGTTTTCCTTCCCGATCAGCATCACGTACGTTTATGGAACCTCGGTCCACTTTTTGTCACCGTTTTCCCACAGATGGACGTAGCCTTGCATTTGGTTGACATAGCGACGGTATTTCACTGCGCATATGTGTCCAATTTAGACATTTCCCCACAAGAACAGTACTGCTCCACGTACCTCAACTTTGCAGTACGGTTCAACCTGCTTCGCCAGTTCACTTACACACCCTGACGAGCCTGTCGACTGTGCCGTAGCAGGAAACCCATTACATGTACTCCCTCCCGACAATGTGCGCTTCTTGTTGGCTAATAGTGTTAGCGTAGGACATCCACCAACTTACATATAGCTTGAGGACCGCGGAATCAAGATAAGACAAGTTATGTCTCGTACGGAAGCATATACGCAGTCCCTCAATTTGCGATTAGAACAGGAAATGGAATGACAAACACTGGTGCAAGGTATTCTGTGGCATTCTTCCAGTGGTGGCTTGCGGAATACGTCTGCACAGAAGGTAGATAAAAACGTAGAAACACGAAAAACATAAAAACGCTACATATAATAAGGTGCAGGAAATCAGATCGCATTCAAAACAGCTTGTAGTCGTCTCTGAATGGGTACGTACAATCCTTGTATGGTTTTTAA